>NC_134271.1:120678499-120989749 GCF_031893055.1 Leptodactylus fuscus
TTTGTGAAGTTCTGACACAGCTTATGGAGCACAATTCACATCTCATTCTGTCCTCACTATGACTCATTGGTCGCACCCACTGTCCTTTTTTTTCATTGACGTATAAGGCAGAAATTAAGCTAAGTGCTTTGTGTTTGACTCACAGTAGCCGTATAATTAGGATGCTATCTACAACCAGATAGCTTTGTTGCCTGTTATATGACTTCCTTGAAGCCTCTATTCTTTGTATTATAGCTGATGATACATATTGTATTACAGTCAGCCTTTTACTACCTACTGTCTTTTTGCTTTATACAGGACGGGTACCCAGGGCTGTGGCTTCAACTAACCAGCATTTATTAGCATCCGATGATGTGGTCAGCTGCTGTCTGGACTTGGGAGTGCCTAGTATTTCTTTTCGTATTAATGGGCAGCCAGTCCAAGGCATGTTTGAGAACTTTAACACCGAAGGTTTATTTTTCCCAGTTGTAAGCTTTTCTGCTGGGGTCAAGTAAGTAAATTTTACTACATGGTACATTTTTCCTTGAATGCTACTGACTTCTAGAACGTGTGGTAGAAAACTTGGAACCTTTAAAGAGGACCTTTCACCACCTCTTACAAGTCCAGCTATTTACATCATTTAATAGACTCTGCTCTACTGATTCTGGCACAGTTGGAAATTCTTCTCTAGCTCCCAACGTTCCTGAGCAATCAGTGCTGTAAGCTTTGATACCTGATATGATAGTTTTCTATTGTCAGGTGGGCAGTGACAGCAGGCTAGAAATATGATTCTGAGCTCTGGCAATGTCCACCTCTGATTGGAGCTCAGAATTGAGCTCCTTGCCTGTTCTTGCCTGACAATGCCCTCCTGACAGTACAGAGCCTATGTACCGATTGCTCTGGTATGGAGGGGACTAGAGAAAAAAACCCATCTGTGCTGGAACTTGTGGAGCAGCAGCTATTAATGGACAATAAGAGCTGGAGTTGGTGAAAGTAGTGAAAGATCTTTAAAGAGGACCTTTCATGAGATCGGGCACATGCAATTTTATATACGGGCTGGAAAGCCGTATATACCGTAGCGCTTTAGTGTCAGAAGGGCGTTTCTGACAGTTAGCCAGGAACGTCCTTCAGCCTCGCGGCGCCTATCGCACTGTACTGTGGAGCGGGGAGGAATGCCCCCTCCCTCTGCTCACACAGCTCGTCCACAGACGAGTATTATCAGGAGCGGGAGGGGGCGTTCCTCCCCGCTCACACTCTACAGCGCAATAGGCGCCACGAGGCAGAAGGACATTCCTGGCTAAGTGTCAGAAATGCCCTTCTGACTGTAAAGCGCTACGGTACCGGGACCGATAGCGCTTTACACCGGGCACAGATTGGGAAAGCCGACAGTGCGCTGAATTCAGCGCACTGTCAGCTTTCCAGCAGTATATAAAACTGCATGTGCCCGATCTCATGAAAGGTCTTCTTTAACTAATACTTTAAAGAGTCACAGGTATTGAACTAAAGCAGCTGGTCATACACTTTAATGGGAGTCTGTCACCAGAACCCAGCATATCAACCCAACCCTGCAGAGATATGTTAGGGTCAACTGAAACAGTTTTTTTCTCCCTTGTGAATCGGTGCATTCATTACTGATATATCACTGTTAATTTCAATATGTAAATGAGCTCTATAGAGCAATGAGGGAATAGCCATTGCCCTCTAGGGGCTCTAAAGATAAATTGAAATTAAATATAAATTATATTAAATATAGAAAAAATACTAAAATCACCAGCCCTTTCTTTACATCGCATACAAAAACTATTAAACAAAGTAAACTCCAGCAGACATGGGATAATGAATGGGTCAGTCATCCCCATTGAGAGATCAGGGTAGGAGATGGGTGAACCAGGAGTCAGGAGCTAGTTGTTCCGAGCAGGTCACCTGAGCGACGGAACCAGGCCGGAAACTCCAGGTCCATTATCCAGTGGTACCTGTATCAGTCAATCTTAACTCCTTGGACAACCCCATTATTTTTGACAGAACTTAGATACATGTTAAATGTGATCAGTGGGAGTCCAGGCAATACAACACAATTACAAGAACAATGGAACTGTGGTTTAGTCCTCCTAAGGGTCTGTTTGCAGGTTACATTTGACACTAGTCTCAAACTGAAATCCATTGACATTCTGGGTTCTATGCATGTCAATGGAGTTTTTTGCAACCCTGTTCACATGCTATAAAAATTTCCTCTGCAGATTGTTGGTGCCATTGAAAAAATGCCATTGAAAAAATAAAAAAATATTACCATGGAAATAAAACACCTGCTACTTATGCAGATCCACATAACTTCAAACAGCACATTCAAGGCATAAATCTGAGTGCCAACCTCAGATTTCTGCCAGTGAATCCTCTAGCAAACACATGTCAGATTATATTCCTTTGAGAGCAATTGAGAACTGAATGGTGAGATGCTTAATACAGCACCACAGTCCGTTCGTTGTACCAGTTGGTGACAGACCTGACAGTGAGACCACTACTGACCTCTGACCTGTCTCTATTTACTTCTAGTCTTTATACTTGTTAATACTATTATTACATCGCATTTAACCCACTTATAACTGAACAGTCTGAACAAGGACATTGAAAACATATAACATTTTGAAGCCAGAAAAGTTTGATAAGGATGAAGCAGAGATACAGCAAACAGCATTCTCTTATTTGTGCCTATACTTATGGCTCTAGAACTTGTTGCCCAATTATCACTGTGTTCTTGTAACCTTACCTGGTTTTTACATTTTTCACTTCTTTGTATCACAAAACATGCTAAACCAAGTATATGACTTGCTATCTTCTAGGGTCCGATTTCTTCTTGGTGGTCGCCATGGGGAATTCAAGTTCTTACCCCCAGCTGGCTATGCTCCATGCTATGAGGCCCTATTACCAAAAGAGAAGATGAGAGTAGAGCCTGTTAAAGAGTACAAAAGAGACTGTGAAGGAGTTCGGGACTTGTTGGGTACAACTCACTTTCTGTCCCAAGCTTCATTCATTCCTTGTCCCATTGATACCAGCCAGGTATAACTTCATGTACTTTCTGAATGTTACATGTAAACATCACTATATAGATCCCTCTTTTCTGGCACCATTGTTATCCTAAAGAACGTTTTTCTTTGAAACCTGCCATAATCTCGCCATGGTGTAATAGATGCAAGTAATACAGTATTTCTTATTGCTATTGCAAAGGAAAGTTTAGGAATATTTTCATTTTCCTATCACTAGTATGAAACCATTCCTGCTACATGTGATGAATCATCTGTCAAGTAGAATGATGAATCTTGACATATATGTATTTTGCAGAATTGTATTTAAGATTATGGAACTGCATCAAAAAATCTAGGTTATTAGGATGTTGTATATGTGTACTTCTATTGATAGGTGTAGAAGGGCCGTGTTCATCCATTATATTCGAATTGTTTAAGATGTACCTCAAATGAATAAGGAAGTGGCATGTACAGAATGGTGTGTTAGGGCAGGGCAACACAGTGGCTCAGTGGTTAGCACTGCAGCCTTGCAGTGCTGGAGTCCTGGGTTCGAATCCCACCAGGAACAACATCTGCAAGGAGTTTGTATGTTCTCCCCATGTTTGTGTGGATTTCCTTCCCATACTACAAAGACATACTGATAGGGAAAAAAATGTACATTATGATCCCTATATGGGGCTCACGATCTACATTAAAAAAAAGAAAAAAAAAGAATGCTGTGTTAGGACCAAAGACGCTTGCATTAATTTGAGCCAACTAAGCTCGAGCTACAACCAAACCCAGACCACTGGTATCCACTTGTCTTTACTCTAAATCATTCAGAATTTCTTTGTTTTGTGTAAACATTTTGAACTTTTTGTTTGTTTTTTGCCACCATTTTTTTTTTAAAAGTTACCCCAGCTTAGCAAGAGAAGCAGGGCCGCCATGGTCTGACAGATTTATCATAATGTATACTGACTAAAATGTCTTCCATCTCCTCCATTGTCAATTTATGGTCTGTGACTTTCTTGTCTACTATCTATAAAAATCTGACAGCTAAATCTCATGCTAATTAAGAGGATGTTAAGAAGATGTGGCCATTGTATATTGATCCCAATATCTGGGACCCCTATAACCCCGGAAGGGAGTGGACTACAGCTCAGGTGTCTCTTCACTGTTTTTCTTGCACAATCATGCCCTGGCCACCCACTCTACAGTGAACCACAGTGCAACCCCATTCAAGTGAATAGAGTGGGCTACAATTTCTAGCAAAGCCAGGTGGCCAGGAGCACAGCTGCGCGGGAAATGTTTAAAAGGGGGGCAACTGTACACAAGCGTTGTGGCCCTTTCAATGGTCCCGGTGGTTGAACTCTGATAGTAATGTGATTGTGTATCCTTGTGATATGTCATCACATTAGAAGATGGAAATACTGTTATTTAGCAAGGTAATAAAATAAAATAAAAATGCAGGTTATTAATCTATTGGTGTTGCCAGCTAATAAAATATACCAAAAAAAGAATGTATACAATAATGGAAATGCAATTCCAGTTACATGCTGGCCTTTAACCAATAAAGACCAGTCAGTAGGCAGAATAGAATAACAGAAAATGATTCACTTACTGATATATAAGACCCACAACATCTTGTAGTAGATGTAAAATGGAAAGGGCCTTCCACTGGTATACCTGCTCCATCATTGTATAGTAAACAATCTTGCAGAACTGGAGTCCTAGGTACATATCCGACCAAAGCCAACATCTGTATTTGCGCTGAATTTGTATACTCTCCCCGTGTTTGTGCGGATTTTCTCCGGGTACTCCAGTTTCCTTCCATACGCCAAGGACATACTGCTAGGGATTTTCGATTGTCAGCCCTATATGGGACAGAGGCAAATATGGGAATATGCGCTACCCAAGTAAGAAAAGCAGCACCCTCTAAAGATACAGTATATTGATAGGGAATGTAGATTGTGAGCCCTATATGGGACAGTAACTGACAATATCTGTAAAGTGTTGCAGAATATATTAGCACTATACAAATAATCAAATAAATAGCCCTGTCCTCCATTAAAAACCCCAGGACCGTACTTGGTGTATGATTGCACCTTATAATTAAGTCACATTTAGGCCAAATGTTCCCAGTTGAAAACTATTTTATATTTTATTGTATATTTAGCTAGAATATTAACCAGCTATACTATGCTTTTCTTCTATGATGTACAGACTGTATTTTTGGATTTTTGAAAGTGTATACATTGAGTTTTATGCAGTATATGAATTTAACGACTATTTACATGCTAAAAATAAATCTCTGTACTTTTTTTAGATTGTTTTACCTCCTCATCTTGAAAAGATCCGAGACAAATTAGCAGAAAACATCCATGAACTGTGGGGCATGAACAAAATTGAACTTGGTTGGATCTACGGCAAGGTAGATAATATTTCTAATTTATGGAATTAGTTGTATAATATGACATCAAAATTCTACATGAGATCTTAATTTCCTTTATGTATAAAAATCATGCACATTATTCATAATGAACAGAATCTGAAAAGATGGAGTTAATTCCAGGATTTACAGTCATAGAGCATCCTACATATCTTACAAAAAAGCAACTTTGTGGGGCAAGACGGTGGTTCAGTGGTTAGCACTGCAGCCTTGCAGCGTTGGAGTCCTGGTGTTCAAATCCCGCCAGGAACCACATCTGCAAGTAGTTTGTATGTTTTCCCCGTATTTGCGTGGATTTCCATCCCATTCTACAAAAACATACTTAAATGAAATAAATAAAATAAATATAAAAATGTATATTGTGATCCCTATATGGGCTCACAATCTACATTAAAAAAAAAAAAAAAAGCAACTTTGCCAGCATCTTAATAAAACAAATGGAGGTTCTTTAATCAAGGCCAAGAAACGCCATGTATCGACCCTCACATGGGGCTTTGTCATATGTGAGGGTCGATACATGGTGTTTCTTGGCCTCTATTTTAAGATGCTGGAAGAGTTCCTTTATTGTCTCTTATTTCTACCCTGAGAGGACACTGGGTTCTGCCCAGCTATTCCATAATTGTTGGTGTTGTCACAACTTTTTTGGAATTGTTTAATAAACATATCTCATTATCTTTGGTCTACGTTAGCTATATGGAAAACATTTTTATGGTTAAATGTCTATGAAATCTTTATTTCAAAGGACTCTTAACCAGCCAACCAGTACTCTGCTCTTTATTAACCCTTTCATTGCCAAGGGTCTCTGGAAATTTTGCACCTCCAGTAGCCAGAGCAATTTTCACAGTTTTGAGATGGACAAATCAAACCTAAATTACAACATTAAAAAAGCATCCACCCCCCCATACCTATATATTTTCTTAAAGTAGACACCTGCAGCATTGTCTCAATGCCACTAGGTACTGTATACAAACAGGCACCTTCATGCAATTTTGATTTAAAGTGAATGTTTTATGAAAAAATGCAAATAAATGTATATTAGTTGCTAAAAGCGGAAAGAAAGCAAAAAAAATTAAATGCACCAAACCTCCTAAAAATAAGAGTTGAACATGTGCAGAGTTCATTCATATCACTATGGCCTACACCCGTATGCACGTGTCTTCAGAAAATTGCTGGAACTGGAAGGAACAAAAATCTGCTTTGAAGCTGGAAATGTTAAAAAAGTATCATCCTATAAAATGTAGGGAAGTAGGGATTACACACCATGAAAAGTAAGTGAATCCTTAAACCCTATATATATTTGGAAAGTAGACAACCTGAAGATTACAAATGTCTTAATGGGCCATCAATAGCCACATCCACCTCCATGCAACTTTGTGACACACAAATAATTTGATGAAAAAATGTGCTAAAACACATATTTGCACCTAAAACTCATGTTCAATCTCAGATTCATATACAAAATACATTTAAAATAATAGCTTAAGGTGTATACAATGTGTAAATATACTATATGTACCGCAAACATCAACTACAACAAGAGCTCGGACTCCCAAAAACACTAATACAAAAGACAAGCAGGATTTTGCTGTTATTCACTAATATGATAAATATCTATACTGCACCTTGCAAACTGTGACTGTGATACCAAAATCTAACTTTTTCCAGATTACACAGCATACCGTATATAAAAACACAATTTAATAGTTCATATATACAACCACCTTCATGGAACGTTGCATTTTAAAGCATCAAGATATGTCGGCAGTAGTAGGGAGGACGTAGTAGCTACGTGCTTGGCAGTGAAAGGGTTAAGGGGCAAGTATACAGATGGATGTCTCTTCGTTTTGGGGCCGGCCATATTTCAAGACTTTTTAATGCACCAGACATGGACTTAAAGAGCAGTTCTGTTCCATATAGGTACAATTAGGTACAATTTCCCAGGGAGCACTAGCTACCCAATGCTCCCTATACCAGCTGGCATATACGCAAGGAGAGACAGTACCTTAGGCTTCTAAATCAGAGCAATATGCAGTCTGTATATCAGTCCCAAAAACTGTAGCGTTTTTGTAAAAAAACAAAAACAAAACAGATATAATATAGAGTTTCAGATTTTACATAATTGTATGTGAACAGGTTATTTCCATGACACAGAAAACGTCTTGTAACTTGCTGTTTACAATTGTGTGTCAGTATCTTATCCCGGAAGGAGTCTTGGTTTTCGCTAACCACAGAGATTCATCTGTTTCTTATTTTTAGGACAGCAGAAAAAAGGTATCGCTATACCAGTAAAGACTATCGATAGCACCTCAGATAGCTGGACAGAACCTCACTCTGGGCTACTGAAGTCTAAAAGACAGAAATGTTATCCCCCAGATGGAGTGTCTCTAGTCAGATCATATCCAAGTTGTTTAAAGACTTTCTGGAATGCAGCATTAAACTTAGAGTCTCTATAACTCCTAATACAATATAATCTATTAGGTTTTCCTATGGGTTTTTATTCTGTTGCATTTACAGGTAAATATTGTGAGATTGCAGTTAGTCTCATTGAGTGTAATTAATGGGGCTTTTGGGGGGGAAAAATAGCAACATTTCTAAAGTAAAACATGGGAAGAATATGCAAATCTGACTTCCATGATGTAATTAGGAAGTCAGTGCCTTAGGCATGCACACCAATAGAGGGCGCTCACTGAGAATGTACAAGTCTATCTTCTATGATGTAATTAGGAAGACAGAGCCTCAGCCAAGCAAACTAATCTAAGCCTCTCACCTCAGCCTGGTCAGTCCTCTCTGCGCCAAGCTAATGAGATGCAATAACATCGAAACAGCTGTCCTTGGCTGAGAGACTACCTAGTAAATTCCCAACATATTTACAAACAAAGGCCTCTGGGAAGGTCGGCATGATGTTAAAGGGAGCGCCCTCTATTGGGTTGCATTACTGAGGCTCTGTCTTCCTAATTACATCATGGAAGATAGACTTGCACATTCTCAGTCAGCGCCCTCTATTGGTGTGCATGCCTGAGGCACTGACTTCCTAATTACATCATGGAAGTCAGATTTGCATATTCTTCCCATGTTCCTTTGCACAGTGGAGCGCTCATGCCTTAATAAGACTCCACACACCTAAATGGTGGTCTCTCCCTATGGAGTGACGATGTTCCCCCTAAAATAAAACGTTCTACTTCAATATACCGCGAGACTTAGTTTCACATGAGCAGACCAGAGGAAATTACAGGCCGATGCAGTGACATAATGGTGTCATGCTATGTCAACACTTAGGAGTGTGAAATCCAAACAGGGAGGGAATGGTATAGAATTCTAAAGGTTAGTATATTAGGAATTGTATTATTTTTGCATTTTAAGATTGATTATTTTTATTATGGAAACCTGAAAAGCGGATATATGATCTTAGTGTGACCACAACATGACCTGGTTGAACTAGATACAGTACAAGCAGAATATGTACAAAGCCGAGATCCTCACTACTACATATAACCTTATTGTTCTTGTTTTAGGTGCGAGATGATAATAAACGTCAGCATCCTTGTCTGGTAGAATTTTCCAAGCTCCCAGAAACTGAAAAGAATTATAACCTGCAAATGTCCACTGAGACATTAAAGTGAGTTTTGTCTCTTCTTTAGTCCTGTGGATATCTTTCTCTGCTATCTTTCTCTGATATCTTCTACGCGTGCGTAATCAGCTCTGCCATTTTTTTGTGGCTGCTTACGCGAGCTCTTGTAGTAAGCAGCCACAAAAAAATGGCTGCGCGCAGGTGGAGTCGGCTCTGCCCGCTGGCAGAGCCGATTGCGCTTGCGCAGAAGATTGAAAGCCAGGCCGGAAGATGATGCGTAGAGGCCGATTCCTGAAGAAGATGGCGGCAGCACTGAAGAGTTCTCTCGCAGCACTGGGGACACCCCCAGTGCTGTTTGAGCATTGGGGCCCGCCCCCAGTGCTGCGAGAGAACTCATTTGCATAAAGACAGAAAACAGAATATCTACCAAACGACAGCGTGGAGAAGACATCTAAAGGTAGGAGAAGAATAGCCTTTCTTAAGGCTATTCCTACGTGTTAGTTAGAAAAAAAGGGATTCTAATGATAGGATCCTTTTAAGTCCCTCTCCTGGTGCCTCAGTTTAACCTGGGGGAAACTAGAGTGGACATGAAACTGGGGCAGCTAGAGGGAGACATTAACAGTGGAGGGTAGTTGGAGGGGGCAATAAATTAATGGCAGCTGAAGTGGGACATTAAACTGGGGGCAACTAGCGGGGGAGATTAAACTCGGGCAGCTAAAAACAGACATTAAACCGTAGGGATAGCTGGAGGGTGTCATTAAACTGGAGGCAACTAGAGGCAGACAGGTCCCACTCCAGCTACCTCCATCGTTTAATGCTCCCTCCAGTTGTACCCAATTTAATCTCCCTCCAATTTAAGTGCCTCCCTTCATCTATCCCCAGTATAATGTTCACCTTCCATCTCTGCCCCAGTATAACATTCCCCTTCCATCTCTTCCCCTAGGTTACTGTTGGCACATACACACTTTATACTGCTAGTCACATCCAAAGCAGCATATACATATCTTACACTAGTCACATCCAGAGCTTTTTCACACACCTTGCTCTAGTCATATCCATAGTGGCATTCCCTTGACATGCCTTACCCCAGGCTCATCCAGAGTTGTATTTACATGTCATACATTAGTCACATCCAGAGCAGCGTTTACATGTCTTACACTAGTCACTAGAGATGAGCGAATACTATTCAAAATGGCAGTTTCGAATAGCACGCTCCCATAGCAATGAATGGATGCAGCCGGCACACAGCCGGCACCGCAGTCCGGCCGCTTAACCTTTTGCGTGCCGGCCACTCCCATTCATTCCTATGGGAATGTGCTATTCGAAACTGCCGTTTCGACTAGTATTCACTCATCGCTACTAGTCACATCCAGAGCAGCATTTACATTTAGCACACTAGTCACATTTAGAGCTGCAGTCAGATATATTACACTAATCACATGTAGAGCAGCAATTTATCTTATACTAATCATATCCAGAGTTGTATTAACAGACACACACACACACACACAGACACACACACAGACTCACACACAGACACAAACACACACACACACCCTCTCCACCCTGCATCTCACTTTCCCCTCCCCTCTCAGTACCTTAGACGACACTTCTGTCCTTCTCTTCCAGCATTGCGGGATACTAAGACACGCCTACCTAGTCATGTGACGTCACACAAGGTCCTTCAGATTACTGTAGTATAAGCTATCTCCCGATCACCCCCGGCTCTTATACCAGTTACAACCTTGTATCTGTTATAAAAGCCATGGGGTGAACGGGGAAAGTATGTTAATAAGTAAAACACCTCAGAGACAGAGCGGGACAAGGGGGGAAGCCGTGCGGGAACGTGGGACAGGAGCTTAAATTCGGGAAAGTCCCGCTAAATGCGGGACTTTTAGGAGCTATGGGGAGTGTATGTTGCAGTCTAAGCTAAGTTCACACAGAGTTTTTTGGTCAGGATTTTGAGGCCGTATCTGCCTTAAAATCCTGACCAAAATGACGACTCCCATTGAAATCAATGGGAGCCACTCAGGTCTTTTTTCTGGGAGTCATTTCTTCAGACTCCCGGAAAAAAGAAGCGAAGTGCTCATTCTTCAGGCCGTTTTGCCTCGCGATTCGGCCTGAAGACACTCCCTCCTCCAGACTAGGCCCATTTATTGGGCCTAATCCGCAGCGGAGTGCGCGGCTGGATGCCGGAGGGGTGAAACAATGTCAAAAACATCCCCAGACATTTAATTGACAGTCTCTTCTCATTTTCCACAGAGCCTATCTGGTCTCTGACATGCCTATGTTTCATTGCGGAAAGTTGCGTATTCTGAAGCCTGCATTTTTTTTTCAGTAATTAAGAAATAACCTGTAATTATTAAAGATATGATTGTGATTGTCATAATTTCCACTAAAAGGTCTGGTTTAACAATGATGTATCTGACAGATTCCCCTTTACGCTGGGTTCACACCAGCGTTCGGGTCTCCGTTATCAAGTTTCTGTCTTCTGCAGGCATAAGACGGAAACCTGGCAGACCGAGTCCAGTCGTGAGCACCGGTGAGCATTTTGAGCTCTCCACGGCGAAACCGTTTTTTTTTAAAACCAGACACAAAGTCCTGCATCTCCAACTCTGTCCGGTTAAAAACAACCGGTTTTGCCGCGGAGAGCATAAAACGCTCCCTGGCGCTCACTGCCGGACACTTTTCAAACCCATTCAAATGAATGGGTTTGAAAGATGCCGGCAGATTTCCATCTCCTGCCCAGTTTCGTGCAGGAAACGGAAACCTGCAGAACGGAGACCCCGGGCGCAGAAGTGAACAAGCCCTTAGATGTATATATAAACATTTAGACGTACAACAGGAATCATATTGTTCATGTTAGTGCATTTTTTATTACTTTTATTACATTATTACCCTTTTTACATGATGAATTTTGATTATGATATTTGGTTCACAGGACATTGCTTGCTCTCGGATGTCTCATTGTTCATTCAAATCAAACAGCTGAAGAAAATTTGAAAAAAGTTAAGCTCCCGAAAAAGTGAGTAGAATAAAGTACTTAACCCATCATTGCTGTATCAAAAAAGAGTCAATCATAAATGTCAAAATTGTAATGATAAATCTATTGTATAAAGGGATCTAGGTACACAAAATACATGTGCTGAAGTAGGATTTTTCTTTTGGAAATGTCTCCACCTGCTGGTGACTGTGTGCAAGACTCATTCCATGCTGATTCGATCATTTTAGATTGATTTGCAGCAATTATTATACACAATAGAGTGGGTAATACTGGGCAAAATTTACATTTAGGCTAAAGCCCCACATTGTCTTTTACAGTACATGCAAAGTGAGTGATATTCTGGCTAATCCCATCCACACATTGCAGAAAGAAAAAAAAAAAAAAAAATCAGCTGCGGATAACCTGTGCTTTCAATAAATGCTAGCGTTTTGTAACATCACAGCATGTCAATTATACCTGAGGAAGTTCTCAGGTTTTCTCTATAGGTTTAATAGGGTAAGAAAATTGGCAAAGAAAAACTCAATGAGTTTCCACTGCAATTTTTTCTGCAGCATTTTTTAGCTGCGTTTCTCTACATGGGGCCTTAGCCTTAAAGTTTTTGGCATTTATTATGCTTGAATTTTTCCCTTACGTTATCTAGGTTCTGTTAGAGTTGTCAATTATCTTACCCCAGGTAGATTGTATAGTCAGATTGTTACCGGTAGCAATCACATAGCAGATACCCTATGTTGTATGGTCCGGGCAGAGCTCTGCGAGGTTCCACCAAGAAAACCATTTATCAGCTCAGATACATAAAACACGTCCATCAAAATACAGCTGACCACTGGTATCACTTTAAGCTACATGATTAACCATTTTGGGAAATTAAGCAAGAATACACGTCACCTCTGGGACGAACCAATACTGTGGGTCTGTATAACCATCTTTGGGTTCTGTGGTTTAGTCATGTTGTATGAAAATAATAACACATGATTCCCTAAATAGGAAACAAACTGGCCACAAGTGTCCAATATATCACCATTAGGGTCAGTTCACACGTGAACTGCCCGCGTGGGTTTTGACACCGAGAGAGCCGCGGCGAGCCGCGTCTCTCTCTTGTCAAAACCCGCCTGCCGCGACCATCGCGGTCGCGGCTTTCCCCTCCGCTGTCGGCTCAAATGAATGAGCCGACATAGGAGGGAGCTGCCGGGGGCGGAAGCCGCGCGGCTGAGCCCGCGCGGCTTCTGCCTGAAGAAAGGGCATGTCCTTTCTTTTCTCCGCTAGCGGCAGCCCGCCGCTAGCGGAAAAAAAAAGCCCGGTGGTCTACATAGACCACCATTGTAAAGGGGCGGATTTTGAAGCGAAATCTGCTGTCAAAATCCGCCCCTTTGCCTACGTGTGAACTAGCCCTTACCCATATATGGGTGAGACAAACACTTTACAATGTTGCACAATGCGAAGATGTTACATAATCTATGACAAAATGGATTCAGAGACTCAGTCTGGCTCAGAAAGATACAGACCTCTGTCATATAAGAATATAAATATATATATATATATATATATATATATATATATATATATATATATATATATGAAAAGAGAATCACTCTAACAGTTCATATGACCATTTTGAAATACTAAAAAAAAAAATTTAAAAATATTTATATAGTGCTAACATATTCTGCAACACTTTGTAAATCAGAGCGTACATGAACAGAACACAATATGACAAAATAATTTGAATACCAAACAGTAGGAGTGAGGGCCCTGTTTGTATTTGTTTTACAATTTTTTAAATAACTGTAACGACTGTCTGCAGATGCTTGGTATGGCTTGACTATTATCTCTAGTCATGTTCTTCCAAGGATACAATTTAAAATTGTAATAATTTCCACCAGGTGGCACTAGTGAGAAGGCTATTTACATACTTTTTCACATGTCAATAAGTCTGCTTACCTGCAGGTCTCCTTAAAGGGGTTGGCCACTTTCAGACCAATATTGAGAAACAAATGTTATTGTTTGTACAATAAAAAGATATACAATTTTCCAATATACTTTCTGTATGAATTCCTCACAGTTTTCTAGATTTCGGCTTGCTGTCATTCATTCTGTTACTTCTAGTGGATAAAAGTCTGACCATGGTCATGTGATGTACGGTCCATAGTCATGTGATGTACGGTCCATGGTCATGTGATGAGCGCACAGGTGCACAGCTGATTACCAGGCAGATGTCTGATTACTGTGCTGTGACTATAACGAGCATGTGTGCTCATCACATGACCATGGCCCGTAAATCACATGACCATGGTCAGAGTTTTATCTCCTAGAAGTAACAGAATGAATGACAGCAAGCAGAGATCTAGAAAACCATGACGAATAGATACAGAAAGTATATTGGAAAATTGTATAACTTTTTATTATATAAACCATAACATTTTTCTCTCAATATTGGTCTGAAAGTGGACAACCCCTTTAAGCAGTGCCAGTATATACCCAATACTATCTGAAGTAATTGCATTATTACTCCTTTAGCAATGAGCTGGTTTGCATCTGTTAGGTTGGAATAATTCTCTAGGCAAATGTTGCTATTTTTAGAATCTAAGAACTCGATTTAAATTCAGCCGATAACATTTTGATGCCGGAGCTCCCCTGTTGGGAATTGTCACTTTTTAATTAAGCGGCACGGCGGGAATTCACTTCCCTTACACATAAAGGGACATCCTTCAGATCCATGTTAGCAGCATTCAGCTATTCGTCACAGCTCTACAGAATTGTAATAAATGCATTTCCTCATTATAGCTATATGATGTCCAACGGCTACAAACCTGCCCCTTTGGACCTCTCTGATGTAAAACTATTACCAGCCCAAGAAGTTCTAGTTGATAAACTTGCCGAGAATGCACACAACGTCTGGGCAAAAGATAGAATCAAACAAGGATGGACCTATGGCATCCAACAGGTAAGTGCCATCTGATGCATGTGTTGATATGTAATCCTTGGTTCATAGGGGAAGTATTTTGATGTCAATGAGAGCTGAATTGCAGTTACACTGCCACTAAACAATGTATGCTGCCATCTGCTTCCAGATTCATACAAGGTATATTACAAGGATCAGATGCACCCTTGAATGTCTGATCCGTGCAGGGGCTGGCCGGAGGCCTCCAGCTGATCAGATATTTTTGGCCTGTTCTAGCGATCACCCAAAACAGACTCCCAGAAAACTTCTTTAACAAAATAAAGGAGAAGCTCATGCAAGCTGCAGCCTCCATGATCAAGTACAGAAAATAGTAAAAAAATATAGGGGCAACACGGTAGCTCAGTGGTTAGCACTGCAGCCTTGCAGCACTGGAGTCCTGGGTTCGAAACCCGCCAGGAACAACATCTGCAAGGAGTTTGTATGTTCTCCCCGTGTTTGCGTGGATTTCCTCCCATTCTACATAGACATACTGATTGGGAAAAAACAAAGTACATTGTGTTCCCTATATGGGGCTCACAATCTACATTTTTAAAAAAATGCAAAAAATTACAATCAAAAAATTAAAAAAAAAATTGTAAAATGTGATAGATGGTTTTGTCAGAATGTTTTACTTATTATTATTATTATTATTAATAATAATAATAATAATATAATATGTCTCTGTTTATTCTAGCCTTAGAACTCATGTGGGTGGTCGTATTCATTGTTTAAATCATGCTGGTAATAGGGTAACACATAGTATATATAAAAAGTTATGACCAGGCATATATGTAGCTATCAGATGACTTGGTCCCTGGGCCTAGTGAAGGACTTGGTCTTCCCATGGGCCAATATGGCACAGGAGAGAGAATTTCCAATTACTGTGTAGGTCTGGGACTCCTAAGCCCACGTTGAGCAAGGACTTAAAAGAAGTTACACTGGAACTTTTCTTACAAAACTGTAGATCAGTCTGCTCAACATTTCTCACACTATAACATTCTATCTGCAAATCAGACTGCATTTATTTTCATTGTGTTAGGTTACCTTTAAATCAGTTGTTGCATACAGGGAGTTCACTTAAAAATCACTTTTTATATACAAAATATTCAGAGATGTAAAAGTTTTCCTAAAGATTTATTTAACTTGTTTAGGATCTGAAGAATAAACGAAACCCACGCTTGGTGCCATATGCTTTACTTGATGAACGTACTAAGAAATCTAACAGAGACAGTTTACGTGAAGCTGTCAGAACATTTATTGGATATGGTTACAACATCGAGCCACCAGACCAAGAAATCAGTAAGTTCCCCATAGACACTAAACTGTGCAACTACCCAACTGCTGCATCAGCTGCAACTATTGACTTTCCTCTTCTGTGTCCCCGGTGAAGAGCTATCAGTGCCGGTACCGCAGCTCTTCACTGTCAGAAGGGCATTTCTAACAGTCAGTCAGGAACGCCCTTACTCACAGTAGTGCCTATAGCGCTGTACGGTGAGGGCGGTGATGGACAGCAAGCAATGCCCCCTCTCACAGTACAGCGCAATAGTAGCTGCTGTGAGGAAGAGTGTTCCTGACTGACTGTCAGGAACGCCCTTCTGACAGTGAAGAGCTACAGCACCGATAGCTCTTCACCGGGGGCACAGAAAGGGAAAGCTTTCTAGCGGTGTATTAAACTGCAATGCCCAAAATGGTGAAAGGTCCTCTTTAACTTTATGACAGTGAATCCAAACCATGCATAGCACTCCAGAAAATCCCTCTCCATTGTATATACCATTCATTATTATGTGATTTGATGAATAACATATCCATGATTGACGTGTTTTTTTCATGTTCTTTTATTGCCATCTCTACTTGTGTAGTATTATCTCGTATTAAAGTATCTTTACCATTCTCATTATTATATATGCTTACATGTTCTTGTATTCTCCGCAGCTGACCAAATGATGGAGAGAGTCAGCATTGACAAGATTCGCTTCTTTAGGGTGGAACAGACCTATGCTGTCAAGTCAGGAAAGTGGTATTTTGAGTTTGAGGTGGTGACCGGAGGCGATATGCGTGTGGGCTGGGCCAGGCCCAATTGTAGACCTGATCTTGAACTTGGAGCAGACGATCGGGCATTTGTATTTGAAGGCAGCAGAGTAAGTTATCTCACATTTAGGTACATTACATATACCTTGTGAGCTATGTACATGTGATTATACTGGGTTTTGGAGTATTCTGGGTTTTTACCTCTAAATTGATTTATCTATTGTTAGTTTAATTTTCCCAAAAATACTATATATACATAGATCTAAAAAATTACAACAAAAAAAAATCAACGTCCATGAAACTCCTACTCTAATTCCCAACTGATTGAAACTTACTATATGGATATAAAGTATTTTAATATACTGGCCAATATTTTATATTATTAGCCCCATCTCAAGAAGCATGAGATTAAATCACTTTTTGATCATTGCTATATTCTTATTATTATTACTCGTGCTCTTGTGTCTTCTGGATAGTTTTTTGAATGAATCCTGATTTTTGTAGTGCATGTCAGGTGATCATCAGTTTTCCCAACTTCACTGCAAAAAGGGCAATAAGGGGGCGTTCACATTTGCGCCTGTTGTAATTCCGCCGAAATTTCAGTAAAACAGATTGGGAACGGTTTGCAAACGGTCCACTTAAAAACCCATTCACTTCTGTGGGTTTTTAAAGCAATCCGCAGTTGTCCGTTTGCAGCCTCCATGAGGGTTAGTCATTGGATTCTACAAGTTCAAAAATTTCTGTTATTTCAGTTGTCATTTATCTAATCAAAAAAACATGTTAAACTTTGGCCCTCTCTATCATCAATTTTTTTTTATTCTGTGGACATTTTTTTAATTGGCTTGTTCAATTTTTACTTCTAATGGCCTATCCTTATCAATATTAGATCTTCAGCAGTCTGACATCCCCAACGGATAGGCCATCAGCAGCAGAAACTGTATAATCCCTTTAAGTTTTTGTTGGATATTCATTTTGACACATCCATTGCAATATTTTGTTGTGGCAGAAATTGCTTAAACTATTGTTATGTATAACAGAAAGTGAGGAAGGCAGGTGAAGGGTAGAAAAACAGATCCATCATGGAAGACTGCTAATATTATACTGTTGACAGGGCCATTGCTGGAACATGGGAAGCTCGTTCTTTGGTCGAAACTGGCAGCCCGGAGATGTGGTGGGATCCATGATTAACCTGGAAGACAAATCAATGATCTTCACTCTAAATGGAGAACTTCTCATCACAAATCAAGGATCTGAGCTGGCCTTTGCTGACTTTGAAATTGAAAATGGTAGGTATGATGAAGAAACATGAATTTTTTGCAAATTTTAGGCACTTCCGCATATTATACCATACAGTTTCTATTCCAAATGAAACACTAGTTTGGCAATAATCCCCGCATTATGTTATTAGGCTTATTGAAAAAAAGTCATGCATGATGTTAAGGGGGCTGTCCTAAGAGACAGCGAACAAGGGCACTGTTTTCCTAATTACATCCTGGAAAACAGATTCAGCGCACTGGCTATACATTCTGCCAATCAACACTGGTTCTTCTCTTACGTTTCCGAAGTCTTCTCCGTGCTGCGTCCCCGCATCTTCTTCCAGGTGGAATTCACTCTGCCTAGGCATCCGGCCTAAGCAGAGCCGACTGCGCATGCGCTACACGCGCATGCGCAGTCGGCTCTGCCTAGGCCGGATGCCTAGGCAGAGTGAATTCCACCCGGAAGAGGACGCGGGGACTCTGCGCCGGGAGAAGACTTCAAGCAGAATCCAGCCCGACCGTCACTCGTGGACTTGGTAAGTCATTTCCCCCCATAGACTATAATGGGGTTTGAAATCCGTTCGAACAGTCGAACAGTGTGCGGCTGTTCGAATTGGATTTCGAACCTCTAGTAAATACCATTTAACATACAAATAATACATTAAATAACAAAAGCATAATTCTACTATAAAGAGCATAATTCTACAATGACAATATCTTTATTGTTTTCTCAAGTATTTTGCATAATATTAATAACACCTGTTAAAAAGGTATGTGTGAAACACAAACAGCAGTGGCCCCATGTGATGGTCACATAGAACTGAGGGCATCACAATTTATTTTTCTTATAGACTAAAGATCTCCATACACATAATAAAGTTAGCAAAACCAGACAATTTCAGTGTGGTCATCCTTTCACCTTATCTAGACAGTAGGGTTGAGCAATCGGGATCAGGAAAGAACCGGATCCCGATCGGCGATCGAGCAAATTCCACGATCGGGATCGGCCGGGAAATGATCGAAAATCGGATTTTGAAATCTCAAGATCGGCTCAACTCTACTGTATATGAAATATACAATTAGGGTAGAGAGATCGGGATCGATAAAGATCGGATCCCGATCGGCGATCGAACAAAATTGACGATTGGGATCAGCCGGAAAATGATCATAAATCAGATTTTAAAATCGATCCTGAAATCTCAAGATCAGCTCCACCCTTCTAGACAGATTACACCAACACATTATCTGTCAGAGGAAGGAAGGATGGGGCTTGTTGAATTTTAATGCCATCCCATATCTTGAGGGAGATGATTCCCCAATTTCTATTAAGAACAGGTGCACGTTTGGCTGAGTATGGGAGAATCAAGAAGAATAACCTTTCAGCCAAGTGACTGTTTGCCAAACAGCTATTGAATGTTTATGGGTGTCTTAAGGTATATATCAGCTTCAGCATACCAAAATATATATACAGTCTAGCTTCTGGGTGAATGACTACAGGCCGTAGTTTACAATACGCAACAGAGAAAGAGGATATAACAGTTAATAAAAAGACCTGTGAACGGTCCAAGTCATTTCAAGTATTTGTGGTCTCATAAACTTCATGAAAGTATTTGCTTGCTTACTTGTGCCAGGTTTAGCATTACCCCCGTCCAACAATAAAATGTCATTAATTCGTCATCTGGTAAGACTTTGTATACATTTACATATTGTAGCAACATTTGCAATTGTTTTGTCCTTCCACTGCTGCATTTCATCGCAAGCCAATAGATTAATTACTGCTGAGAGGGATGAAAGTCGACGTTGTTGGACAATATTGCGTTCTTTAATGGATATCACTAATTCATCCTTGGCCACCAGCGAATTCCCATAATGACTCAGATCCTGGCATGCTCATCTCAAAATAAATTAGCTTTTTCTGGCATTCAAGTACTTGTTTTTTGTTTTTGTTCTTTTTTTTTTTTTTTTTTGCATCAAGGAGTGGTTCAAATAGCCCAGGGACAGACACATTATGACAGAATATAGTGCAGTAATTATCATGTTTTTTTATTACATGTCATTTAATATCCATTGCAAATTTCTGAAATTTCTGACTTGTAGCCTACCAGTGATAAATCATGTACTCTGCCATACTTTGCATTGTGCTTTCCATGAGCTTAAATTCCTTGAAGCAGATTGTTCAAGGATTTTACCTGCCGGCTTCGCCATATGTCCACTCTTTGTGTCACCCAGAGTTTATTTCCTGTACATGTGTTTTGCAGGTTTTGTCCCTGTCTGCTCTCTCGGGTTGTCTCAGATCGGTCGCATGAACTTCGGTAAAGATGCCAGCACATTCAAGTACTACACAATGTGTGGTCTACAGGAGGGCTTCCAACCGTTTGCTGTCAACATGAACAGAGACGTGGCCATGTGGTTCAGCAAGCGCTTACCAACCTTTGTCAACGTGCCAAAAGATCATCCTCACATTGAGGTAATTATATTCATCCTAGTTCTTCACATTACTTCTTATTCACACCAAAGTCTATATCAATCTGTTCAGCTCCTCTTGCTCTATATTATGCTGCCTGCATATAAAGCTGATAAGCTTTGTTTCTGTATCTATTCAGTTTCTGTGATCCATTGAAAGATCATATAGCTGATTAGAAATGGGGTTTTATAAAAAACGCACATTAATTTCAATGTTTTTCCACAAAACAACTGGTGGTGTGGTTTTTGACCATATACACCGTGTATCTGCTCTTTTGGACAGGGACAAGTCGAACTTGCAGCAGTTTTGCTCCTTTCAAAAAATAAGGATACACGACGGACAGCAATTTATCTGTCTCTTTTAGTATTGTCTGTGAAATGTAGACACAAACGGATTACGAAAAGATGGTAAGGCTGTCTTCACACCAGCGCTTGAACTCCATTCGGGGTTTCCATCCCCAAACCCGCTTAAAAAATAGAGAGAGAAAAGTGCTGCAAGTAGCACTTTCCTCTTCGCATTTTTCGACCATCATAGTGTATGGGGCCCATGGGTTCCCGTGGTTAACGGCTTTTTTAAGCGGGTTAGGTTTCCCTTTGAGGGGTCCCCAAGCAGACCCCCTTGAACGGAAACTCAAACGCAGGTGTGAACCTAGCGTAATACATTTATGTCCATTTTGCAATCCGTTTTTTTCCTCTTTATTCTTTCTTCCTCGTGCTTAGAATGAAAAATGAGTGGGAAAAAAAAGTGATCCGCCTGGATTATGCAATTCACTTCTGGGCTCCAATTCATAGCAAGGTTGTCCTAGAGTTGTAAAAGGTTCAGCGGAGGGACAGAAAACTGATAAGGGACCTGGAGGACCTCAGTTATGAGAAGAGACTGAAGGTGTTAATTAAACCTGTTTATTCTGGAGCGTTTAAAGAGGACCTTTCATGGTTTGGGGCACAGGCAGTTCTATATACTGCTAGAAAGCTGACAGAGCGTTGAATTCAACACACTGTTGGCTTTCCCAATCTGTGCCCCGGGTGAAGAGCTAGCGGTCCCAGTACCATAGCGCTTTACAGTCAGAAGGGCGTTTCTGACACTCTGTCAGGACTGTCCTTCTGCACAAGCAGCGCCAATAGCACTGTGCTCTGAGACTGGGGAGGAACGCCCCCCCTCCCCTCCTGATAATACTCGTCTATGGACGAGCACTGTGAGCAGAGGGAGGGGGCGTTCCTCCCCGCTCACACAGTACAGCGCGATAGGCTCTGCTGTGCAGAAGGACGTACCTGACAGAGTGTCAGGAACGCTCTTCTGACTGTAAAGAACTACGGTTCTAGGACCACTAGCTCTTCACCCGGGGCACAGATCGTGAAAGCCAACAGTGCGCTGAATTCAGCGCACTGTTGGCTTTCCAGCAGTATATAGAACTGCCTGTACCAAAACCCAGGAAAGGTCCTTTTCTGCACATACAAGAAATATGGGGAAAAGCTGTTCCATGTAAAATCCCCTGAAAAGACAAGGGGGCACTCCCTCCACATGGAGGAAAAAAGAGCTCCAGAGCTGACAAGGCTTCTTCACTGTAAGGACTGTGAATCTGTGGAATAGCCTACCCTAGGAGCTGGTCACATCAGTCACATCTGACAGCTGCAAAAAAAATTAGATGCCTTTAGAAAGCAAAATTGCATTGATGCTTATGGAAATGTATAGAATGCCATGCTGTTTCCCATACCCTGGTTGAACTTGATGGACATATGTCTTTTTCATTTATACTGTGTAAAAACTGACACCAACGGATACTTTTTTGACAGATACCCATTGAGGGATCTGTCACAGATCTACCACAGATCATGGTATGCATTGTGAAACTTTTTGTGTCTGTTTTTTTTTAGACAGGTTTGCAATGGTTGGACACCCAATGCAGATCTGAACATAGATTGTATGTAAATCTAAACTATATGTTTAGCTACTAAAGATCCTGGACAATGACTAGTGACAAATATGCCCTTTCCATGTGCCCTATTAGTGCATATAAACATTAGACGTGGATTCATTGCTTGAGATCCAAAGGTCTGTGAGCCAAAGGGGAGGCGCTAACAAACAGCAACTATCCTTGAGAATGTGTTACATAAATGGACATTTATTTGAATTTCTTATCTTATCTTATGGTAGAGTTGGAAGGGACCTCAAGGGCCATCGGGTCCAACCCCCTGCGAGTGCAGGTTTTCCTAAATCATCCCAGCTATATGTTTATCCAGATTCCGCTTGAAGATTTCCATTGATGGAGCGCCCACCACCTCCCGTGGCAGCCTATTCCACTCTCTCACTACCCTCACTGTCAGAATTTTGGTAGAAGTGGTTTTTGTATTGGCCAATGGCAATGTTCTATGCAAGATCAGTTACTTTCCTTGGCAGTGTCATACGTTTTTCTATGTTATAAATTTTGTCTTAAATTGTTTTTGCTTGTCTACTTCGTAACTTTTAGGTGACGAGGAAAGATGGAACTGTAGAAGCCCCTCCATGCTTAAAGGTTACACATAAAACCTTTGGCACCCAGAATAGCAATGAAGATATGATATACTGCAGGCTGAGTATGCCTGTGGAGTTCCACTCTGCCTTCAGCAATGAGGAGAACTTCCAGAAGAGGTATTTGGTTTTATTACCTATACTCTAAATTAAAGATGACTTCATCGATTATAAGAAAAAAAACTTTGCACATTTGCTTGCCAAGGAAGAGCACGTATCTAATAGCTCTGTAAGCCAACTATAAGTATACTAACCTCTGATTAAATAGATTCTAAATCACCCTGCATGGTTAAAGAGTTTAAAGGGCATTATGGTGCATCTATGGCACCTTCTGGTGCTTTTAGTTTGGGCTAAAATTTTTCAAATCACTAGACATGTGTGTGAATTTTCAGAAAAAGTAGGTGTGCCTTAAATGCAACACAAATGTGCCAAGATTGTGTCGTAAAATTGTGATTCACAGTAAGCCAGCTAGAGGTGGTGGAAACTTAAATCATACAGTCTAACAATGTGCCAGATTTTTTCTGTGTTAGAAGATCTACAGTATATACACTGTTTATTGTGTGTGTGATTTGATATACACTGCACTAAGTCATATTGGATGGAGATATTTCTTTAGTACCTTTCCTCAGTGCTGTATCACTATTGTTAATAACTCCATTTTTATAAATAACATTTTGACGTGTCATTTTATGGTCTCTATTATTTTAGAAATGCACTTCAAGAAGGTTCTCATACAACCACAGTAAGTTTTATTATTTGCTCTTCACTTGACAGAGGTTAGATATGTACATGCTTTCCAATTCTTGCCAGATTTGTCCATGGGGTTAAGGTGAGAGTTCAGACCCTGAAGGTCCTCAACACCAAACTATGCAAAGAATATGATATGATATGATATGATATCACATATGTGATATCCCTCCTACTATCTTCTTTCCTTTATCTTTTACTAGCAGGAGGACCTGGTTTTGCACGGGTATATTTCATTTTTTGTTTGTGTAGTGGCCCTATAAGAATTGCCCAGTTTTGCACTCGTGTATTTTGTATATCGTTTGTGTGTGTCTCTGCCCGCGACTTCGTCTGCATATTGTTGGTGTTGATAATTCGTCTATATTCGCCTATATTGCTGCTGTCGATGGTTTGCCTGCTCCGGTGTTTCAACAGCTCTTAACCTGTCCCGCTGCTTAACTTGTTCTTCACACCGTGCCTGTGATTGTTTCGGCATCTCAGCAGCTTGCTGAGACGCCATATAATGAGTGTGTTGTTGGTGTTGATAATCCGCCTGCTCCGGCGTTTTGGCAGCTGTCAAGCTGGACTGCTGCTAAACTTGTTCCTTGCGCTGTGTCAGTGATTGTTCTGGCATCTCAGCAGCTCGCTGGGAAGCCATATAATGAGCGTGTTGTTGGCACCGATGATCCCTATCAGCTCCGCATGAGGAGAACTCTGTGACTTCTGACTTCCTTCATAGCTGTCGTTGTTTTAGAATTTTGCAGCAAATTAGATTTGTTTTTTCCCGGCATGTTTAAAAGTATCAAACTGCCAATTTGGATTAAAGGTGTTTTCCCGTGTCAGTGTGTGAGCATGTTGCCTGGAGCAGATCAGATAATATGCAAATGCATGTACAGAATGGACTGAGGGTTAGCTGATTGTTTACATAGTTTCTGATAAAGCCAGGTCTGTTATCTCTCTGAGATAAGCTGCAGCAAAAGCAGTGTTATATATTATGTGAATATTAATTCATAACAGTCGGGAAGCCATGTAATTTACTGGGAAAAAAGTAGCCTGTGTTTTAATCGAGGTTACAAACTATCTATGTGCCAAATTTCAGTCGTTTTTGCATGATTGAGGAGCAAAATTTATAATATTAGTAGGATTAGTAGGATTTGTACCTACTGTTAATACCTCTACCATGGAGCTCTTTGTGTGTTGTATTTTTTGTATTATTGTTGGTATTATCTATGCTGTTGTAACATACTGAATTTTCCCATGGTGGGACTATTAAAGGATTATCTTATCATATCATATCTTATATCATTATGCTTTGTGCACTGGGGCACAGGCATACTGGAACACAAAAGGGCCTGTTGGATCCCCAAGATCACTGATTATTGTACCGGACAGTTTGTTGCGTGGGGCAGGGACCCCTAACAGCATAGTTAACTATATTACTAGCAGCCCCTCTTCCAATATACTATTCAGGCTGGTAAATTCAGCTGAAACTTCTGTGAATGAGGGGTTAAGGAAGATTTTATATCATTGCATAAATGTCACTAATTTCTCTTTTTTTTCCCTCCAGTTGTATTACTACTCTGTCCGGATATTTGCTGGACAAGATCCATCTTCAGTATGGGTAGGATGGGTAACTCCTGACTACCACTTTTATAGTGAAAATTTTGACTTAAGCAAAAACTGCACTGTGACTGTCACTTTAGGAGATGAAAGAGGCAGAGTGCATGAAAGGTATGTTGTGGTTTCTATGGTAGAGTACACGATAGAGATAACTGCAGCTATATACTGTAGGAACTGGGTCTAGATTATAGCCAGAAGTAACCATGAGTCCCCATAACAAAACTTGGAATGAGGTCTTTATTCAGCATGAGTAACAAGTACAGAATCTGAAAGGTTTAAAGGGGTTGTCTAGGCTTAATGTTATTTCTTAATTATGCCAGGGAAAGTGAAAAAAATAAAATAAAATCATACTCACCTGTCCCTGGTGCTCCGGCGCCTCCATTGCGGTCCGGTCCTGCAGCTCCATTGTTTTTCGGAGAAAGTACCCATGACAGCTGAGGCCAGTCAGTGGCCTCAAAAAGGGAACCCAGGATGTCAGTACCTGTGAAGTCACCGGCTTTCTGTGGCCCCTGAGGCTGCTGATTGGCCACAGCGAACATGTGACTCCTGAAGTCAATTAGCAGCCTCAGCATTGGCCTCAGAGTAAAGGGGACAGGTGAGTATGGTTTTTTTTTTTTTTTCCACCTCCTCCTGGCCTAATTAGAAAACATTGTTTAACCTGGACAACCTCTTTGATGATTTGTTCTTCCTATTGCACATGGATAATCATCACAATTATCAGATGTTACAATATTAGGATAATGTACACAGTGATGTCACAGTATAATAATGTACACAGTGATGTCACACAATAAAGATAATGCCCACAGTGATGTTACAGTTCAGGGATAATTCCCACAGTGATGTCACGGTAAGCGGTAATGCACAAAGTGATGTCATAGTACAGAGATAATGCTCATTGGAGTCACAGTACAAGTCTAATGACTACAGGGATATCACAGTACAGGATCATGCGCACAGTGGTGTCTCGTTACAAATGTAATGCTCACATTGATGGCACAGAACACAATTGATATGTCACAATGTGGGAATAATGTGCACATTCATGTTGAAGACCAAAGTTAATACACATAGTAATATCACAGTACAAGGATAATAGACACAGTGATGTTACAATAATAGTGTTACAGTGCACAATAAAGGGATCATCTACTCAGCAAGAATGCACAACATTCACAGCCCAGAGAAAACCTTCAGAAAAGGTCATTGGGGCGTTCACACTACCGTCAGTGTCCGACAGGTAGTGTCCGCTCCTAGTGTCCGTTCAAAATCTCACACAGACATTAGGAGCGGACACTAGCTGTGTCCGTGACACTATCATTCACTTAAATGGCGATTGGGTGCGTTCTATTGCACTCCTATTCCTTCACTGTCCGCTTGTAAAGATGTCCGACTTTTCAAGCGGACAGAAAAAACCTACATATCAGGTTTTTCACATATACAGTAATATAATAGCACATTTATAATGCAAAAAGTAATACCATGGAGAAGGGGTACTGCAATGGACGTCATTCAAATTTTAGATGCCCCCTTCAATAGACTTCACTAACTGCACATATTATCTGCACCCATTAATTGTTAATTGCTTTGCTTATTAGCTATGATGTTATGCCCATTGCACCAAAGACACAGTAAACTGCATCATTTATATACAAAGAAACATACAAGATAGTATTGTGGCAGTAGAAATTCACCCAGTATTTTTTTTTCTTACTTCCAGTGTTAAACGGAGCAATTGTTACATGGTGTGGGGAGGTGACCTCTCTACCGGCTCTCAGAGGTCAAGCCGCAGCAATGTAGATATTGATATTGGGTGCCTTGTTGATCTGGCCACAGGGCTGCTGTCATTCACAGCCAATGGAAAAGATCTCGGAACCTGCTACCAGGTAGTTATAAAACTTACTTCCATTCATTCTGATAACATATAACTACATATAATAATGGTAAAGTCTTCTGTAAGATAAGTAGTTACTAAAGCCGCGTTTCTTATTACCTCCACAATGAAAACCTAGTGGCAACTCTTTTGGGGAACTATTGGATCTTTTGGCTATAAAGGGTTTCATTCTTCTAGGTGTTTCTGGGTTTAAAGTGTAAATTGAAACCAATGTTTCTGCCCTCTGCGGACTTTCTGTAAAAAGCGCTTCCACCATGCGTTGCCGCCATGGTTTTTCCCACAGCGCTTTTTCGCTACAGCCTGCTGCATAGGGCTTTAGCCTTAAATAGTTTTCCCTCTCCGAAATGGTAATTGTTATTTGACATTGTGTTGTTGAGGGTAGGGCTAGAGCCTGTCATGTGGGCGTGGTATTGGCATATTATTTTTATAAAATTATTTTACTTTAATTTTTATTTTTACGTTTCGATTTATTTAAAAGGGAGCCACATCATGGCGGTTTCCATAGTTGTATACACAGTGCTGATTGAGTGATGAGGAAAGCATGGACAATAATAAAGAGTCCCTGCCTTCTTTAAAGGAGCTTTGGCTGTAGTTACAGCCGGCTCTCCAGTTCTGTAGTTGTACAATTGTAAGATCTGTAAAAGTGGACCTTCTGATCGACTATGGATAGTCCAGAACTGGCTAAAGAAGTAGAATCCATAAAGCATAGTTACACATTGGTTAATAACTTAGGGTGCATTCACATGTGCATCATTTAATCCGTTCTTCTGGTCCATCATATGAACAGAAGAATGTAGTAGACAATATAGATAGATCCATCTAATGATAGGTAACAAATGATCACAAATGGCAGACAGTTTCATTGTTTAGGTTGATGATGAGATCATTAAGTCAAAAGGTGTCTGACTGTTATCCGTGTTTGGCTAGTAGGGTTGACCAATCAGGAAAGATTGTATCCCGATCGGCGATTGAGCAAATTTCACGATCGGGATCGGCTTGAAAATCAGATTTTACAAACGAACCTGAAATCTCAAGATCGGCTCAACCCCACTCCATAAACATAAAGTAACCAGGGTTGAGCGATTGGGATCGGCTGGAAAATGATCGAAAATCAGATTTTAAAAACGATCCTGAAATCTCAAGATCGGCTCAACCCTATTGGCTGGTCTAAGGTCTCTCTCGCATAGTATTGTGCATTAGTATTAATAAGCTGAAAAAAGTTGTGGAAATAAACAGAGAAAAGGTATAATAAAAAGCTTTGTGTCGTCCATGTGTTAGATCACCCCTCCGATGCCTTTTGACTTAGAAATACTTATGTAGAATACAGCCATGTGAATGAGGCTGCATGATCGGCTTTTGCAATTTTCGACAAGTGGCCTTCCATGAACCAGTTGTTTTCCTTCTCTAAAATCTATTCATTGTTGTCCTGAAGTAGTATAGTATTACCGGAAAGGTTACTTTACAGTTTGAGACATTACCAGGATTTTAATAGTAACATGTTTATGTCGGCATTACTAGGCTCCGCGCTCCACTTGAACGCTGCCTTGTCCGTTGTAACTCATATAGTAATTTATCTATTCATCTATAAGACTTTTAGTTGTGGGCGTATGTAAGTTGTCATATTTCTAAACTCCATTAAAGTAATTGAACAGACATTATTGACAAATTACTACTACGCAACGGGTATTATGGCTCCCAGCCTGAATAATCGGAGCTCTCCTGTTGTGTGTGAATAATGCTCCACTTAGAGGGAATTACTATGTTGTGTTAGGTGATGGTTTTTGCTGAAATAAATCCATTTTCTCTTGTTAGGTTGAACCAAACACCAAGCTGTTCCCAGCAGTTTTTCTGCAGCCGACCAGCACTAATCTCTTCCAGTTTGAACTTGGGAAATTAAAGGTATTGTTTTCTGTTTGCTTACCTACCATACAGATACAGTAGCGTACATTCAGGAGTATATACCTAGGAGCAATGTTATCATCTCAGACTGCATAAACTCCCTTGCCATGTGTCCTATTTGCTCAAATGTATCCTATAGAAGGGTGTCTCATGCTCAGGATCTCCCACACTGAGCTTGAGTAGAGACTCCATCCATTTATTACACATTGTAAAGACCACGTGTAATGATATATTTCCAGTTAGTGAGAGAGTGAGAATTATTCATGTAACTGTAGAGAAATACACAATCCACATTTATTGACAGTGCAGGGATTGAAACATCATGACATGTAGTTGCTCGAATTAAAAAATGGGGGTTCCCGAGGTCTCTTGTATATGAATAAACTGAAAGAGAACTGCTCTGTTTACTTTTTTGGGACTGACTGAGTGTGTGCTAAACTTTGTCAGTCCTGTAGGAGTGAGTGGAGCACTGGTCACACGTACATATACTGCCCCATTCACACAGAGAACTGGGGGACCTCCATTCTCATTAATAGTGATGTCCCAGCAGTCAGCCCCAGGATTTATCACCTGTATTTTAGATATGTGATAAGTGATGTTTATGTGAGAACCCTTGTATGTAGTTTGACATAACTGTGAATACTTGGATGTGGTTCTAAATATATGAGCGCTTCCCAGAGGTTTTGCCAAAATGTTTTATATATAATTGAATACAGTTTGCTGTGTGTATCCAATCTATGACGACATGTTTTGGATATCACTTTCTGTGATGTGTCTTCAATAAAAGGGGTTGTCTAAGCTTGGGCAGCCTCTTACGTACTGTACAAACAGTAAATAAAGTTTGCATTAATAAGACTTCACCAGATCATGATAAAGAGTCAATAGTAGTCCATTGTGTAATTAAAGTTGTTTAGTTGTGACCCTTTATGTGCAAAGGACCAATTCTATAAAGCATTGGACAATAGTGATACATAAACATTACAGCAAATGTGATATAAGACACCAGACTGCAAAATGGGTTATTGGCATATCATTACCATTGCTTAATGATGTGATCACTCTGGATATAGCCATCTCAATATACAAATTACTACTTCATTATACTGACTAATATCATGATATATGGTGTCCTCCAACATCATTAGTGGGTCTTAGGAGCTGAATATATTAGAATATATTACAGTGATTATTATACATTGACATAACGCAGACATGTAATGGTTTTAATAAACTCTATGTGAATAATAATTATCTTATGTTGGGCTTTACAGAACACCATGCCCCTTTCAGCAGCAATATTTAAGAGTGAAGAGAAGAATCCTGTGCCACAGTGCCCACCTCGCTTGGACGTACAGACTATCACACCCGTTCTCTGGAGCCGTATGCCAAATATTTTCCTAAAGGTGGAAACAGAACGTGTGAGTGAGCGTCATGGCTGGGTGGTGCAGTGTTTGGAGCCCTTACAGATGATGGCATTGCATATACCTGAGGAGAACAGGTAATTGTCTTAGTAATATAGATATTACATGTATATCATCAAGAGGTCAAATAGAAACAAGACAGAAGTAACAGAGACCATAGTGACCAAGTGACAATAAATCAGGTGGTTATGGGTCCCAGGCTCGAACATAGTAGAGGATCCTCTGGTATTCCTGAGGACTAGTCTAACCTTGTTTATCTATAGCCGATAATTGTATGGCACCCATATAGAATCCCAAACGTTCACCTGACCCTTCTATTGACAATTAGACATAATAGCTCCTTTTATTTTTTAGGACTATGGACGGATACCATAGTCTAAAAGTAGTGAGGACCTATGCTAGGCAGAGGCCAGCTACAGTATTTCAGATTAGTCAGCTGTTGCCCAGAGATTAAAGCAGGATGAAGATGTATCTTTTCTCTGCATAGTGACTGATCCGAGTCACTGTAGCTACTCACATTCACATGAATGGGAGGGAGCTTATCTGCAGTAACCTGGGGAATGGAGCTGTCTGCTTCCTGCTAAATTCTCTGCTTCCTGCTAAATTCTCTGCATATCAGCTCCTGGGTGTCAGACCCCAACAATCTGATATTAAAGTGGTTGTATCAAGATATGACTTTGTCTCCTATCAATATAATGGGAAGAATTTATGGTGGGTGGGGGTCCAACCCCTGGAACCCCCATCAACCTGAGCAGCAGGCTGAAAATGAGCCTTGACTCTCCATTCATTGTCTGGGAGTGCTGGAGATAGCATTCATCCTGTAAGACTACTTACCCCAACTAGCAGAAAAAGTAACCCAGAATTGAATCACGTAACTATAGTCTTCAGCCAAGTGTTCCTATCTAGTGGGAATAAAATTATAGCACAAAACATTGACTTTGATCATCAATCCACTTTATAAAACTCGAATGGTGGCGATTCACTTTCAAAAGTTGTCACCCAAATGCCTTTTTTGACCAATGGCTATCCTTCAGCCCCACATACATATGTTGTAACAAAGTAGGTAAAATGTGATCTGCACAGTGCCTAATGGTTAGACAAGTACTGTAGACTACCGAGCCTCTAAGGGTATGGACTAGCTTAGAATATAAATATAGGCCTGTCATAAACTACTTCATCAATATAAAATACGCTGACTAAAATGACAAGGAAAGATTGGGATGAAAACATTACTATCAGTCATACATTAATAAACATGACAAGAAGGGCTGAGGCTGTAATATTTTGATATATGTATCTCTTTGTCTGTAGGAGAAATATTTCCATTACACGTTTTTTTTTTGTTTTGTTTTGTTTTTATATTTTATCAGGTGTATTGACATCTTAGAACTTTCCGAGCAGGAAGACTTGATGAAATTTCACTATCACACTCTGAAGTTGTATTGTGCTGTTTGTGCTCTGGGTAACAATCGTGTTGCCCATGCCTTGTGCAGCCATGTGGATCAATCCCAACTTCTGTATACCATTGATAACCAATACCTCCCTGGCCTCTTAAGATCAGGCTTCTATAACCTCCTTATAAGTATCTATCTGGAGTCTGCCAAGGAGGGAAAGCTAATGATGAACAATGAGTTCATTATTCCAATAACTGATGAGACAAGGCAAATCCGTCTGTTCCCTGATGAGTCGAAAAGACATGGCTTACCTGGGGTAGGTCGTAGCACCTGCCTAAAATCTGATCTTCATTTCACAGTACCTTGCTTTGTATTGACTGGAGAAGACCGGCAGCAACATGGTCCAGAGATTCCAGTTGACATCCTCAAGTCCAAAGCCATTAGCATGCTAACAGAGGCTGTACAAAGCAGTGGAGATCATATCCGAGACCCTGTCGGGGGAAAAGTGGAGTTCCAGTTTGTGCCAGTTCTGAAGCTCATTGCCACTCTTCTTATAATGGGAGTTTTTGAGGATGAGGATGTCCGTCAAATTTTGTTACTTATTGATCCAAATGTTTTTGGTGACCACAAAGAAGAGGATGCAGAAGACAACTTTGAGAAGGAGGAAGTAGCACAAGATGAGGAAAAAGCTGTGGAAGCAGGAGAGAAAGCAACAAGGGAAGCCAAGGCTCCGGCTAAAGGTCTTCTGCAGACTCGACTACCAGAATCTGTCAAATTGCAGGTAATTTTCTTTATGAGAATATACAGTAATAAGATCTATTGTATAAAACCAACAAATATTCATAACTCCATATCTACTATATCTTAGTCTCTAATTTACACCTCTATCCATGTTTCTACCTCCACTATCATATGAGCCTGTCTTTCTTGGTTCTTTATGATTTTTTGGTCCTTGTGCAATTTACTCCTCTAACCAACATGGGACCCCCAGGACCCCCACGGATCAACTGTTTGAAGCGGAAGTGGAATTCCTCAAGTGCCACTTCCAAGCCACAGGCCATGTGATGTGACTTTAACATGGCCTAATGAATGACAATTTCTGTAGAAATGTACGGCGCTGTGCTTGATTTCTATTGAAGAGGCTGCAGTGCTCGAACAGCTGATTACCCGGGGCCCGGAAGTTGGACCCCTGTCAATCTATAATAAGGATAGGTCATCAATTAATACATCCTGAAAACCCTGTTAAAGTAAAGTAGTTTTATTTTTTTATTGCTCCAGTCTTTCTTTTTTTATGTGAATATTTTACTTAAAGGGGTTGTCTAGGAAGTGCTATTGATGACATATCCAGTAACTGTCAGCTTGAACAGGACTGAGCTTGCAGTAAACACAGAAAAATCAGTCAACAATGTCAAACAGTGGGAACATGAAATGTAGGTGCCCGTAGCTGTGAAATTTGACTACAGTATGTTGGGTACCAGGAAACATGGAAAGTAGCTTCATTATACAAACTGCAGGACGACAAACCTTAAAGCGTAACTAAACTTTCAGATAACTTTTCATTTTCTGGCAGTATTAGTGTCATTAATAAATTTTGTAATATATATTATTAACAAATTTTGGATCCATTCTGTGAAATCCTGCAGATTCTCTTCTTTCATATGACACTCGGTTAAACAGAACGGGTTTTGGTCATGTCCCCTATTTAGCAGTCCATTTATCCATTGATCTGGTCTTCTAACTATGAACTCCTTGAAGGTAGCGTGAACCTAGTGTAAGCTGGCCATACACATTATATACCATTATATAAATGTCGGCTGAACCTATGACGCGATCAGTGTTTAGAGACCACCTGACTATGCGGGTAAGTTTACACAGGGTTTTTTGGATCGGAACCTGAGGCGAAGGCCGCCTCAGGTTCCGATCCAAAAAACGGATAGTCGCGACTGAAAGCCGGTGCACTGCGCACTCTGCTCCGGATTAGGCCCAGTGAATGGGCCTAGTCCGGGGGAGGGAGTTTCTTCAGGCCTAATCGCAAGGCGACTCTGCCTGAAGAATAAGCATCTTGCTTCTTTTTTCTTGGAGCTGGGAGAAACGGCTCCCGGAAGAAAGACCTGAGCAGCTCCGTTTCATTTCAATGTCCGGCCATCTTTTTGGCCGGATACAGCCTCAAAACTCTGTGTGAACTTACCCTAAAGGTTAATGTGGACTCCATAACATTACACTGAGAGTGATTGTATGTTATCCAGCAGACTGTAACTTTCCATTATTCTTTTTAGATGTGTGAGCTACTTCATTACTTCTGCGACTGTGAGTTGAAGCATCGTGTGGAGTCCATTGTTTCCTTCTCAGATAACTTTGTGTCAAAGCTTCAGTACAACCAGAAGTTCCGTTACAATGAACTGATGCAAGCACTAAACATGTCTGCTGCCCTGACAGCCAAGAAAACCAGGGAGTTCCGCTCTCCTCCGCAGGAACAGGTAATAACCAAAAAAAAATAATTTCTTATATGCTAGACCTTAAAGGGATCCTATCATTAAACTCATTTTTTTCTGCCTAACACGTAGGAATAGCCTTAAGAAAGGTTATGCTTTTCCTACCTTTAAATGTCTTCTCCATGCCACTGTTCAGTATATAAGCTGTTTTTTGCCGGTATGCAAATGAGTTCTCTTGCAGCACTGGGGGCGTCCCCAATGCTGCAAGAGAACTCTCCAGCGCCGCCTCCATCTTCTTCAGGAATGGGTCTTCTTCACATCTTCTTCCAGTGGAGGCTTCAAACTTCTAGGCCTCAGACCTAGGTCAAAGCCAACTTCGCATGCCCACTGGCCACAATAAAATGGTTGCTTACACAGTATTGTAAGCGGCCATTTTCTTGTGGCTGGCAGGCATGAGCAGTCGGCTGCCCGAGGCCTAGAAGTTTGAAGCCTCCGTCGGAAGAAGACGTGAAAAAGACTCGTTCCTGAAGAAGATGGAGGCAGCACTGGAAGAATAGGCTTTCTTAAGGCTATTCCTACGTGTTAGGCAGAAAAAAATGAGTTTTAATGACAGGATCCCTTTAAAAACTTTAAAAACTTTAATGCTTACATGCGTTAAAAACTAACCACTATATTGTTCTTTTCTTTAAAGATTAACATGCTCCTGAATTTCCAACAACAAGAAGACAGCCCTTGCCCTGAAGAGATTCGAGATGAGCTGTATGAGTTCCATGAGGATCTTCTAATGCACTGTGGTAATTATTTGGACTACTATAATGGTGTATTCCTGTGGCTCAGGAGTTACATGTAGCTTTCGGTCTTCCTGCATAGGACTTCCTAGCTGTAAGCTGCTGAAGATGATGTTATGCCAGTTCACAGATTTCTTAAAATTTGGCACAGGGGTTAAAGGGGTTATCGAGATTTTAACAAACTGGGCAAACAGCAGGAAGATTGGTAAAAGTCTTTCATGAGAACCTGGCATATCAACTCAGCCCTGCAGATAGATAGGTTATCAAACAGTCACTGGCCTCTGCGGTAATACTAGCATGTAACACATCCAGTTGGTGCATAGGGGTAAACAAAGACTGGCAGTACCATTGTGAGGTGGGAGATAGAACAGATTAGCGTTGTTTGTTTCCTATCAACTTTGCTTCTTTTAGCAAAACTTTTTAAATAATCTTCTGCCCCTTCCTACAAGATGACGTATACGTTTGTCATCATAGAACACGGAAATACTATAGAGTGTAGATGTGTGGCTGTTGATGACCGGGGTTGGTGAAATTTACTATTTTGGCTGTTTAACTCTTAACGCACCATGATTGCTTATTGTTAAAATGTAGATAAACAAAACAATAATATTGCTCTTTAAGGCTATAACTGGCTAGACCCTTAAAGGATTAAAGATGAGAGCCCATCTTTGGCAGTTAGGATATATTGATAGGGTATGCCAAAATATTCTGATCAGTGGCGATCCGACTAGAAGTGAAAGACTTATGTTGTAGTTACATATGAGTGGACCATAGAAATCTATGAGGAAGGCCCTTCATTCTAAATATCATTGGAGTTTGGGCAGCCAGACCCCCACCAAGTGGTGTAATATCCTAGCCATCACGAGTAAAGCTCTTTACGTTTTCATTTGCTTTGTATAATGTTTTTATTTATTTATTTATTTATTTTTAATAAAGGCATTCCACTTGAAGAAGAAGAAGAGGAAGAGGAAGACACATCATGGACAGGTCGTCTTCGATCTCTGGTATACAAAATCAAAGGGCGGCCAAAGACGGAGGAGCAGGATCCAGCAGAGGAGGAGGAGAAATCTCCTAGTAAGTTGTAACAAAAAAAAAATTGTACTAGTAACAGAGGAAAGGGACGACAGCAAAAACAAGTGGTAAAATATGGCAGGTTAAATAGCATGCTACATTGTAACCACTCCACGTTAATGAGATGAAAGGTGTTGATAGTGCTTTAAGCCCCTTAACATAGTGTCTCCTAATGCCAGAGATTATTGACGCCATGTCCCTGGATTCGGCAGGTTTAGAAGACATCTGATGCAAGAAGTTAATCCTTTACAATCTCTGCTAATATCTGATGGTAAACTAAAATTAAAATGATAGGATCCTATTAGTGTCAGAAAGCTGTCCCTAGCGTAGACCTGCCCAGATCATGATCAGGAGTCAGCTACCAGGACTAATTTTAAGAGCAGTCAGAGGCGTCATATTTCAATAACGTTAGACATTCAGTGTGAAAAAATAACTACTTGTTTATAGCCGAGGAGAGGACGATACCACCTGTCGGTACCCCTGAAGCATCTGCACACTGACATGACTGGCATTCCTTGGGTGCACCACATATATGTTTAACCACATATTGTAATTCAGATCCTTATAGTCATTTCTTGCTGATGGAGTCCTGCTGGTGCAAGCGAAATGCCACTGGATATCGATACTCTAACAGTTTCTGTAGGCACTCGTAAATCTTTACTATCACCATAACAAGTTTTAGCTTGATGGACATATGGAAAAGTTGTCTACCATCCAAATACCCTTTTCAGCCAGACAACTTTCCTTGAACTTGTCACCTGTAGCGATTTCCAGATACGCACAGTAATATTACCCTTTGCTTGACAGCTGATCGGACAGAAAAAAATTAGCATTGCTTTCTGTCCTATCTGTATGGAAGAGATTTTTATAGCTCTTGAATGGGTTGTCCAATTTCAGTCTAATATCGAGAGACAAATGTTATTGTTTGTGTAATGAAAAGTTCTACAATTTTCCAATATATGTTCTGTATATGATCCATGGTCATGTGATGAGCACACAGGTGCAGAGATCGTTACAAGACATATTCTAATGAGCCGTACACCTTAATTTATTATAATGTATAAGATCTGGGTCCATCTATAATCAAATGCGTCTTCAATTTTGTATATTGGGAGCAGCACTTGATCTATATTTTTTGCTATTTCTGATCCATCTGTCCTCAGTAACCCAGGATTATAAAAAAGGTTGACAGTGACATCTAGTGGCCATTAGCATGCTCTACAGTGGATGATTACGTCACTATATCATATACAGGGTTCGGGGGATATTGTCACTCCTTAGGGAGAGACCACCATATAGGTGTGTGGAGACTTGTTAAGCCTTTAGCACTCCACTTTGCAAGGAACTATGGGAAGAATATGCAAATCTGCCTTCCATGATGTAATTAGGAAGACAGTTGCTGCCTCATTGTTGCAAACCAATAGAGGGCGCTCACTGGAATGTGCAAGCCTGTCTTAAGACAGGATTCCAGTGAAATAACCCAATAATGGCTGCTCCCTTTAGCCTCATGCCCGACCTTCCAAGAGGCCTTTGTTTAGCAATGACGCTGGGATTAATACCAGGTATAGTCTCTCAATCGAGGACAGCTGTTTCGATATGGTTGGATCTCATCAGCCCGATGTAGAGAGGACTATAACCTGGTAGAGGTGAGAGGCTTAGACAGGGTTCACTGGAATCCTGTCTTAAGACAGGCTTGCACATTCCAGTGAGCGCCCTCTATTGGTTTGCAACAATGAGGCAGCAACTGTCTTCCTAATTACATCATGGAAGGCAGATTTGCATATTCTTCTCATAGTTCCTTGCAAAGTGGAGTGCTAAAGGCTTATCAAGTCTCCACACACCTATATGGTGGTCTCTTCCTAAGGAGTGACAATATCCCCCGAACCCTGTCTAAGCCTCTCACCTCTACCAGGTTATAGTCCTCTCTACATCGGGCTGATGAGATCCAACCAGATCGAAACAGCTGTCCTCGATTGAGAGACTATACCTGGTATTAATCCCAGCGTCATTGCTAAACATAGGCCTCTTGGAAGGTCGGGCATGAGGCTAAAGGGAGCAGCCATTATTGGGTTATTTCACTGGAATCCTGTCTTAAGACAGGCTTGCACATTCCAGTGAGCGCCCTCTATTGGTTTGCAACAATGAGGCAGCAACTGTCTTCCTAATTACATCATGGAAGGCAGATTTGCATATTCTTCCCATATATCATATACAGTATAGCAGGGATGCACAAGCTTTTCTGATCTAAGGGCCACATTGTTAGATTTTACCACTCTCGAGGGTTACAATGAAATGTACCATCTGAAGCTATTAATGCCATTAATATGTTAATTCCACATTTAGTATGTCAACAGAAGAATGAATTACTCCACCCAAAAGGAAGAGATCTTATATGCATCGCATCTCTCACCAATGTGGTTTATGTGACTTGCTGCTGAGTGGTTTATTACTCCCATAAACTATAAAGATAGCAGCATACATAGCTACTTGATCTGCTGCTAAAGCTATAAAATCAGCGGACACCACACTTAAAGGGATATTCCCAACTCGCCTATTCACTAAACTTCAGGCTGTCTGCTCTACTCACTTCCTGGTTTTCTCAGTACAATGGTGGGCAGGGTTTCATGTGCAGTCTCCCAGACAAAGCCAGCTCCGCTATCTCTCTTCATAGCAGTACATGTTAGCAGTCAGTAATGAGGGATGGTTGTAAATAAATTAGTACAGTATCACTGGAAGATGGACAATATGAAGCTGATGTAGCAGAGCTGGATTTGATAGATGATGAGAATCCCAAATTTACATGCTACAGGACCAAGAGTCAGCTTGCAATAAACTCAGTTTTAGGTCTGTGTTACATACAGAGGTAACAGACTCCCTGTCTCAGCCCTTATCAGCCAAATTCAATTAGCAGAGCTGATAACTGAAAGAAGGAGATAAACAGCTCAGAAATACAAGCTGCTCTGAGCACTCAGCTCCCCCTCCCTCCTGAGAGCAGGAAGCTAGGTCACTTGTCCTGGGAGGAGAGATAAGATCATTCCCAGGTCCTTGGTTATGGAAAATAGGTGTGAACAATGAGGTGAAGAATCTCAGATAGCGGCTAAACAAAGCAGTTTTGCTGAAGCAATGTATTTAGGAAAAGTCTTATATCAACATAAGTTAGCAGTATAGATAGGATCCTTGAGATGGGACAACCCCTTGAATAAAGAGAGGATGGGGTTCATCTCATCTATGCTATGAGACACTCCAGCCAACATTTGAAAAAAAAAATACTAAAATACTAAAAAAATATTAAATCTTTATTCATACATTTGGTATTGTTTAAAAATAATTTGGTGTACTCCTTGCTGGAGTGCCACACAGCGGTCACAAGACCCCCATTATGACAATATAATGTATGGAGATGCCAAAAAAGGCCATAAAGTGGACCATTAATACTTAGCCATTCACACGTCTGTGTTACTCACCAGTCTTCATCGCCTCTCTATCAAAATACACACGAGTAGCCACACACAAACATGCATGCCTTTTGACCAAATCATTAGTGGTCAAAAATATATCGAAATCCAAGGGTTGTGCATCCTTTATATGTCAGGAGGGTAACTGTGTCTATGTGGTTCTATATTTATTTTGAAACAGATTTGTATTTTGGGGGAAGCTATTTTCCTATACCAGTTTTCATACATAAAAAGTTTTAAATTTATAAAATTGTGTATTAAATAGTGAAATAGTTAAAGCACTTGGGGATATTGGTGAGCAGTAAATGCACCAGTTATCAACCATTGCCAGACAGCTGCAGCCAAGGCAAACACATCCATAGTGTGCATCCATTGAGGGCAGATGCACATGAAAAGAACATTGTATTTCCTCTGTTTTCTGAGACTATGATATTGATGTCTGTGGCCTCCTCACTGCTTAACAAGCACAGCACCATACATTGTATAGTGGCTGTGCTTTATATTACATTTAGTCCCATTCATTTGTATGCAACTGAGCTGCAGAATAGACTTGTGAGCAATGGACGTGGTTACTCACCTGAGAAGGGGAAATAGATGTCACACAAGTGCGGATTAGTGGGAGTTCCAGGTATCAGATAATACTGATCTAAGGATATGTTGTCAATATCATAGCCCTAGGCTGGGGCCCCACGTTGCAAAAACTTTTGTTGAAAAACAATGCGGTAAAAAAAAACCTGAAGCATTTTCACTGTTGTTTTTTTTTTTTTTTGCAGCGATTTACTGCGAGGAGCTTTAGCCTAAAGTTGGGTTGGGTTATCAAAAGTATCCAGTGGCAATGTGCTTAGTTTTGCAGTTATATACCATGGGGGATTATATTACTAAATAGCCAAATAGACTACGTGACCAACCCTATAACATTTGAAAAATTGGTTCCTTATCTCTTTACTTCCCTTCAGCCACACTTAAAGAGCTCATCTCACAAACTATGGTGCGGTGGGCTCAGGAGGACCACATCCAAGATCCTGAGCTTGTGCGTATAATGTTCAGCCTCTTGCGCAGACAATATGACAGCATCGGAGAGTTGTTACGAGCCATGAGAAAAACCTATACAATCAGTGCGGCTTCTGTGGAAGATACTATTAATCTGCTGGCTTCTCTGGGGCAGATACGCTCACTGTTAAGTGTGAGAATGGGCAAGGAAGAAGAGATGCTCATGATTGATGGACTGGGGTAGGTCTTTGGAATCGCAAAAATATTCTTCCAACTTTTATCATCATAAGACTTCTGTGCTAATTATTTTCTATAATATTTCTTTCTAGAGGTTGGAATTTCACGTTTCTGACCTAAGGTTCCAAATCCCATTCACACAGATATGATACATCATATTAGTTTCCTGCAGCTGCCACCAGGGGCAGTATAGTATTTGCACACCATTGTATTGGTAGCAGGAGGCATGCATGTTATCCTGTGAGTAGGGTTGAGTGATCGGGATCGGAAAAGATCAGATCCCGATCGGCGATCGAGTAAATTTCACGATCGTGATTGGGTTCCGATCCCGCCCTAAAAAGATTGGGAACGGAATTCCAATACCGATCGCTCAACTTAGCTGCACAGATCCGCTGCAGCTCCCTGTTCTTCTCGCTCCTCTTTTCTCTCCTTCACATGCCTTCAGAACGCTGTGCGCGCCCCCGCCTCCCAGGCTAGTGTTAGAGATGCTGGGAAAAAATGGGGCTTGTGGCTTAGGAGAGTGTGGGCGGTAGTGGGAGGGGAGTCGTGAGTATTGCACTCACATCTCCCCGCCCACACTCTCCTAAGCCACAACAAGCCCCGCCTACTCCCAGCATTTTTAACACTAGCCTAGGGAGGCGGGGGCGCGCACAGCGCTCTGAAGGCATGTGACAAAGTGAGAAGAACAGGGAGCGGCAGCGATTCTGTGCAGGTAAGTGGGGGGGACTAAGTAGCTGGGGTGTTTTTTTTAATCACTACACAGCGTGGAGTCCAAAAATTGAAGCGTTCAATTTTTGGACTCCATGCTGCGTAGTGAATAGGATCGTTTTTAAAATCCGTTCTTCGATCATTAAGAAAAAATCCCATTGAATTGCATTAGGATCGGAATTGGGATCGGGTTCGAATGGAAAATGATTGGAAATCGGATTTTAAAAATGATCCTGAAATCTCAAGGTCGGCTCAACCCTACCCGTGAGTTATCTTTTTGAGGAACTCCGACCATAGAAAATTACCATAAGGCTGCATTCACACAGAGTAACGCCAGGCGTCATTTGTGTGTAATTTGTGTGTCTTTTACGGCCGTCATAAAACGTTTACATAGAGTTCTAAAGGAAAAGACGTCCGTCATTTACGGCCATCATCTACAGCCGTCATTACAATGACGGCCGTAAATGACGGCCGTAAATGACGGCGTCTTTTCCTATAGAACTCTATGTAAACGTTTTATGACGGCCGTAAAAGACACACAAATTACACACAAATGACGCCTGGCGTTACTCTGTGTGAATGCAGCCTAAGAATGTAAAAGAATATCTCCTTCAGCTGAAGATGAAGCAGATAAACAGGAGATTAATCCCTTTGTATAGCGATGATGCAAAAAAATGCCACAGACTGACAAGCAGATGGGGCAAGATCATGTTCTATTTTACTTTTGTTATTTATTTCTAGGTTTAATGTTACTTTACATCTGTGCAGGGGATTTGGGCCTTTCTATCAAAAAAATGGAACCCAGCAACTATAGAATGCACAATAAATAGGTGTTTTCTATAATACTTTCATTAGTAAAATCTCCATTGCCTGGTCTGTGAGTGAGGTTTATGGCCTTGGATTTTTAACTTTCTCTTTCTTTGCAGTGATATTATGAACAACAAAGTCTTCTATCAGCATCCAAACTTGATGCGAGTTCTAGGGATGCATGAAACTGTTATGGAGGTCATGGTTAATGTGCTGGGTGGAGACAAGTCTCAGGTAGGTTGGTTGTTGATTGTATATACAAGTCTACTAAGTTGTGTGGACACTTGATAAATCAGATGCAAATATTTTATTTCTGTTTTCCTTTTTTATTTTCAGCAAATTGCTTTCCCCAAGATGGTGGCAAGTTGCTGCAGGTTTCTCTGCTATTTCTGCAGAATCAGTAGGCAAAACCAAAAGGCCATGTTTGAGCACCTTGGCTATTTGCTAGAGAACAGCAGTGTTGGGCTAGGTATGTATTTACTGCCATTGCGGCTATTTCTAATGACGCTAGCATCGCCTCTCCAATGTTCCGGTGCATTGGATAATCAAACCGCTAAAATGGCGGCAACACACAGAGTCCGACAGACCCCACTGACTATAATAGGGTCCATTACATGTCTGTCATTTTAAAACTGGAACTGGAGGTGGAAAAAGTCATCCTTGCAGGACTTTTTTCTCCACCAATTTTCAGGCGGATAAGACTCCAGCCCAGATGTGAAGTAGCCTTACATGTGTGCAATGAATGTGTGACTGGAGCTAGAGGACATCACAGCACATTCATAGTGTGAGCTACGTGAATCACATAAAGGGTCTGCTTCACTACAGCGCTACACCTTTTGCAAATTAAACATTTATTTTACATGTTTTTGCATTAATAACAACTTACAGAGGTCATTACATTTGACCATTTGCTTTTGAATTGATTGTTAAAGGGGTTTCCAGCTTTGAGGGATCCTATCATTGGATACCCTTTTTTCTGACTAACACGTAGGAATAGCCTTAAGAAAGGCTTTTCTTCTCCTTCCTTTAGATGTCTTCTCCACACTGCCGTTCGGTTGAAATCCTGGTTTTCTTCGGTATGAAATTGAGTTCTCTCGCAGCACTGGGGGCATTCCCAAAGCTGCGAGAGAAATCTCCAGTGACGCCTCCATCTTCATCTGGAATGGCCTTTCCCTGTCTCAGTCTTCAGTCTTCTAGGCATGCGCAGTCAACTCTGCCATCGAGCCTCAGGCAGAGCCGACTGCACATGCCCGCCGGCCACAAGAAAATGGCCGCTTACACCAGCTTACTGTGTAAGTGGCCACAAAGAAACTGGTTGAGGTGCAAATCTGGCACAAGGTCCTTTCTTGCACCAAATGTGCACCTTCAGTCCTAATCCGGGCAGTGTCCGGCTCATTCTTAAAATGTAGACAGAGCAATGCTTGGCGTGGACATCTCAGTATAACAGATTTAGTATAACTCACTCCAGTTTTCTAGCGTGAGTTACAATGGAAATCTACACCAGTTCCTACCAAGCATAGATTTCTATTCTGGCTCCAGGATGTCTAATAAATTTATGAAGAGGCTGGTGTACAATGTGCCAGACAACATGCTAGAAGCGGGGGCTAGAAAATATTAAAATTCTCTAAAAGGGGATTTTATATTCTATCTATCTATCTATCTATCTATCTATCTATCTATCTATCTGTATGTACTGTATTGATACGACATGTATAACTAAATGTCTCTCTTCACAGCATCTCCCTCTATGAGAGGTTCTACACCTCTAGATGTCGCTGCAGCCTCTGTTATGGATAACAATGAACTTGCTTTGGCTTTGCAGGAGCCAGATCTGGAGAAGGTAATTATATGTGATTGATTCTAGAATAGATGAGCCATTACAGGTGGAAATTGCACACATCCTAATACTTGGGGGTGGTATGAAATGCAGATATTACATAAAAGGCAGAGATCACCACATATAGTAAGTGTACAAACATAGATTGGTGTATATAGTTTGCATATTTCATCACTTGCTGGACCCAGACACTAATTTGTCATGATTTTTAAGGGAGCCTTCACACGGAGTAAGCGCGCGTGTATTTTGCAAAATACACATGTAAAAATACACGTGTAAAAATAAGGGTGCATTCACACGGAGTAACATGCCGCGTGATGTGGCACGTATACGGCGTGTGAGACTTTGTGCGCCGTAAAAACTCCCATTGATTTCAATGGGAGCCTGGATCGTATATGCCGCGTTATTTTGCAGCCGCAAAATAACGCGGCGTATCCGATCCAGGCTCCCATTGAAATCAATGGGAGCTTTTATGGTGCGCAAAGTCTCACACGCAGTATACGTGCCACATCACGCGGCCCGTTACTCCGTGTGAACTCCCCCTAAGACTCCCATTGACTTCAAAGATATTTTTTACACGTGTAAAGATACGCCTGTAAAATGTCATTGAAGTCAATGGGAGTCTTATTTTTACACGTGTATTTTGCAAAAATACACGCGCATTTACTCCGCGTGAAGGCTCCCTAAAAGTGCATAAAAGCCAAAGAAAACAGCTCAACACAATGAAACATGTCTTCTAGTTTAGCTAGAAGAACATCTGTATCATAACATTATATTGTTATATAAAACTGAGGTTTGATAATGATCATGTGATAAACCACAGTTACTGTAGTCACTGATGTGCAGTACTATGCAAAAGGCATGTGTGGCGCAAGTGTGAGAAAAACATGCAGTTTTTTTCTACAATGTATTATTTGAGAATCCTGACTGAATAGCTTATAGAGGATACAACTTTATCCAATACTTAGCAGACCCCAAGACAAGCTTCTGGATGTAGAGAAGTGTTCTTATTCACTGACAGCAAAAAAAAATCTTGCAAATGATGAGTGCAAAGTATTTTAGAAAGTTGTAGAGTTTTCCATTTCTATAGTGCTTACACTTTAGTGATATAATACCAGAACCCACTTTAATTTTAGATATCCTAGACTGGCTGCAGCTCTGCCACACAAAATCACAAATGTTTGGGAACATATAGCCTCCGGGATTATAGTATGGTGCTAAGTTGGTTGGCTTTTAACGGGTCTATCAGGCATAGAAACATCCTCCCCTCCAAAGCCTTCACTACGCTAGGAATCATTCACATTTTTAGGGCATCTGTACAGAGGAACGTGACTTGGAAAGAAAACAACCAGAGAGCTTTACTGTCATTTAGTTTTGTCAGCGCTGCTATTATAACTTTTTGGAACGTCACATGAGAGATCTGTCTGCTTTTTCACAGGTTGTGACATACTTGGCAGGCTGTGGGCTGCAGAGTTGTCCAATGTTAATAGCCAAAGGATACCCAGACATTGGATGGAATCCCATAGAGGGCGAGCGCTATCTGTCATTCCTGCGTTTTGCAGTCTTTGTGAACTGTAAGTATAGATGTCAGACTTCTTATACAGTGGAGAATGCTATTAAAAGAACGGTTACAATTAAAGAATATTATTGAGGAGATATGCAAAACATTAGTAAGAAAGGATGCAAAATACAATAGATAGTAAAAACTAAACAATCACAGTAAACATAAATAAAAAAAATACTGGCACCTCATGATTATTGTACAGTAAATAGGCATTACATTGGTTAGTATGGTGGTCAGTACCTTCTGTTGGCTTCCCCTGTATGTTATACTGTAATACAGTGTATAAATTGCTAATTATAGCATGTACAGTAAACTCTTGGATGACAGCTATCAGTGGCGCCACCTAAAGGACATGTAGATATGAATATTCTAAAAGTCAACTTCAGACAAGAAATGAAATACTGTAGGTTTATACAACAGAAAATCAGGGTATAGAATAAAGTCAACCATGACTTTCTAGACAGAACAGAATGATAGCAAAGGAATGGGTCATTAGTTTTTCTCTGGATTATCCCGTCTTCAGTATTGCAAACTGCCGTGTGTGAGGGATGGCTGTGGTATCCAGTAAGGACAGGACACTGCACATGAAGAGACTTCCCTCGCAGCCAAAGGGAACAAAACATTGATTCCTCGGTCATACAATCATGCACATAGTTATGTTTCAGCTGCTCTATCCATCACCTATACGAACCAATCAGCAGTTTTAAGGGGATTCTCTTCACCAGCAAACCTTCATTACTTACTCATTTTACTAGTGTTTACCCTGTCTGATACTAAATCATCTTACATCATATTATGCAAGAAAACTAAGGCAATGTTGGCAGACACAGTCACCACCTTTCCTGCCATCTGGAAACCTTGAGTACATGTCAAGAATCAGCAGGACTTTGGATTGTTTCTTCTTTCCTCCTGTAATCTGTTACTGTACTTGAGAATTGTGGGGGATCTGCTGACTAATACATAGAACGATACTGTCTTTTATAAGTAGTCTACAACAGTCCTGTATGTGCTTTTATTACCATGAACATTTTATTTACTACCACTACCCTGTTTCTACTCCCTGCATTTTTATATAGATCAAAAACTTTAGCACTACAACGTATAGGTGGGAAGCTCAGAGGTGTTAGAAAAACAATATCAAGTCCAAAAAACATCACTACATCCATGCACACTGCAGCACGCATTTACTAATGCAGATGCAACTGGAAATTGGCCACAAATGCGCCTAAACAGTGTACTGTAATATGTAATGTAGGCGGTCTAAAAATACACCAGATTTATCAGAATGGCTTTTGCTGGTTGATTTATTTGGTGCACCTTTTACATTTACTTTCTGCTTTTTAACATCCAAATTTTCAGTTCAGTTCTGCATTCAAAGCTAAAGATACTTGTTTAGACATATTTGTAAAGCATAGATCATAACTTGCTGATCTATAAGGGGATTTCAATCACCGGGTCCAATTTCTGTTGTCTGAATTATTCTTTTATTTCTCCAACTTGTATAGCCCTAACGTATCCCACAGCCCATTGCCATGAGGAAACCCTTGCAAACATGGGGAGAATATACAAACTCCATGCAGATGTTGGTTGCATTTAAACCTAGGACCCCATCGCTGCAAGGCAGTAGTGCTAACCACTAAGCTAACAAGCTGCCCTATATTGAAGGACAGGGCAGCACGGTGGCTCAGTAGTTAGCACTATTGCCTTGCAGCGATGGGGTCCTAGGTTTAAATGCAACCAACATCTGCATGGAGTTTGTATGTTCTCCCTGTATTTGCATTGGTTTCCTCTAGGTACTCCGGTTTTCTCCCATACTCTAAAGACATACTGATAGGAAATGTAGATTGTGAAGCCTATAAGGGACGGTGATTCTCAACGTCTGTAAAGCACTGAGGAATATGTTGGTGCTGCACAAATAAGAAAAATAAATATATAAGGATATGATCATAGTTCTATAGGACGAATGAAGTTTCAAAAGTTAGATGAAACCGTCGGGTGCCAGTCCAAGAGAAAAGTCTTGGATGCTTTTTGAATTGTCTTTGTCATATTTTAGAGAATCGAGATGATCCCCTATCCACAGTGTCTGATCACTAGGAGGATATACCAGTGATCACAAAAATGGGGGTCCTCAAGTCCCCTGTGCAATGGAGTAGTAGTGTGAATTCATTAATGTTCTGTTCACTTCTATGGGACTTGTGGAACTCTGGGCTAGAAGTTGTGCATATGCATTATCTCTCCGTTCACACCCCTTGTGTGGGGAACTCTTGATGTACCAACAACTCTCCATCAGTGTTGGATAAACACAGTCATGCACTTCTGCAGTTTCATCCATAAACTAAGAATAAGAAGGGAATAAATCATGGTTGCTTATGCTCTGGAGGCATCGGGGTGGGGGAGCAGACATTTCTACCACACTAACATGGTGTCAAGTGTAGTGTTGTAGTGAGGATGCAGGTCTTCTGGAATAAGTCCACTATGAGATGGTTACTCTTGTAGATCAGAACACTTTATTCCATGCTCCATCATGGCTCCCTGTCTAACAACTCCTCCCCCTAAGCTCAGCTCCTCCTCCATTACTACCTCACTGTTGCTAGGCAGACAAAGCAGAATAAGTAAGCAGAACAGAACATACAGAACATACTTATAACAACATCACATCAAGTATATACAAACATGCCAATAACTACTAGTACTGAGCAGATACAAGTATCATGGGCATACTGGAGCCACCTGTGTAATGAGGTCCCTGTGAATGGTGCCGTTTCTGATCATAGAGGTGATAAAAGTTACTTATGCCACAACTATCAAAGGGGTTTTCCTGGGGGCCACACGGTGGCTCAGTGGTTAGCACTGCAGCCTTGTAGCGCTGGAGTCCTGGTGTTCAAATCCCGCTAAGGGCATAAAACCATCTGCAAGGAGTTTGTATGTTCTCCTCGTGTTTGCATGGATTTCCATCCTATATTCCAAAAAAAAAAAAGACATACTGATAGTTTTCCCTATCAGTATGTCTTTTTTTTTGGAATATGGGATGGAACATTGTGAGCTCTGTGTGGGGCTCATAATCTACATTTAAAAAAAAAAGGGGGTTTTCCTGGATCACAATATTGATGGAGTATTGTTTGGATTGTACCCTGCACAACAGATGCTAAGTAGGTAGGGTGCAGGTAGACAAACAGATGCAAACAATAAAGAGACCAGACAATATCCCAAGTTGCAAAGCCTGATCAAACAGCTGATCAGCAATGGAGCCAAGACTTGGACCAATCCTAATAATAGGCATCAATATCCTAATCGCAGAAACCCTTTTAAAACACAGATTAAAAATCAAGACAATCTCTATGCCAGCGTTTTGCAGAATATGTCCTTTTTTCCCCTTGCAGTTCATTACTGGGTGAACCTGAATATACTTGGTAGCAAAAAAAAAAAAAATTCTTATCATATCTGGATCTATAAACATGTCTCATGGTTATCTAAACAATGTGTTCCTGCCGGTTAAATATCCTCTATTCACTTCTCAGACAGGCGTCAGAATGGAACACAAAAGCCCAGCTGGCCTTTAAATGACAAAATCTGGAGAATAACCACTAATATTAATTGATTTAGTTAGAGAAAGGCTTGTTTGGGAACAGCAAACAAGAGGTGTTAATGTATTCAGAGGTGACATTCTCCAAACAATGCCATCTACTTCATTATAATGATTTGCTCCTGCGGACATTCATTGTAAGGTGATTTTTAATAGAGAAAAACCAAAACACTTAATATCTACATAAAGTTTATTAAAGTTACCGACAAATTTTGAGTTACCGATCTTTCTTTCTTTGTGAAGTCTTTCACTGTTCTTTTATTTCGGCTATATGCACACGACTGTGGTTCAGTAAAAGAGGCACGGATAACACATGGATTAGTATCTGTATGTCATCTGTGGCTTTCACTGACCCGTACATTGAAAATGAATTGTCAGAGTCGCAAGTACAGACCGGTATAGAATTTGCTCCATATTTTGCAGCTCATCAATGTAGCCTGGACACACAGACGCAAAAACTATCGCTGTGTGTATGGGCTCATTAAAATGTATGGATCTATACTTTTATCTTTGGTCATATGGGAGCGGAGTTATAGGCAGGCTCAACCGTGTGGACAGGAATGCTCTCTGCCGCGATGACACAAGTATCTGAGCGGATAAGGCGAATCGCTAGACATCAAGGCTGGATACTTCACGCTAGGTCACAGTGCTATAGCAATGTGTAAACTATTCAGTTGTGCAGCGTCCTTAGCCGCTATGCTACCCGATAGTTTACACATTACCATAGCAATGTGGCCTAGCGAAGTATTCAGCTAAGACTGAGGGCAGCCTGGCGCCCCATGCACTGACAATAGAAACCCCAACAGCCTAGTCCTGGTCTTTGGGCCAGTGGTTGGGAAATCCTACATTACAAAAAAAAAACAGCATCTGCTTGATTAACAAAATGTAAAAAAAAAAAAGCCTTGCAAAACACAAACCCAAGCATCACATTAATAGCCCAAAAATTTAAGTTCTAGGCATTTTTCTTATGACTTAATGCAAACTGGTATATGTAAATGGGCCTATCAAGCTAAGACAGAGCGGTAACCTCTCATTTAGAGAATTGTAGGAAATATACTTGGGGTAGAGGTTCCACTCTCCATTTTTATAATGAATCGTCTCACATTACATCTGTGTCCTCTTTATGGCTATAATTAAGATGCTTGACAGTACTTCTTCCAATTATCTTCAGAAGTCTGAATGTGTTATCCTCGGGGGACATAAGCCTGCTTCTGATGTTGTATCCTTAGAGACTCTGGTCAGGTAACCAAGGGCTGCCTTTTGTTTCCCTTGTTTTCCAGGTGAGAGTGTTGAAGAAAACGCCAGTGTGGTGGTGAAGCTTCTCATCAGACGCCCGGAGTGTTTTGGACCTTCCCTAAGAGGAGAGGGGGGAAATGGTTTGCTGGCGGCCATGCAGGAGGCTATTAACATCTCTGAAAACCCGGCTTTGGACCTTCCTTCTCAGGGGTATCAGAGGGAAGTGTAAGTATATATTAAAACTGAAGAGATGATGTAAATGATACAGAGTTGAGGAATAGGTATCCTAAAGAATATAGATTATCATAATTGTAAAATTCAATTCATAATGTCTGTATACGAGCAAGTACAATCATTCAGGACACTTTAATGGGGACTGATAGGACCACCTCCTGGACTTCTCAGCAAACAAAGGGCAGAGATAGCAATGGATAAAAGTCAGGTTATACAGAATTTTTTTCCCACAAAATTATATAGCAATCTAGCCAGCTCCTTCTGCCTACATAACATGCTGCCTACAGGGGGAAACATGGTGGCTCAGCGGTTAGCACTGCAGCCTTGCAGCACTGGAGTCCTGGGTTCGAATCCCACCGGGAACAACATCTGCAAGGAGTTTGTATGTTCTCCCCGTGTTTGCGTGAATTTCCTCCTATTCTACAAAGACATACTGATAGAGGAAAAAAAATGTACATTGTGATCTCTATATGGGGGCTCACAATCCACAGTACATTAAAAGAAAAAAAAGAAAAAAACCATGCTGCCTACAGATCGGATTGCATTTTCACGTCACGGTTTGCCTTTAAGTTACAGTATTGTTACCATTTACAAATGCTAACTGTGATTTTTGATGTTTATTAATCTAGGGTCGAAGAAGATGAAGAAGAAGAAGAGATTGTACACATGGGAAATGCTATAATGTCCTTTTATTCTGCCCTTATTGACCTTCTGGGACGCTGTGCACCAGAGCCACATGTATGTAATAGTCATGTAAATGCAGAAACATGCAATGTAGAAACAAAGAAATGGAGTTACCATTGTCATTTTCTATAGTTAAACTTGAATACACTGAAACAAACAGGGGTTATATATTATGTCAGATTAACAAATAGATCCAACTTCCACTGCTCCTGAGTTACAGCCGACATTATATTCCAGAGCTACATTTACATTTCTGCAGGTTGATATTGGAAACAGTCAAGCAGTTTGTCATCTCACCTTCTCATTACAGACACATATTACATATTAACAAGCTGTATTCATGACTCCCTTAGAGATGAATAGAGAACTGAGCATGCATGGCCATCTCTCCATTCACTGGGACCACAGTACCACAGGGGTCAGAGGACCCCCATCTCTAGAGCCAGCATCACTCAGTAATTTAAATGAGAATATACCTTTAAGGGCTAGTTCACACGGGGTTCACACGGTACTGTGTACTAGCATCCCGTCGCAGCATTCCACGATGGGTCAGGCCTAAATGAATGGGCCGGAGCCTTGTGCCGTGGACGCCGCAACTGATTCAGCCATGGAATCCGCAGGGCAGCTCGCTTCTTTATTCTGCTACTAGCTAGCGGAAAAAAGAAGCGAGCGGCTCCCATTGAAGTCAATAGGCGCCAACTTGCCACGTGTGAACTAGCCCTAATAGTTTGGCCAAGCTCCTATAATTCACTCTGACAGTTTTTCATCATTATATTTCACTGCCTGGATTAGAAGTCAGAAGAATAAACTCTGTGCGGGCAGAGTGAGCAGATCACGCTGGAAGATTTCAACTCTATAATTCTGAATAGAGCTCTAGACTATAATCCAGATTAGCAAAACTGGATCAGCACAGTAATATAGCAGTAAATCAAGATATTACATTGTTGTGTTAATGAAATGGATTGTACAAGGCCATTGAAAAGTTGCCCTAATTTAGAAATTGTGTTAAAATAGGAAAATTGGATAGTGTATGACTATGCATGCTATCCTTACTGCTCCTGTCCTCCCCACCTGGTTCAGTTTACTTGACTGTCACAATAATACACTCACATACCCCTGTCACCATTGCAGCCAATGACTGGACTCAGCAGTCTTGTGCCTTGTACCACTGAGGCCAGTGATTGACTGCTGCGGTCACATGGGATATGCTGGCATGTGACCCCTGCAGCCATGTAAACAAGTCCTGCAGTTAAGATTGGTGCAACCAGGCATGAAATCAGTGAGTACACTTTATTTTGTTATTTATCAGTTCTCTTTAGGTTAAGGCACCACTTAGCAAAACACAGTTAATAATGGAGTGAAAATAAACGCATTACGTTTTTTTTCTGTAGCATTTTTCTTTCGGTTTACAATGAAGGGCTCGTTCACATCTGCGCCCAGTCTCCGTTCATACAGGTTTCCGTTTCCTGCACAAAACAGAGCAGGAGACGGAAAGCTGCAGGACTCTTTCAAACCCATTCATTTGAATGGGTTTGAAAGATGTCCGGCCGTGAGCACCGGTGAGCGTTTTATGCTCTCCGCCGCGAAACGTTTTTTTTTAAACCGGAAACAGAGTCGTACATGCAGTACTTTGTGTCCGGTTTAAAAAAACTGGTTTCGCGGTGGAGAGCATAAAACACTCACCAGCGCTCAAGGCCGGACCCGGTCTCACAGGTTTCCGTCTTCTGAAAACGGAGTCTGGGCTCTGGTGTGAACCCATCGTAAACAGTAAACATTTTTGAAAATATAAGTGATTAATGTTTTGCAGCGTTTTAAAGATTTTCTCTAAGGCCCCATGCACACGACCAAGTGTTCTTATGATTCGGAAAACTCTCTGATGACACTCAAAGTGTCTTCTGAGTGCATTCCATGATGCACTTACCTCTATGAGGACTTCCAACATAGGAGTAGAATATGACCTGTTCTTGACCTGTTGGATATGAGTTGAATATGACCTGTTGAAAGCCCCAAGAGGCAAGCGCATCACAGAATACACTCAGGGTGGGTTCACACCTGCGCCCGGTCTCCGCTTTGTGGGTTTCCATCTTCTGCCGACAGGAGATGGAAACCCAGCAGTCACTGTCTGCCCATGAGCACCCATGAGTGTCTTCTGGTCTCCGCGGCGAAACCGTTTTTTTTTTTAACCGGGCACAAAGTCCTGCATGTTTCGCCATGGAGAGGCAGAAGACGGGCTGACACATTGCAAACCCATTCACATGAATGGGTTTGAAAAGTGACTGCCGGTTTCCCTCTCCTGTCCAGTTTCTCGGGCAGAAGACGGAAATCTGAAAGCGGAGACCGCGCGCAGGTGTGAACCCGCCCTTAGATGACACTTGGATACATTCCACAGCAAACTCGACCCCACATCTGAAGCACACTTGGTCATGTGCATGGAGCCTAACTATCTTATTGGAGAGCTTGTCTTGGTGGGTTGCTAGTTAATGTGACCACAAATGCAGGAACTTTCCAGGGTCTGTTACTTGTCAGAAACCCAGCCATGATTTCCTTGTGGCCGGGTTATCTTCTCATACATGTAGTATCCCTAGCTGATATCTGTTTACAATAAAGGCTGGGACACTACAATCATGGCTGGGTTTCTGACAAATGCAAGACCATAGATAGTTCCTGCATTCATTGTTATATGCACTAGCAACCCATCAAGACAAAGTCTCCACTAAGATGGTTAGAGCAAATCTTTAAAGAAGACCTTTCATGTTCTCTGGCATTGGTAGTATTATACACCACTAGAAAGCTGAATATAGTACATTGTCAGCTTTCTTGGTATGTGCCTGGGTGCCAGAGATATTGTGGGCATTAGTGTCGGGCAGGCCTTCCATCCTAGTGTCATTGCTGGGCAGTAAGGAATGCTTTTCTGAAGATGAAGGGATATCAGTGCTGAAACTAACAGTACCAATATCTCCGGCACCCGGGCGTGTACTGTCAAAGCACCCTGTCATCTTTCCAAGAGTATATAAATCCCCCAGTGCCAGGATGTGAAAGGTCCTCTTTAAAACTCTTTGCCAATTTCCATTGGCAGCCAATCAGACAAAAAAACTGTCATCTAGCTGAGCGCTAGACATATACCATAAAGGGGTTGACTGGGATTATAAAAATCAGTCTTTTTCGCTGGCATTTGTGCCATATTGCAAATCAGTAGTGAAATCCAGAAGCGGCCTATGGAGAAGACTGCTGTTTCTGCTGTTATTTGTAATCCCATGCAACCCCTTTAACTTCCTTTGGTGAATAATATAAAATGGATAAAGTCAGTATTTTATACTAACCGTAAATAAAATAGAGGCAGACAATGCAGTGGCACAATAAACACATTAAAGTAATTCAGCGTGTATAATCTGTTCTCAGTTAGGGTTCACACAAACACTTAATAGACTTACTGTACACAGCTAATGCTATAATTGAGCTTGTGAATAGCCTTCATCATTCACCTGTAGCCAGCACTTCTAATGGATATAAATATAAGCAGGGGGCAAGAGCTGCCTTACTTTGTATCATGCGGACACAATACATTTGCAGTAACACAAGCGACAATTACTGCTTCATTTAATGGATGCTTAATTATAAATATGGTGTGTAATGAAAGCACCTGTGTACACGCATGTTAAGTGCTGCATTCCCGTTGTGTCCTGTAGCTGATCCAAGCTGGTAAAGGTGAAGCTATAAGAATTCGCTCCATTCTCCGATCCCTGGTGCCCACAGAAGATCTTGTCGGGATTATTAGCATCCCATTAAAACTGCCAGCTTTCAACAAAGGTAATGTCTCATAGAACCAAATATTGTGTCAGCCATTGGGCTAAATAATTGGTAAATAAGAGCGGTCACTAGGGTTGAGCTGATCTTGAGATTTGAAGAGCGATTTTAAAATCCGATTTACGATCATTTTCCAGCCGATCTCGATCGTGAAATTTGCTCGATCGCCAATCATAATCTGATCTTTTCCGATCCCGATCCTCAACCCTAGTCAATGCTTCTCTATGGGAAAAGTCACTTTTGGGGTTGAGACGATCTTGAGATAACCTCCGATTTTGATCCCGCTGGAAAAGTTCGGGTCGGAATTCCGATCGCGATCGTGAAATTTACTCAATTGCCGATTGGAATCCGATCTTTTCTGATCCTATCGCTCAACCCTACCGGTCACCTCTCCTGGTGTGATAATTCTGGAGCATCTTTGGTTATAACTCTGTATTGTTCCATCCCTCTGTTATTTCTCCTAGAAGTTTATGAATACGTTGATAACTGGATGTTTCCATTCCCTTTGTCAAATTGGTGTGACTGTTCAGTCTGATTGAATCAGGTGCAGCTCCAATGGTAACACCCAGTTGTCCATTTATTCTTAGATTTCTAGGAGGAATAACTAAGGAAAAACACAATGTATCGCTAAGCAAAACTGTTTCACAATTGTTATACAAATACAAATACAATTATTCACTAAGACAGACATGTGGACACTGTTGACATGTCCTCCTTAAATCCATTTGAGTTTGTGTGATCTCACGTGCAGTTTTGAGGCAGTATTTGACACAAAGATTGAAAAAAGAGAGAGAAGTAGATTTTATCCCTTGCCTCCCTTTATTTTTCTGCTTCATCTTTAAAGGGATCCTATCACTCAGACACAATCTTTTTAGGTACCATGTCGGAATAGAGCTTAAGAAAGGCTATTCTTCTCCTACCTTTCGTCATCTTCTCCACGCCGCCATTCGCTGGTATGGTTCTTGTTGGTATGCAAATTAGGCGAGCCCCAGCGCTCAGACAGCACTGGGGACGTCCCCAATGCTGCAAGAGAACTCTCTCCAGTGGCGCCTCCATCTTCAACAGGAGCCTCTTCTTCCGGCGGTGGCTTGTAACTTCTAAGCCTCAGGCCTTTAGCAGAGCAGACTGCGCATGCCCTCAGGCCACGAGAAAATGGCTGCTTACAATACTGTGCCAGCGGCCATTTTCTCGTGGCCTGTGGGCATGCGCAGTCTGCTCTGCCCAAGGCCCGAGGCCTAGAAGTTACAAGCCACCGCCGGAAGAAGAGGCTGAAGATGACACTGCTGAAGAAGATGGAGGCGGCGCTGGAGAGAGTTCTCTTGCAGCATTGGGGACGCCCTCAGTGCTATCTGAGTGATCGGGCCCGCCCCCAGTGCTGCAAGAGAGCTAATTTGCATACCGACAAGAACTGGGATTGTAGGCGAATGGCTGAGAGGAGAAGACGACGAAAGGTATGAGAAGAATAGCCTATCTTAAGGCTATTCCGACGTGGTACCTACAAAAAACTTTGTCTAAGTGATAGGATCCCTTTAATAACTGCATCAAAACCACACACATGAACAGTCAAGGTTCATTCACATGACTAGATGAACAGTCATTGTGAATGATGTGTATTAGGGCCAAAAGCAGATCGAATCCACTAAAATATTGAATCCAGTATTTTAAGGTCAACAGATCGAATCCATTAAAACAAAGTATGGAAACTGGATTTAACCCTGGTTTGGACATAAAAAGTTTGGCATTCCAGAAGCTACTCATATGAATATGTCAACTGAAACTTTAAACAGAAGTAATAAATGCTGAAGACTCAACTAATATGATGTTATGTGACCTGCAATAACTCTCTAAGGCTATGCTCACACCTGTGCTACAGTCTCCATTTGGAGACTCTGTCGCAGTGTACATCGAAAATTTTCAGGTGACAACTGCAAATACATCTTTTACATCCTATGGTTTCAGTTTTAAAAAATGGACAACATACGGATCCCATTATAGTCGATGGGGTCTGTCTGGCTCTGTTTGTGCCAACCATTGTACTGATCTGCCTATCCTCCGACAGATTAGAACAGTGGAAAGGCCAGCACTAGTGTGAACCGAGCCTAAGCCAAGGTTATTCAGGTTTATCTTCAGTCCTATAAATATGCAGTGAGTAGAAAATTACAAACATAGCTTTGCTGCATTTGCAAACTTAGATCTCCTGTATATGAACAGTAATACATGTCATTTAGCTACAACTCTCCCATTGAGTCTCCAAGGGAAAAAATGACTGTATGTAATATGAATAGGGATTGTAAACATGACTGCTCAGGCTGCAGAAGCAACCCCATTCATATGTATGGAATGGATTTCAGGAATACATCTTGAGGGTAAGTCCACCCAGGAGTGAAATACTGCTGAATTTCTGAAGAATTTTACAGTAGTGGCAAAGTGGATGAAGTTTTTTTTAAAAAAAAAAACACCCAAAAAACTGATCCACTGTGGGAAAATCTGCAAAGAATATTCACCTTTAGTATGAAATTCAGATCTGCAGCAATCTTTCTTTACATTTAAAGGATAAAAAAAAATAGAATCTATGGCAAATCCGAAACAAAAATTGCAACAAACAAAAATTACAACAAATTCACAGTTTGCTGCGGGATTTTCTTTCTGCCGTGAACTTCCACCAGATACGCTGCAGAAACTCTTCGTCACTTCACTTCTATGTATGCGTACCCAAAGCATTCATTCACACAAGTCTGCAGCATATCCGCAGACAAGTGTACACCAAATCGTACAGATTTGGTGCAAATATTAAACTGGATTTTCCTACAGAATATGTGAAAATAAATCTGCGTTTCCGCTGGTAATCTGTAGGAAAAATCCACATCAATATCGTTACATGCACATTTAGGGTGCGTTCACACGATGTAACGTGCCGCGTGATGTGGCACGTATACGGCATATGAGAGTTTGTGCGCCGTATACGCTCTCATTGATTTCAATGGGAGTAAGGATCGTATACGCCGCGTTATTTTGTGGCCGTGATTTTGCTAACTCCCATTGAAATCAATGGGAGCGTATACGGTGCACAAACTCTCACACGCCGTATACACCGGCACGTTAGATTGTGTGAACACACCCTCAATTGTGAATTTTTGAGTTCCCCTTGAAGTCAGTGGGGAAAATTGAGACAAATCGCTGAATAGTCTGCAAGATAAAGGAACATGTGACAAAGTATTTTATCCTCGTGCTGTTCAGATTGCATGTGTCTAAATCCACAGCATATCTGCTACATGTGAATGGACTCTTCAAGGTTATGTACGTATTTCTGTGTATGCCTGTATGAGTAGCATACTAAAAGGCTTTGTTTCCTCTTTTTCAGATGGCTCGGTGTATGAACCTGACATGGCAGCCAGCTTCTGCCCTGATCACAAGGCTCCCATGGTGCTTTTCCTGGACCGTGTCTATGGTATTAAGGACCAAAGCTTCCTCCTCCATTTACTAGAGGTGGCCTTCTTACCTGATCTTAGAGCATCAGCATCTCTTGACACAGTAAGCCGTTTCATTTCTATTTCCAGTGCCTACCAGCAAATATTTTGTGCACAGCCAGAAAATTAAGGAAAACAGAATTCTACTTCTGTGTCAGCAGAGGGAGCTAGAACATGTTTTATACATATCTTAAGTTTAGAGAACCATCTTAAAGGCAACTCTGTAAGTATTGATAGACATACAATAACGGTTAGGGAATGTTAACAAACGTGGCGGAAATGCTAAAGATTTCCCATTCAGATTTGCAGTCAGAAAACCCACAGCCTTTCATAGTAGAAGCAGAGGGGATAAAATCTCATTCTTCTGCTGGTCTGAAAGTGACATGTGGTAGACGTTAAATATTCTTACTGTGGAATTTTACAGCAAATTTCAGCATTTGCTGTGCATGGGATGAAATCTGCAGGAAATCAGCAACAAAATTCAAATGTAAAACAAGTACATTTTAAAATTCATTCCATTTTTTTACACATCCTGTAGGGCTTGTTAATACTAAATACAGTAAAGCGTCTTCAACTTGTACAACTTAACATTCTCCTGTCTTTTCTGATATACAGTCCATGGTCATGTGATGTACAGTCCATGGTCATGTGTTATACAGCCCATGGTCATGTGATATACAGTCCTTAGTCATGTGATATACAGTCTATGGTCATGTGATATACAGTCCATGGTCATGTGATATACAGTCCATAGTCATGTGATGTACAGTCCAAAGTCATGTTTTATACAGTCCATGGTCATGTGATATGCAGTCCATGGTCATGTGATGTACAGTCCATAGTCATGTGATTAACAAGCTTGTTGTTTGGTTACTGTTCCGTTTCTGTAACGAGCCGTGCACCTGTGTGTTTATCACATGACCATGTACTATATATCACATGACCATGGGCCGAGTTTTGTTAATTGAAACCAAGCAGAATAAGTGACGGCAAGCAAAGAACTTGTATTCCCTGTGAAATGACAATTCTGGATCATCTTTGTTATCAGTCTGTGTTTTACCATTCCTATAATTCCTCCTAGACAAGTGACTAGAGACTCAAAAGACAAAGAGCCAGTCCACTTAAAAAGCGGTTACCCATGGAGAACTGCAGTCCCCTTACAGAACTTTTCTCTCTACCGATTTTAGTTGGAATCTGTGACAGGGTCTCCTAAGGACTACAATGCAGATGTGAATCTAACCTGAGAATGACTATTTCCTTTGTCCCTATACATTCTAGTTTTGTTAGCACTGATTGGACACTGCAAGACTGTCTAGGTACATACCCCAACTGGTAACTCCTAGTTGTCAATTTAGTTGTTAATTTATTCTAGAATTTCTAGGAGGAACAAAAGATGATTCAGAATTGTTATGTTAAGGAGAATCCAAAACCAGAACAAAAGCATATATCTGCTCCTAGTGCACTTTTTCAACATTAATAAGAGATAGATCCTTGGGTTGTCACTTGAGGAGAGGTGGAAACTCTGATTTTATTTGTTCAATATTTGTAACAAAGCTCTGTGCTTTTATTGTGCTCCTTTGTGATCTGGTTACAGGTTCTTTTTAATGTCTGCTTGAGTCTTACATTAAATGTCTTACCCTTAAAGCATTTTTGGTGGCTATTATCCTGGTCAGATGGCTAGGAGAGGTTCAGTCCTTGTCCAATAGATGCAGTCCTTAAAGATAAGGGTATTCTTAAACTAAATATAGCATCTCCAAAAAGTTAGCATTTAGTTTCATTGTTCTTACACAACTATCTTTCTGTTAGAACCCCAAGTCTAAGAAGTGAACAGGAGGTCAACTGCTAAGATATAAGGAGATGTGTATTTGGTATTGAAAGGAATGAAGAAAATCCTTAACTCTTTCCCTCAATTCCACAAGAGGAACAAGGGATTAAAAGCTAGCAGGAATACCACCGCACAATGGATCAGACAGGCTTTCTGTCTAGCTTATTTTTCAACAGAGATTTCTTGTGCTAATCTTAGGGCTCGCTCCACAAAGTCACTGAGCGGAGTGTAAAAAAGCTATACGATACATTTAACAGCTCTGCAAAGCTGCTGAATTTAGACTTGACATCTCTGTTGGGGCTGAATAAACCACCCTGATTTATTCTCTGGTAGTCCCAAGTAGTGTCATGGTAGAAGGTGGAAAGGACACTTAGAACTCATGTGTAATTTTATTTTTCCGTTAAGCTAGGTTCACATCTGCGCACACTTTTTAATCATTCGGGTCCGCCCGGGAGGAACCAAATGATGGAAAGCCAGACCACTAAAACAGCAGATACCCACAGACACCAGGTTGGATGTCTGCCATTTTTATACCGAAACTGGCGAAGAGAAAAGTCCTCTGCACAGGACTTATCTCTCTGCCAATTTGTGGCGATTTCTGCGGTGAAGTCTCTAAACGTGAACTTAACCTTATGTGTTTTGTTTTTTAGTATTTTTTTTTCACATTTATTGTTAGGTTATTACTTTATATGGCTAGGTAAGGTTAGGTTAGGTTATTACTTTATATGGCTTATTACTCTAATAGTGCTGTTGTGTGATTGAGGACGTCAAATTACTGCTGGCTTGTAATTCTTTTACAAAAACACAGATAATAAATATTTGTGAAGAAAGACCAATGTTCGGATGTAAATGATGTAAATGAAGCGTACACCTTGTAGAACTGTCATAGTTCTCTTGCCCTGAATCTGCATTCATTTCTTCACTTACATGTCATTTTTGTCATCTAAGGGTCCATTCACACGGAGTAACGTGCCGTGTGATGTGGCACGTATATGGCGTGTGATACTTTGCACGTCGTAAAAGCTCCCATTGATTTCAATGGGAGCCTGGATCGTAAACACCGTGTTATTTTGTGGCTGCAAAATCACGGCCACAAAATAACGCCGTGTATATGATCCAGGCTCCCATTGAAATCAATGGGAGCTTTTACAGCGCGAAAAGTATCACACGCCGTACGTTACTCCGTGTGAATGGACCCTAACAGTTTTTCTACAATGCAAATCCATGTGCAAATTCATCTGTTGCAGTGTTTCTGCTGCTTATATAGTTCACATGATCCTTGTTTTGTGATTGTAGTTCCTAATACGTCTCCTAAAACAACTTGTTTTTTTTTCCCCCAGGCCTCCTTGAGTGTCACAGAGATGGCTCTTGCCTTGAATCGATATATTTGCTCGGCTGTACTCCCATTGCTCACTCGCTGTGCTCCCCTATTTTCGGGCACTGAGCACTATGCAGCACTTATCGATTCTACTCTGCATACAATATACAGACTGTCCAAGGGGCGCTCTCTAACCAAAGCTCAGAGAGACACCATTGAGGAATGTCTGCTTTCAATATGCCAGTAAGACTTTTATTTTTGTCAGTGTATTACTGTAAGGCTAGATTCACAGCACAATCACATTCAAGAAGGTGAACAGGGATAGATAAATGTCATGATGGCGAACCTATGGCATGCGTGCCCAAGGTGGCACTCAGAGCTCTCATCTGTGCAACAGATTATACTGTGTGGGGCCATTTTGCGGCAGATTACACTGTGTGGGGTCCACTGTGGAGCAAATTATACTGTGTATTAGCCACTGTGGAGTAGATTGTACTGTGTAGGGTCCCTTTACTATTTTTATCACATAGTATCTGTTTTATAGCAGGCAAGTGATATTATTATAGACTGTCCGTAACCATCCACAATTTTGGATGCGCACAGTATTAAGGTTAAATTGTGATGTTGGCACTTTGTGTAAAATTAGTGGGTTTTGGGTTGCAGTTTGGGCACTCAGTCTCGGAAGGTTCGCCATCACTGGATAATTGTAATACTAACAGATGTATTTTAAGCATACACTAACACTTTTCAAAGCTCTGTTTAACAGATGTACAAAAATGCTATACTTTTGTTTCTTGTTATTTTGTCTTTTATCCGATGATTCAAACATGTACCATTCAAATGTATTACTGGATATGTTGGGATGCTGACTTCTTTGGTACACACAAGACACTAGGGTGTATGCTTTTTTTTTTCTTTGTCTTGCTTTCTGTTGCTGGCACAGCAAAAAACAAAAAAGATCTACTCACCAAAACATGTGTGCAAATACATAACCACTTTCACCATCCAAGACTATTATTAAAATAAAAAAAACATCACAAAAGAAAACAAGGCAAAATTATTTTGACAGCCTATGAAATAAAAACATTGACACATTTAGGGTACGGTAAGTTCACAGAGTTGAAATATTTGCAGGGTTTTGCTGGTCATTCTATTCTATCCTATCCTATTCTAATTGTATTCTAATTGTAGTCTTTGTATTTGGGTGCCCTGTTAGTCTTTCTGCTGCTAATAATTGCATTATATTTGATAGACCTTGTACATTTCTCACTCAGGCTGTGGCATGTACAATAAGGAGCAGTCTGCCCATCTCCCCTATCCGTTACTGATACTGTTCTCCCATTCTGTCAGGAGTAACTGTACAATAGCAAACTAATAGCTGAGAAAAGCCAGTGTGGCCATAATGTAGATCTAGAAACACTGACTGCAAATATATGCAACCAAGCAGATAAAAACCACAAGTAAAAAAAAAGAATCTATGAGCACAGTCAGTAAAGTTGCTTGCCGTATGTGAATAATATCCCATCTGTAACCACACATGCATCCAGAAGTAGGTACAAGTACATATAAGACTTCTCATACATTGTAAATTGTGAGATTTGCAGAATCTTCATTCCTTTGCACAAAGCAACAATTTGCAGAAGTGGTGGTGAGAAGTGTGACTGTCTATGTGTCTTGCTTCTATCTTGTATCTCTGAACCTACTTCCCTGGTGTCAAAGGCGTCAATTGCAAATTAGTTAAAAGGGAAACATCTAGTGACAGGAATTTTAGAGGTGGGGCCCCATGTAAACACTGCAGTTTTCTCACGGTAGAAGCCACATGGAAAAAAAACCTTAGTGTTTTACAGATACAGAGAGGTGGATGGGATTCTAGTTAATCTCATCCCCTTCTTTGCAGAACATAGACTGAATGCCAGTCTTGATCAATTTTCCTGCTGGCACGGGATGCGGCAGAATTAGTAAAACCCTCTTGCACTTTAATACTTCTGGTGTATCTCAGGTGGCCCCCTGTGCGAGGATTGAGACATATTTCAGCTATAACACACAATAGTTTTTTCTCACGAATTATTGTAAATCTGCTTAGACATCTCTACCCCACTCTACCCACTGTCTTAAAAACTGGTCAGCAGGTTGCAAAAACTACAAATTTGCACATTTTTAGTGCAAATCTTGGCTGTGCACCAAGGATGTTCCACTTCTATGCCAGTTCTGCCTTTCACTTCTTCACGTGAGATATACGTAATTTGCCCTTCTTTACATTGCAAACTTTCATCATGTCATTTTGTAGATAATATTCACAAGGTCTTTCCAGACTCCTACGCAGTAGCCTCATTGATGTAGGCATGCATGCAAACATAAGTAGCAGTAGATGTCAGGGTTGCGTCTTTTGTTGCCGTGGAGATCTTTGTCTTATGTCTGTTTTTTTAAGTAGAAGTAAAATATTACAGATGGTGATCCACTGAAGTATGAGTTCAAGGTCTAGCCATTAAGCCCGTAGCCTGTAAAATAGGCAATTATAAAGTATATTATGTATAATTATCACATAGAAAATATAACACTTCAGAGTGTTTAGTAGCTGATCCATTTTCATGGATAAATATAAAGATTTTTTTTCCTTTAATTAGTAGATTTTTTTTTTTTTTCTAAAAATTATTGAGACTATGGCTATAAACTTGTTTTTTATTAGTATGAGTGCAAATGTAATGATTATATTACAATTTTTTCCTTTTTTTTTCTGCAGTCATATGCGGCCTTCCATGCTTCAGCAGCTCTTGCGACGTTTGGTGTTCGATGTCCCATTGCTCAATGAATACTGTAAAATGCCTCTGAAGGTAGGTGATAAAACACGTAATGTATAATCTATTATGAACATAACAGGTTTCATTACTGTATAGTGTGTACTGGTATATATGCCATCTTCTGGATAAGGGATAGCGGGACAGGTATACGGTAGTACATGCTGCGAGAACTGCATGCTGTAGCATGCCACATGTAAATATGCCCTATTGCCTAGTACCTACTTAAAGGGGTTGTACAGGATTAGTTTACTCTTCATCAGGAAGTGACATCACGGCCATTGGTCACATGGCAATTCTGAACCTCAGTCCCATTTGGCCATGTGACCAATGAACCTGAGCTCACTTCCTAAGAGGATGAAAGCAGGCCTTTTCCTGCATAATCCCTTTAATATTGCTAGTCAAAGGACTGCATGATATTATAGGTCACTGTTAGTATCTGGAGATGAGCGAACACTATTTAAAACAGCCGTTTCGAATAGCGCGCTCCCATAGAAATGATTGGAAGCGGCTGGCACGCAGACTTTGCCGGCAGCTGGCCGCTTAACCCCCCGTGTGCCGGCTACGTCCATTTATTTCTATGGGAGCGTGCTATTCGAAACGGCTGTTTCGAATAGTGTTCGCTCATCTCTAGTATCCCCATACTAGTCTTGAAGTATATAATGCCTGGCTGCTCGCAATTAAAAGGGTTGTCCAGCCACTAAAATGAACAAAAGATATAACCACGGCACTTCCAATGGGTGCAAAAAAGTTAGTAAATTATTAAATCTTGATGAAAATTAGTAGAATTTAGTTGGTTAGTACAGACATAACATATTAAGGCAACAAATCCCGGATGCTTTGGTCTAACTGAAACGATATTAGTCAGGTATCTATCACAGATAAAAACATACAAATAGGTTATAATATAAATCTCAAGATGTTATAAATACATAAATTAGTATAACATAGTTAAAACCACAACATGGACACATTACAGCAGTATCCACTTACATAGTCCCTCAAAAATAGTTTAAAGCCCATCTAGTATTATAGTGTATATAAAGAATCACATGTTCTCAAATCTGCAGAATATTCTAAATCAAATGTCATTTTCGATATAATAAATGCTAACAATATCTAGGCTCGAAAGATAAATAGTTGTCCTTAATAATGACAAAACATCATCCTTAGTTCCCTCCACACAGTACAATGCCACCTTATTTCCCCCACACACAGTACAATGGCACATTAGTTCCCCCACACACTACTATGCCACCTTAGTTCCCCCACACAGTACAATGCCACCTTAGTTCCCCACACAGTACAATGGCACCTTAGTTCCCCCACACAGTACAATGGCACCTTAGTTCCCCCCACACACAGTACAATGCCACCTTAGTTCCCCCCACACAGTACAATGGCACCTTAGTTCCCCCCACACACAGTACAATGCCACCTTAGTTCCCCCCACACAGTACAATGGCACCTTAGTTCCCCCCACACACAGTACAATGCCACCTTAGTTCCCCCCACACAGTACAATGGCACCTTAGTTCCCCCCACACACAGTACAATGCCACCTTAATCCCCCACACACAGTACAATGCTGCCTTAATCCCCACACACACACACACACAGTACAATGGCACCTTAGTTCCTGTCTAGAGTGTTTGAATATAGAGCTAAGGCAGTTGATCCGTTGCCTAGGGTGAAAGCTACGGCTATGGAAGTACAGAAGTACTCTGCTTTGTACTAGATGTTGCAATCTTCTATGATCAAAGACCCAAAGCCAAATAAGTTCATGGATGTACTACAAAGAGACTGCACTAAAGTGTCATATTTTCTGTGAACACCTGGTAGAAGTATACAATATATAAAGTCATTCAGCCACAATAATATGATCTCAAGTACTTTTATAGATATTTCCAAGTGCATTTTACTTCTATAACAACCTTCATTTTGTTCTACAGTGTTCTTTGTAAGAGGCAGGTGCAGATCATGTCATATAAAAGCATGAAATCTGCTAAAAGCTAGAGCGCCAGTTGTCACTATATTACATTATTCTACTTTTTTTTTTATTACGGACTCCATAAATGATGTGCATTTACCTCAACGATCATGAACTGAGGCAAAGGCCAAAAAGCAAATAAGAGCAGAGGAAAACATGTATTTAGTACTTTGCATCAACACTAATGTTCGCGGTTAGGAAGGGAGACTAAAAGGGAAAACACACTTTGGCAATTTTGAATCATAGTCCTTACCATTAAAGGGGTTATGCCATGAAGAATATTTATCGTCTCTCAATAAGATAGAGGATAAGTAACAGATTGATAGGGTCTGACCGCTGAGATCTCCAATGATACTAAGAACAGGGGACAGGACACATCCACATCACATTCACTTCGATTGGGGTGCTGGAGATAGCCTACGGGTAAGTTCACACAGGGTAAGTGCATCGGCATCCAGTCGTGCACTCCGCTTCGGCCTAGTCGGGAGGGAGTGTCTCCAGGCGGATGTCGCGAGGCGAATCCGCCTGAAAGAATGATCATGTCACTTCTTTTTTCCAGGAGGTGTTTGTTCCGGCTCCCATTGATTTCAATGGGAGCTGTCTTTTAGGTCAGGATTTGGAGGCGGATACGGCCTCAACATCCTGACCAAAAATCCCCGTGTGAACTTACCCTAAAGCTTGAATTCAATGGGAGCATGGATATATCCCATCCAGCATAGTCATGGCTACATTCAGCCTGGCTTATGTGATACTTTGTCATGAAATACCTAGTATAAGTGTGACCGTGATGTGGTCTGCAGCCTGGGGAGGATTTTGCTAGAATGAAATTGATATTGAATTAAATTTGTTTGAAAATGTTTCACCTGGAATTGGAATCCTTGTCCAAATTCGGTGTAAGGTAAGGTTGGACACTTTAGTACATGTAGACAATCTTTTTTTTTTTTTAACTCAGAAAACTGCACATTAAAACAATGAAACAACACTTACGCATAATGTCATTCACCTGGCTCATAGGCAAAGAGTAGGATAATATTACATTGTCTAACATATAAGAAAGCACTGGCATTCTAATGTGAAAATCCTTCTTTACAACATTACTGCTTCTATTGAGAATAGGATTTCCAAGAAATTACTAAATACCATTCAACAATCAGGTCAAAAGAAAATTATTTTCTCTTATCCGACAATGACCGAGCTCTCTTGGTGGCACTTTTGACATTTTATTGAAAATCTGTGATTGACAGAAGTTGTTACTGGCATCTGGTTATATACAAAGCAAATAACTATGAGGAGGATGGATAATATGAGTATCAGCTCATGAGTATCCCCTCCAGAATTTATTTCATGGATAATATGAGTATCCCCTATTCAGTGGCGTAACTAGGAATGGCAGGGCCCCGTGGCGAACTTTTGACATGCTCCCCCCCCCAACCGATACCGATGTTGAAGACCTCGACCGACCCCCTCCTCCGCACTTTATTATGTCCCTTAGTAAGCCCTGCACACAGTATTATGTCCATTAGTGGCTCCTGCACACAGTATTATCCCCCATAGTGGCCCCTGCACACAGTATTATACCCCATAGTGGCCCCTGCATACAGTATTATACCCAATAGTGGCCCCTGCACACAGTATTATGTCCCCATAGTGGCCCCTGCACACAGTATTATGTCCATTAGTGGCCCCTGCACACAGTATTATCCCCCATAGTGGCGCCTGCACACAGTATTATACCCCATAGTGGCCCCTGCATACAGTATTATACCCAATAGTGGCCCCTGCACACAGTATTATGTCCCCATAGTGGCCCCTGCACACAGTATTATGTCCCCATAGTGGCCCCTGCACACAGTATTATATCCCCATAGTGGCCCCTGCACACAGTATTATGTCCAGGATCGGCAAATAAATAGGGCCCGTAACGGCCAATTTAAAAAAAAAAAAAAACGCAGCTGTCACCGGGCCCCCTAATGGCCCGGGGCCTGTGGCAGCCGACTCCGTTGCCTCTATGGTAGTTACGCCCCTGCCCCTATTGAATACAATGGACTCCTGTATGTGCCCAGCATATCCTATTAGTCAAATGGCAATTTTTTTTTTGTGCTATTTTGGTAATGAAGAGATTGGACCTGTGCCCATACTCTGCTGTCTGTACACATACCAGTATAGTCTGATGACAGCTTCACTTGTTCGCTGTAATACTATACTTGAGCTTTACCTACAGTCCTATAGATACTTAATTATGAGGTTCTGCATAGCAAATTATCTCAAATATCAAACTCGGCTCTACTAAATCTGTATGTACTCAAGAACCACTATTTGTACAACACTATTTGCACCTTACTTTACAAGTACATAGCATCTCATTTCGGCTTTAAGTTAAGCTTGTATATTAGTAAATAATTGTATTTCACATAATGCCACAATTCTGGAACTTCTTTTCTTGTATTGTCCAACTATTGTGCTTCCTGTAAATTGTCAACTAGGTGTTACCATTTAGAGGTGTGTCCATACAGAATATGATGCTGCCCAGTGAGTGCAGACTGTGCAGGGACACTCCCCTTTGACAAACAGTACGGATTCAACACCCAGATTCAACCTATTAATACATTTCCAGGTGTATTATCAGATAAATGGCATAATGTAAAGTTTGAGAATTTATTTCATGGATAACATGAGTATCTAGTAAGGAGGAGGGATGACAGCTCATCCTTATCACTGTCAGTGAAGGTAAAGCGCTCATCTTCTATTGCATAATCATTAAACTTTAGATATTGGAGAAGTAAAATAACTCTGTCTGGTTGTGTTTGTTTTCCTTTATTTTTGCAGCTCCTGACCAACCATTATGAGCAGAGCTGGAAATATTACTGCCTCCCTTCTGGATGGGGGAGCTTTGGCTTGGCCTCCGAGGAGGAATTACACTTGACCGAGAAGCTGTTCTGGGGAATTTTTGACTCCCTTTCTCATAAGGTATTTCCACTCTCTGAGATACCGTGTCCTATTTCCTACAGTGGATTTGTACGAGACTGTGTCACATTCGGCTGCAGTTTGTCAGCTCAGGATCTAGCTATTTTTCGGTATTGGAGATGTATTAAAATTGCAGCCAGCGATTTTCATTAAATTCACTGAAGCCAAGCAAAATAAAAAAAGATTACTCTTTAATATTTGAGGCATTAAGGCTTAAATTGCTGGTGAGGATAATAAAACAGCTACAGAGATGCTGCTCTATCCTGGAGGCTGCACTGAACAAAACAGCACGTAAACAGTATCAAAAATGGGAAGGGCGCCTATAGCAACACTACCAATTTCTATCTGAGACCATTTCATTGTGAGGCGTTCATGCTGTGTAATCAATTTCCCCTTGAATTGCCTTCTGTAAACTGATAAACTTTACCCACCTCCGCGCAGTTCACGAAACGATGCTCGTAATGAAATTGCAAAGGTTGAAAATGTGCATGAAATATGCAATTTTCAGAAACCCTATCACGGATGAGTCACCCATGTGTGTCATATTCATGACAAGATGTGACAGGTGTTGAGGACGACGGTGCGGCGGAGTGACAGACAGACATTCTGATGGTGGATGGGAATAGCATGCGCCCGGCGTCCTTACAAGGACTTGTGGTGCGCTCCACGTAAATGAAACTGTTAATATTTAATTCCTTTTCATAATGCTCAGTTTTATTGCTGCGATCGTGCTCACAGACGTATTTGCTTGCGCTGTGCTGGCCTCCCAGGAATTCTCTGGCATGGATCGCTGACAGGAGATAATGAAATCATTATTCTCTCTGTTCAGTTATTTCTTTAAGAAAAAAAAACAAAACACAGTTGGCTCTGTGGAGCCAGCCATGATCTCTTGGAATCATTGAGCAAGGTTGGGTTGTATACAGAGTGTCAGAGGCTGCCTTCGGGCAGAAGATTAGGATAAATTGCTGCTGTAATACCGGAATTTTTACAGCACCCAAAATAAGATGGAGGGTTGTGCCCAGAGGAACTCATAGAAATGTGGGGAATTGGACTGTAATTGGACCGTGGCATGGTTTGTTGCTTTATTTTTTGTTTGTACAAGAGCATGGCAATATGTGGCTCACGCCAGCTTTTTGTTCGATATAAAAATTAGAGACTAACAAGGTAACTGGTCATAAAGGAGCTTCCACCATGCGCTAGACTGAAGAACTGCTATGTAAAAATGGCTCCCAATCTGACAGACTTGGCCTAACCAGATAATACCCAGCTGGCCAGTCACCTGATCAGTTGGCATATTCTGAAGCAATGACTGCTAGGGAAACATTTGTCCACCAGAAGCATTCCCACAATAACAGCTGATCTGTGGAGGTTACAGGAGTGAAAAACATACGAAACACTCATTAGAGCATGGGCCCTCCATGAAACAATAGTTGTAAGGTCACTTGTAATTTTTTTATTTTTTTTTTTACTTACAAGTGTTATCACTTGGACTATTGCTGATTCTCCCACTTGGACTCTGCAGTGTAGTTTTCATTGTCACTTCGACACAGGCAGAGAGCTGCTCCTTCTTCTATGTGTCAATGACATACTTGAATGACACCTTTAATTTATTAAATGCAAAAAATTTGATGGCTAGGTGGAGTTTACTGCAAAGTTTCATCTTTGTATTTATTTACATATATTAGGGTTTTGCGTTTTGCTGTAAAGGGGTTATCCGGTTTCAGATAAATATTAAAAGATGACTGTTATTGTTTATATAATGAAAGATTACACAATTTTCCAGTATACTTTTTTATAATTTCCTCACTGTTTTTATTATTATTATTATTATTATTATTATTATTATTATTATTATTATTTTTAGAGCACCATCAGTTCCATGGTGCTATGCATTTGAGTCTTGCCATACAATACACAAAACAAATCCAATACTAACAGTGGCCAATGGTTACATTTTTTATCCACTGGAAGTGAACAAAGAATGACACCATGTGGAGAACTTGAAAAAATGAAGAAATTATACAGAAAATATATCACTAAATTGTATAATGATAGTGTCTCTGGAGCAAATATCAGACATTGCAGGAACTGTCTGACAACAGAGAGCAATAGAACAAGCTGTTTAAGTCTCACACAGTGCTGAGAGATATATCCTGCACTACCAAAAGTCTTAACCCACACAGCCGCTGGACTTTCACTGAATTTGGGGCTCAATTTATCACCACATAAACTGGTAAACGCTCAACAAACTGAAGTGTAACCAGAACCCACATTAAACTCACAATGTAGACCATGGAGATCAGGAGAGTGACCATGTGCAAGCCAAAAGTCAGTCCGAGAGGTAACTTCAGAGCCCGAATCAGAAGGCAAGCGGATTTCCAGTAACAAGTCAAAGGTCATTATTAGAAGCACAAATCAGCACAAATAATCAGCATACGGAAGTACAACCAGGATATGGAACTACAACCAAATAGCAGGCACCTGGGTGAGCAGGGACAGGGTTTAAATATCCCTCAGTTGCTAAATGGATCAGTATAGGGAAGGCCTGAAGACTGAAGAAGCTTCACTGGTTGTCATGTTAACCTTAAAGTAACAGCAGTTAAAATAAGATGTCTTTTCATTATCCAAACAATAACATTTGTTTCTCAATATTTGTCTGAAACCAGATAACCCCTCTAATATTCATACTCCTAACACAATGTCCTAATGCATTAAAATTCCTTCATAGGTGGAGTTTAGTTTCACAGATTTTATGTATGTATTACTGCAGCTAATAAAGCCCTACATATTAGCATAGCTTCTATTTAGTACAGTTGTCGCCAACCTGTATCTGTCCAGCTACTGCAGAAATACAACTCCAAACACACTGTGTCAGATGTAAAAAAAAACAAACCAAAAAACGTTTTCCACAGGATGAAAACCTCTGCCTAACTATTTTGCTGTGAAAAAATGCACGAGTAAATCCTTTTTGTTTGTAGCTAGTTTTGCTCCTTGCAAATAAATTTACAGTATTTTGCATATTTTACTTGTTTTTCAAATTCTTTTGAATACATTTAAAATGTATTAGGAATTTGGGAAAGAAGTCATTTAAATGCATGAACATGAGAAGTTTTTCTTCTGTCAAACACTTTTCTTTCTGATTTGCAAAAAAATTTGTATATTGAATGTTGATGATACTGGTGTTCTAAAATGTTGCATTTATTGGAGCATGACTTTTGGGTTGTGTGGGACTTGACATGTAATCTTTGTGCTCTTGTTGTCTTACTAAATGTCTTCTCCTGTTGCTGCTGTGACCTGGCTGTGGTGCTGTCACTAACCATTTTGCATGTTTTTCTGTGGGACTCTCCAACCAGTTCCTATCTCTCCTGCAGAAGTATGAGGCTGAGCTCTTCAGAATGTCCATGCCATGTCTCAGTGCAATAGCTGGTGCTTTACCTCCAGATTATGTTGACACAAGAATTAAAGCAACACCTGAGAAGCAGATGTCAGTAGATGCCGAAGGAAATTTTGACCCAAAGCCTATAAATACAGCTAAGTAAGTTTTGATAGGTCTAAATGTAATACTCTGGAGGAGATACAAGAGGAGCACCGTTCCTGACTATCATACAACTGATGGGACTAGGGAAAGGTGTCTGATCAGTGGTTATTCAATTTGGTATTGGTCTAATGCTTCAAAAATGACACTATGGGAGAGATTAGGGATTCATATCATAGTTATCCTCTATCTATAATAAAGCATAAATAACTGAATGGTCGGGGTATGATCACCAATCCTAGGAATGAGGGGTGTTTTTCCTCCATTGTGAATGCAGCCAGTCTATATGTAGGAATTAGAGATGAGCGAACACTGTTTGGATCAGCCGATCCGAACACTGTTTGGATCAGCCGATCCGAACAGCACGCACCCATAGAAATGAATGGAAGCACCTGTGACGCTGACTTTGCCGGCGGCCGGCCGGCCGGCGTCACAGGTGTTTACATTCAACAGTGTTCGCTCATCTCTAGTAGGAATGCCTAAGCAGAACGGGGCGCGTCCACACTAAAAATTATTTAATTTGGAGCATTAGAGATATCCAAATACTTTATTTTAGTTATATCTGGATGGAATGGGCGTAAAACACTCCTGTTCTCAGGATCTGTGAGGATCTCAGTAGTGAGACCACACCTATGGATATAGGATAAATACTTTGTCATATAATCCCTTTAATAAATTTGATGCATCTTGGGCAGTTTTAAAGACAGACACTGAAAACTCGGGCAATGATTTGCTCCTTTTTCTGCCTTTACTAACTTATTTGCATCATCCCTTCCTGGTTAGCTCATTCTATTTTTTGGTACAAAGTGTCAACAGGTAAGAAAAGTGTCAACTCTTAGCACAAATACAAAAGACAACCTTAGGGGGCGTTGACACTACCATTGAGGTCCGCTCAGTAGTGTCCGTGGCTATTGTCCGTACAAGATTTTAGCAACAGACACTAGCTGGTCCGTTTGCAATTTCCATTCATTTCAATGGGATTTTATCTTGTGTCCTTTAGTGTCCGTTTCCAACCATGTCCATTTTTTCAAGCGGACAAGAAAAACCTACATTCAGGACTTTTCTGTCTGTTTGAAAAAACAGACAGCAAGTGCCCGTTATTTTTTTAACATTGAGGTCTATGGGCAACGGACATATAACAGACAGTAATTGATAAACGGCAAAAAAAAAAAAAAGACAGTTTAAAAAAAAATGGACACCAACTGATGCTAACTGACGCTAGGGTCACACCTGCGTTCATCTGTCCGTTCTGAGCTTTCCGTCTTCTGCAAGCCAGAAGTCGGAAAGCTCAGACCGGGTCCGGCCGTGAGCGGCGGTGAGTGTTTTATGCTCTCCACCACGAAACCGGATTTTTTAATCTGGACACAGAGTACTGCATGTCCGACTCTGTGTCCGGATTATAAAACCCGGTTTCGCGGCGGAGAGCCTAAAACGCTCACCACCGCTCACGGCCGGACAGCTTTCTCACCCATTCAAATGAATGGGTGAGAAAGCCTCCTGCAGGTTTCCGTATCCTGCTCTGTTTTAGGCAAGAAACGGAAACCTGAACTACGGAGTGCACAACGCAGATGTGAACGAGCCCTGATACTAATGTACCCGTTTTTTTAACTGATCCATTAATTGAATCAGTTACAAAAAACGGATCAGTTAGCATCAGTTGTTGGGTTCACACCAGCGCCCAATCTCCGTTTTCAGGTTTCCGTCTTCTGCCGACAGAAGACTGAAACCTGGCAGACCATGTCCAGCTGTGAGCGTTGGTGAGCATTTTGTGCTCTCCGCGGCGAAACCGTTTTTTTTTTAACCGGACTGATACACATACTGATTGTATACTGACACCTTTTTATGCTGATAGCAAACGTTCAAAAACATTGTAAACAGAGTAGAGATAAGGAAGACACAGGGACATTTATTATATCTCCTTATCTTTACTTTGCTTACAATTGCTACTTTTAATCCCCTTATCTGTCCTTTAGGGGACGGAGAACCTTTGCTATCAGTATAAAAAGCTGTCAGTATACAATCAGTATGTGTATCAGTCCGTTTTGAAGTGTCAAACTGAATTCAAACAGACGGATGGCATACTGATGTGTGAACACAGCGTTAGCTCCACAGGGAAGTCCTCAGATCTCCACAAACACTCAATATATCACAGATAGTCCATCTTTTATCCTGCCAATATGGCTGCTGCTCTCTGTCTCGACACTTCCGTCTTCCCTCTCCACACTGTCTCCAAGCACAGGCGGGATGACATCATAGGGGGCGTGGACTTCCAGCATCATATCACAACTATAATGGCTGCTGTTTTAAGGAGCGTTCACACTACCGTCAGTGTCCGACAGCTAGTGTCCGCTGCTAATATCCGTGCAAAATCTTGTGCGGATATTAGCAGCAGACATTAGCTGTGTCCGTGACATTCTGCATTGATTTAAATGGAGATCGGGTGCGTTCTTTTACTGTCCGTGTCTGTCCTTAACTGTCCGTTCCCAAAGATGTCTGACTTTTCAAGCGGACAGCAAAACCCGACATGTAGGTTTTGCTGTCCGCTTGAAAAGTCGGACATCTTTGCAAACAGACAGTTAAGGACAGGCACGGACAGTAAAAGAACGCACCCAATCTCCATTTAAATCAATGCAGAATGTCACGGACACAGCTAGTGTCCGATGCTAATGTCCACACAAGATTTTGCACGGATAATAGCAGCGGACATTAGCTGTCGGACATTGACGGTAGTGTGAACACCCCCTAAGAGGACCAGTATCACAGAAATACATTTAACAGCTTAAACACACAAATGAAGTTTCAGACATCATTGGGTTTTCTTACAATGTGAACGAGCCCTAAGTGTCAGTTAATGTTTGTTATGATAGGTGTCTATTTTTCTACTTTTAAACAGACATCTTCATAACGGAATCCAACGGTAGTGTGAACCCTGCATTGTTTGCAACTTTTCAACTGAAAATACTTGCTTAAATTGCTTTATCTTAAGATTTGATGGGTTAGTCTTGACATTCCTATTAAAAGAAAAACCTTACATAATATTTTCATTTTGTCACTTCAGTTGTCCATACATGCTATTATACGTAATAATCACGTCCCAATACATCTGGGGATGGATAAGTGGGCTGTCTTGGAATATCTTGATAATAACATTGAACTTGGGGGATTTCGGATTCTTCCCCTTTTCCCTTTCAAAGTCTGTGGCCACAGCATTCTAGGACCCAGTCATGGTGGTTCTTCACATAGAGTGCATGAGCCCAGAAGGTGTCTATGTAAAGATTTCAGGGGATTTGTGAACTTAAATGCAAAAATAACACATGCTTATTTTTGCTACTTTACTAATTTGGTATTTCATTCATTTATAAATGTAGGCAGAAGATCACAGTAGAAAGTATCTAGATGTATATCTGCTGCTTCTGACCTTAGGCCTCCAGTAGGTGGCCCTACTCAAATTGATATCCTTCTCTCTATGAATGTGCATAGCGAGATAGCTGTCATTGTGAAGAACCGCCCACTGGACTCCTAAATATAGAATGAGCAGAGTTTCGAGGGAATAACTAAATATTGCTATAGTCCAGACCTAAAATTCGACTTTCCTATACACGTAGCAAAGGCTAACTTCACTGCCCTAACCCTCTATTTAAATAATCTTACTAAAGCAAAATCACTTATTGGTACTCCCTCTGGCTTCATGCCCCTGCTGCCACCCCTAGTTATGCCCTTGCCTATATCTACATGTTGCCTATAGATTGGACAACAGCAACAGTTCTGACCAATATTCACCAAATAATTATTGTTGTGTACATGCAATCTTTATATATGTAATTTCTTGTATACGCTCTGCAGCATCTCCTGAAGAGGTTAACATTAGGGTGTGCTGTGGCTCTGTGGATTTCTTGTAGGATTACATGATGAATAAAATGAAGTTATGCTAATCTTGAGTTCGGGAAAAGATAGCAATCATGCTGAAGCAGCCTTTTCATTTCCGACCAACATGAGAGATTATTTTTTTGTTTTACAGCCTGACATTACCTGAAAAGCTGGAATATATTGTCAATAAGAATGCCGAGCACTCGCATGATAAATGGGCCTATGACAAGGTACAAAATGTGTCCTGCTTTATATTTATCTAAAATCACTGGGATACAATATGATTGTTTTAAAGGACATGAGATCACTAGATGTAGCACTACTCCTAAATTTTCTAATTTGAATCATAAAGGTACAGTGTTAACCTGACTTTCCTCTGCATCTACACTGCAAAAATAACACCAATCTATTGCAAAGTAAAGTGGCGAACCTTTTAGAGACTGAGTGCCCAAATTTCAACCCAAAACCCACTAATTATCACAAAGTGCCAACACGACAATTTAACCTTAATATTGTGCGGATCCACAATTGCACAAAATTACAGACCTGCAAAATATGGTCATACGAATGGGGCTTTATAGAGGTTTCTGCTCCACTGTGACCCTCACACAGTCCAATCTGCTTCACAGTGGCCCCCACACAGTATAATCTGCTCAACAGTGGCCCCCACATAGTAGAATCAGCTCCACAGTGGCCTCCACACAGTATAATCTGCTGCACAGTGGTCCGCACACAGTACAATTTGCTCCAACGTGGCCCCCACACAGTATAATCTGTTCCATGGATGGGTGCCCAAAGAGACGGCTCTGAGTGCCACCTCTGGCACCCGTGCCATAGTTTCGCCATCACGGGTATTGGATATACATATATATTTACTATCTCCCCATCTGTCTAAATTAGACATAGTACCTGTGAAGTGAATGGGATTCTGGCTAATCCCATCCATACATTGCAGAAAAATATCTGCAGAGTAAATGCTGGGATTTCCAAAACTGTTGTGTTGTGTAAATCACAGCATGTCAATTATACCTACGGAAACATTGGCGGTTTCCCCATAGGTATAATAGAGACAGAAAGTCCACAGAGGAAAACTCTACAGACTTAATTGCGAAAGTGGAGTAAACAGCGACCAGACACCTCTGGTTTAACTTCCCTGAGACCCAAAAGTATTAGGTGTTAAAATCCATCATCCCTAAATATTACTTTCCAGTGCACACCAGATATTCATTCAGTTGGCCCCGCTGATATTGGCTGGTTTAGTCGATTTTGCTTTTCATTATGACCCATAATATTAAATTATATTATGCAATCTTCTCAGAAGAGCCACTGTTTCTATTCATTGAATAATATTCTTAGATTAGTCTCTTTACTTTCAGTCCTCTTCTTTGGTCTATAGTCTTCATTCTTTTTCCAGTTGAATTCACTCTTCATAGATTTCATAAAACAAGTACAGATACAAAGTTCTCATTGTCAACGATGACCAGTTGGATTCCGGTGATCCTTTTATCTACAGCAGGTTGGAAAATGAAAGCTGTGACCTGCGGCGATAGTTTTCCTAAACCTTTTCTATAATAAACTTATTTTTTTTCATCTCTTGCACATTTTTACATTACTGTAAAAATGTGTATAACATGTATTCTAAATGGTAGATTGCAAAATCTAGCTTAGGGCCCAACTACAACTTAAAGGGGTTGTGCAGGATTAGAAAACATGGCTGATTTCTTCTCCAGAAGTAACATCATATCCAATGGTCGTGCTGCTGTTCAGCCCTAATGTAAGATGTCAAATCAACTAGGAGAAAAAGTTGGGGTGGTGACACCCACAACTATAGTTGATTTCACATTAAGGACAGGAACACTTCCACCCAAATTTGGATATTCTATTTGCTCAATTGTGGTTATGACTATTCACAACCACCGAAGTTAAGAGGCCATCCAGGCCCCCCTTCTCTTACGCCACTATTTATCCAACTGTCTGACATTGTGTCACACTATTTTGCCAATCGGCGTTTCTTTTTGTTTTTGTGAGCTAATCTAAGACTTGCGATCCATTAGGTCACTATTATTTCCTAAGAGCAGTGCCTATTCTTATTCCTAATATTCAGAAATAGGCCCCTATTGTAACCCAGAATAGCTCATGGCTAGTTTTCTAATTGATAGCGCATAGTTGTATAGCTGAGAGGATAACCAGATATGTTTACATTGTCGATTTTTTATGTCATTAGTATTGACTTTTGTTTTCTTCTCTATTTCCCTTGGCGTTTTCTTAGCTGCATACTGGATGGAAGTATGGAACATCACTTGATGAGAGTGCAAAGTCGCATCCTCTACTGAGACCTTTCAAGACACTATCTGAAAAGGTACTATAATTAAATTCATGTGTTAATAGATCTTGGCATTTCACTCACCTTCTTAAATGGATTTATGTACTTCTAACCTCATTCCAGCATCAGAATAAAACCTTGGATACTGTTCTGGTTTTTGATATGTTATCATTGTTCAAGCTGACCATTGCCACAAGGAAATATTGCTGTAATGAAGAATATCTGAACTGTTCTGTTCCTGAAAGTGCTAAATATCTGAAACATATGACCTATGGCAGGGGTGCTCACAGTTTTTCAGCATGTGAGCTACTTATAAAATGACTAAGTCAATAAGATCTACTGTGTGGGCGGGGCCTGGGTCTGCTGTGTGGGTGGGGTCCGCAAGTCTAACAAGACTGGGCGGGGCTTAACAAGTCTAAGGGGCGTGTCCTGCTCTGATGCAGACGTTCTGATTGGCTCAGAGCTCACATGGCACTGCCAGCACAGAGCCGACACCACTGCCAGTAATGCAGCACAGACCCCCAGCCTGGAAGGCTTCTGCCTGTGGCCGACTGGAGAGCGGGGAGCACGTCATCCCCCGGAGCTGCTTCTGCTTCTGTCCCATGTGTCTCGGCGGCGGAGCAGAGGGAAGACCTCCCTCCGCTCCGCCGCCGAGACACACGGGACAGAAGCGGGTCATGCAATCGACCCATACTTCCTTCGTGATTGACCGGTAGATCGCTATCGACGTATTGGGCACCCCTGACCTATGGGATTCTTATATAGATATATCAGCGACTTCCTTCACATACAGTTGTCTTTGTCTATGCACTATCCTGAAGCATCAAGGGAAATTAGAGTTCAATTTTTGCAACACGGATCATGCTACACTCGGCATAAGATTCAAAATGGTAGTCCATTGTAAAACTGTGGTCTATGCCACATGGGTTATATCTGTCCATAAAATGTTATGTTTAGTTTTTTATATTACCGTTTATGGAATTTGACAGTATAGACATAAGCTAAGTGCATAATCCTCCCAGAACACATCCTATTCATTTAGTTGGCAGTAAACACTATTCCTCTAGGATACTATTTCCAGAAAGACAGGTTTGCAGAGCATTCTTGGCAAACATTCAGGATGAAATGTAAATCTCAGTATCTAAAAATCAGGAACTGTTGTGTCTTTATTTAACAAAAGAAAAGCATCGGAATGCTTAAATGGATGGACATGGTTAAAGCGAACCTGTCAAGTAATTTCCTCTGCCCTGTCTAAGGAACAGTATGTCATAGGGAATGAGAAGCTGAGCTTTGTCATTCACTGTGCAATTCAGCACTTTAGCCAAAACATTGCACTTGTATGTATTTCAGGTACAAAGAACTTTGGTTCCCTGGGCAATACTCCCTTTGATTGGTTTAAGATTAATATCGTATGTTAGTACCATAGTTTCGTACTACAGTATTTGTTCTGCTTTATACTTTTGTATCAAACGGAAATTTTACACTAGAAGTAATGTAACTCCTTTTTTTTTTGTTCTCAATGTGTAATCCATAACTGGTTTGGTTGTTAGAGCAAGGGTGACTTTTGGATCAATGGTGATATACAGTATAGTAAAACTACCTTAATTGAAGATACCAGAAGTTATTGATGTCAGATATACCTGGGAGCTGTAAAATTCTGTGAAGAGTAAAAATGTGGATGGTTTCTTTATATATATACACGGTACACTGTAATTTCAGCTGGCAGATAAACCCAACCAGTCCTACTATCAGAGTGTACTGATAGTGGTGAGCAAGAATGGCCGTACTTCTTAGGAACCCGTTTTTGAGCAATCTGATGCATATCCTCGGAGGTATAATGCTCAAGTTGTGATGCACGCTTTGTATTAGAGCGTGATGTAATCTGAGTTGGTAGGCAGCGACCACTGTCTTAATGACTCCGAAGGTTGACAGAATGCAGGTCAGGATTTTAGGAAACAAATTTCCCAAAAATGAAACCAGGCTGCACGCTGATCTTTTAACAATATACCTTTGTTTGATGCTACCTGTGTGTACCGAACTCCATGTTCACCGAGTGAGTGCGCAGCCTGGTTTCTTTTTTGGGAAATTTGTTCCCTAAAACTCTTATATGCCAAAGTCCTGCAAACAAAATTGCCCAGCTGATGAGAGTAACTTCAGGGGATCACCAAAGTTCTGCATGCTACTGAAGAGAGCATAGTTCAGCAAATATTAGTTAGGTATACGTTAATGAGGTATCTAAGCTTGTTTAGGTTCACTTGAATGGAGTTGAGTTGAAATGCAAGACACATCCTAATATCACAAATGTTTATATGTCCTTCTTTACCTTTCCTCTTGGGTTAGAATATCCCAAGCTATGTGGTCCAAGATGACCAGCTTGTCAAAAAACATGATTTCGATGCCTATAGGTCTATATGCAACCACCCAATGGTTGTGTTGTGAATCGCAGCAAGTGAAAGGTTTTGCTAGAATGTGGTGATATTGTATCGATTTGGACCAGCCAACCATATAACGTACATGCGGATGTCCCATCTTTCTGCCAATGGTAGAATTTTGGGTAAATAAGGATCAGTACTTTAATATACCTGATCCTTTTGATTTTAGCAATGATAATCTGCCACCAGAGGGGTACTGCCTTTTTCCAATTATCAGGGGTGTAACTTGAGAGGGTGCAGAGGCTGCAGTTGCACCAGGGCCCATAAGCACTGACATCAGTATGGAGATTGCAGCTTCCATCTGGCCCATAATCCAAGCAGATCCACAGATAACCCTAACTGCACTAAGGTGGATTAAACTCCTTAGCTCCTGTAACCATTACTATCAAGAATTTGTTGTAGGTAACCCCGCACAAAAGGTTGCACCCGGGCCCACAAGACTTTAGTTTCACCACTGCCAGTTAGAATACATACAGAAGCATTCAGCTTGCTTTATTTTAGAATTCCCTCCAGCATAGCTTGACTACTATTTTAATACATTTTACAGTCTTCTTCATCCTTAAAGGGGTTGGCCCAGTTCAGAAATTTGAAAGCAACCGGCAGGGAGAGAGGTATAATACTTAACTGGGTTCTCCCTTTTCTTCCTGTGGTGGGCCGCCTGTCGCCTCTGCTCTTCTGTTTGTATACAGAGTGGTTGCATCAGTGACATCACACTGCATACTGCTGAGACCGATGTTTTGCTGCAGTGGTCCCATCTACGTCATGTCATTGCTGCCACTATTATGTATACTATTAGAATGGAACAGAGCAGAAAAAAGAATGCAGGTAAGTATACATGGGCATTAAACTGGTGGCAGATGAAGGGAGACATTAAACTGATGGCTGATATAGGGGGCAATTAGACTGAAGCAATTGAAGGTGGTAATTAAACTGGGGGCAGATGAAGTGGGTAATAGAACTGGGGCAAATGTTGGGGGACATTAAGCTGGTAGCAGATGTAGGGGGGCAATTAAACTGGTTAGATGAAGGTGGGACTTTAAGCTGGTGGCAGCTGGAGGGGAACATTAAGCTGGTAGCAATTGAAGGGGGACATTAAACTGGGGCAGATGGAGGGGGACATTAAACTGGGGCAGATGGAGGGGGACATTAAACTAGGGACAGATGGAGGGGGGAACTTTAAACTGGAGACAGATGGAGGAGTGAACATGAAACTGGGGGAACAAATGAAGGGGGACATGAAACTGGGGACAGATGGAGGGGCTTTAAACTGGCGAAAAATGGAGGAGTGGACATTAAACTGGGGGCAACTGGAAGAGGACTTTAAACTGTAAGGGTAGCTGGAGGGGGACATGTCGGTCACTAGTTGCTCCTAGTTTAATGTCCCCCTCCAGCTGCCCCAGTTTAATGCCCCCCTCTATTTGCCCCCAGTTTAAACTGGGGGTTGAAGAGAGGGACTGCATACTGTGGTGCAATAGACAGGGAACATTATAATGTGGGGTCATATACTGTGTGGGGGCACAAAAAAAATGGGTGAGAATGGGCGGAGTCAATGTAGAAGTGGGCAGAACAAAATTTGCTATGGTGCGCCTAGTGTGCCACACATTTTATCCCTCTTTCAGTCCTTTGAAAGTTGGGAGGCATGTATTAAATGCTACAAACCCTGTAAAACAAGTTTTAAAAGTTTAGGAAAAGTTTCATCATTATCCAGTACAAATGAGCTCTGCAAAAGGAGAAAGAGGCAAGCATTAGCGGTCTAGCAGGATTTAACATTAGATTTCCGCCTTCTTCCTACATCAAACCCCTGCCTAACATTGAGAAGACTCTTAGAAGAAGAGGGAGGAGGAATACAGACTAAATAAGCAGTCCTGAAATTAGTGGGTTTTTCAGGTAGAAAAAAGTCAACTGGCGGCTGAAGGGAATTGAATGCAAATCTAGCTTTTGCCGGTTTGATTAGTTTTGCTACATTGCTTTAGATACCTTAAGCACAACTAGACTGTTAAATAAAATAAGGGATTTACAAGTGAACGGTAAAAATGGCTTGGAGTGGAAAATGTACAAACATCACACGGATTAATCAGGTAGATAAGCTTTGCCAGAGACATGCCTCGTCTTAGTAAAGACAGCCTGACAAAGGAATTCTTCTTCAAATCCTTGTCTTCTTTGATTGACTGCTGGACCAAGAAAGTTATAGCTAATTAATGTCATCCTCATGTATGCAGTGAGAGTAGGACCGCATAGACAAGGCCTCCAGAAGGGAGGGAAATGTTCTAGGTAATTTTGAGATTAATAAGGAAATGTCTGAAGCAAAGGCCATTTGAGAAGTGCTGGAGATTAGCATGGGAGGTGTGAACCAGGAAAGCCTGATAAACAGACTGTTATAGCAATCAGCCAAGTCAAGGATGAACAGGGAATAGCCTGGCATGTAAAACACAAGAATGCACACTAAATACCAAGAAAAGAACGTGACGCCGCATTTAGTCCTATTTCGTTCTTATCCGTGAACAGATTGCTCCTTGTTATATTCTCAAAACACAAAGTTAGGCCACATTCCTCCAAAACATACATTCATCTATTAGACATTGGAACCGGAGAAACACCATGGCAATAATACATAATGGAAAGTCAGGGACATCTAAACTGTTGCCATAGTTCTCACAAAGTACACATCCCCAGGAAAGGAGAGGACAGCTACAAGACGTGCAACAAAATTGGTGATTGGGGGTGGGGACAAGAAAAAAAAAATGAACATGAAAGGAATGAGTCCTCAAAGCAACAATCCCATGAATTTATCTTTAGATTTAAGTAGAGACATAACTAGAAGCTCCTGGGCCCCAATTCAAAATCTTTAATGGGACTCCTAAATGCTACTTGCAATTTAGAATAGTGGTATATTCTATGTGGCAGAGGAAACTTTGGGTGCCCCCTCTGATTCCAAGATTCGGTAGCAACTGCTATCTTTGCAGCCCCCTATACCTACGCCCCCAATGAGGGACACGCTTTAAAGAGGGCCTTTCACAAAGTCCAGCTCTTTGCATCATTTAATAGGTGCTGCTCCATTGATTCCAGCACAGTTGGAATTTGTTCTCTAGCCTCTACTATTCCCAGGCAATAAGTGGTGTAAGTTTTTTTTTTTTTTTGCTATTTAGGCTCTGTACTGTCAAATGGGTGGTGTCTAGCAGAAACAGTCAAGGTAGTGACACTGGGCATCTCCGATTGTATCTCTGAATTCATGCCCCCTTTCTGGCTCATGCCTGACCGAACTCACCTGACAGTGCAGAGTCTAAGTAACATATCAGGCACCAAACCCTGAACTCAGCTTGAGGAATGGCAGCAGGAGGGGGACAAAGCATGTGCAAGGAAGCATATACAAACCTGACCGACTCTGTACATTTGCAGCATGGAAATACAGTTTCAGAATTATGCTCAAACTAAAAAAAACAATGCCAAACTGAAAGTAGCTATTTATGTAGACCGAACACCTGATATGGAGAAAAATGGAATAAATAATAAGCTCAAATGAATCTAAACAGATTAGAGAAACATAGCTGCTTTCTTCTAGGATCAGTGCCACTTTTATCCATAGTGTTGTATTGCATGTCTATGTATTATTGCATCTTAGCCACTTCCTTTCTTTTTGGATCCACTCTTAATCCACTCCCCTTTAGAATCCATGGTGAGCAAAAGAACAAAAAAAATCAAAAAGTGCAACAAATAGTCAAACTATGTTATATAGTTATAAAGCCACATATACATAAAAGGAAAGTCAACCAAACCCACCAGTTTCAGAGGCATTGGGTTACTATTTTGTTGCCTCCTGACTCTCCATCAGGCATCGTAGGTGTCTGTAATAGCTTACTCTGCAAGACATCAAGAATGCATGTAGATGTTTGAGTCTCGGGGAATAGTTATCGGACAGCTATTTTACATGTATGGGCACCTTTACAATGACATTAGCTGTCAGGCAGTGGTTGTTACACCATCAGTTATGCTTCATATACGTGACCGTGCATAATATGGAACCATGATGTCCTGTTTTCGAGGCAAAATTGTATTCTGTGCCATTATGCTATATTATAATGTAGAAATTGATCTGTTTTACCCATTTTTCCCTTACCTAACAGAATTGGTACCTGAGATGGGGAAGGTTAATATATGGATGAATAGTTAGACAGAAGTTATTATGCTATGAGCTCAGACTCCATAATGTATTAACTTCTGAGTCTACACAGAATACTCCTTCACACACTCACTTTTGGCTAACATAAGGGTGTCTGTGGGCTTACTCTCAGGACACCAGTATAGTCACATACCCTACAAATGAAGTTCAGTTCAGTATATGGACTTACACTATTGTAAATTTGTGAGAGGTTCTTTATTGCAAGAGGGAATGTCAGGGGTTCAAAGCTTCATTAGAATGGAAGTGGCAATGTAAATATTGCTCCTTTTTTAACCAGTGCTCATCCTTATATAAATAGCATTTACTTGTTGAACAATGCCTTTAAAAACCGTTGAACATGCCTCCATGTTAAAGGAATTAGGGGAGATGACTTCCAGTCAAAAAGAAGGTATCCAACGTATATATGGACTCCTAGTATATCTTCTCTTCTCATCATATGCGTGCCTACGTCTGTAATATATTATTCTGTATTATCCTGTATCTGTATTACTATGCTGCTGTAACATGCTGAGATTTCCCCACTGTGGGACTATTAAAGGATTATCTTATCTTATCTTATCTTATAGGTTTAGATAGAACATGTGGTTGAAAATTTATTGGCAATAGATAATAAACCAGGCTATTGCCTCTACATTCTAGAATGGCTGCCTTCTTGTATGCTTTAGAGCGTGTGATGCAAGTTATTAATTCAAATTACATAATTTTTTTACATTTAAAAGGAAAAAGAAATTTATCGCTGGCCCATAAGAGAGTCTGTGAAAACTATGCTGGCAATGGGCTGGAGCGTAGAAAGGACTAAAGAAGGAGAAGCTTTGGCACTTCACCGGGAAAATGAAAAGATGCGCAGTATTTCCCAAAGTAATCAGGTAAATCATCTGGGATATATATATATATATATATATATATATATATATATATATATATATATATGCAAAGCTTCTTCTACATGGTAAGTTTGAGTGATACAAAGTAAAAAGTGCATCTTCATCTGTGTACTGAAGTCAGATTTTTCATTATGGGGTTATCCGGTTTCTATGATTGATGGCCTATCCCTTATATAGGCCATCAATGTTAGAGCTGCCGAGGTTCAACACCTGGGACCTCCGGAGATCACATATACCGAGGCATTGTCTATGGAGCAGCAATGCAGTACCTTCACTTGCCATACAAATTGTAGCAATGTGGCTCTTCCATGTTACCTTGGTGATCTGCGGGGGGGCCTGAGGATAGGCCATGAATCATAGACACCGGATAGCCCCTTTAACAACCTCTGAGCTCAGCCTTAACAAGGGTATTCCTAGGAAAATAACCAAATCTAAATTTGTAGATATTTTAGCAATTATAAGTAATTCAAAATTTTGCTAATTTTTCACTAACCATCGTAGTGGTGACAGATTTTTATATATATATATATATATATATATATATATATATATATATATATTTCTTTTTTTTTTAATGTAGTTTGTGAGCCCCACATAGAGCTCACAATGTACATTTTTCCCTATCAGTATGTCTTTGGAATATGCAAACACAGGGAGAACATACAAACTCCTTGCAGATGGTTTTCTGCCCTTGGTGGGATTTGAACACCAGGACTCCAGCGCTGCAGGGCTGCAGTGCTAACCACTGAGCCACCGTGTGGCCCCTACAGATTTTTAGATTTAATGGTTACCAAAGGAACTTTCTATCATGTGGTGTGTGTCAGAAACCCAGCCATGATTTCCTTATTGTGGATATGTTATCAGACAGGGACACTACATGCACAAGAAGGTAACCCATTAAGAGAAAATCTTTAAAACGCTGAAATATTTTTAATTACATTTAAATTATGTTTGCAAAAATGTTTATCTTTTAATGATCTAAAAAGCTAAAGTAAGTTCTATTCATAGAAAACCCCCTTTTATTTTATAGATATTTCTGCAGGTGGTGATACATCCATATTCTGGTAACATCTTACGCTGCTCCACAGCCAGTTCTAACACTGTGACACTATCCCTTGTGTATGTCATCAAGACATGTTATGTGGCCACACAGATTTCTCAGCTTGAACGAGAATTCCTGTTGAAGGCAATTATCACCTGCCCACCGGAAGACTCTACAGATCGCACGGCGCTTCGCTGTTTTCACTAGCGCCATAGACTTTCTTTTAATCAGATAATTTTTATTGAACCAAACCACCAACCAATTTTCTATACTCTGACAGACATGAAAGACAGACATAAAAAGTAAAAATAACAAAGTACAAATCAGAGTACATATTACATATGAGGCATAGCGCAAGCTCATAACCTCAACAATGAAAGTCCCCACCTTCTTATACAGACATGGTGGACACTGTGAGGTCAGTCACCTCAAGTTAAAAAGAGCAGAATCGTGTTAGACAAAACAACACAATGGTATAATATAGTTTCTGTTTGAAAGATAATGGGAGCATCATCACGGAAAGTCCGATCCTTCATAGGGAGACCCTGAGTATCCAGCTATCCCTCCCACACTCCTTCATACTTCAAGCATTGCATTTGAGGTCATCCCTCAGTCCCAAATTAGAATGGAGTTCGACCAACTTATTAATTCCTCATCAGTGGATAGAGGTCTAGCCAGTGTAGGATCGACAATTTCCTGGCTTGGTATAATATGCGGGAGATACCTTATAGACCTAATACAATACATATAATAGGGAAACTAAATTTTGCACAGAGAGAGCTGAGGGGTCAATTGCAAAATGTCCTGTCTTTGTTCATCAGATATAGCCACTGCATCCCTAATCCATTTATTTCAGGATCTATCGGGAAAAGCTCCTAGGTAACCAGATAGCAAATGTTGGCATATCCCTTATTCACACTCTCAGACAGTACCAAATCAAGGACCTATGAACCATATGAGTTTATTGATATACCATAAAACCTCAACTGGGTAGTATTTGCATGGCGGAGCTGTAGATATTGCTAAAATCATCTACAGGGTAAACAGAACTCCATTTGGAGCTGCTCAAAGCTCTTTAAGCTCTCCCCTGAACCAAATACATTACCAAGGCTATTCCCTTCATCTTCCAACCTTCAAAGTCAGTGAGTTTACAGAACTCCATAAGTTTAGAATTACGCCAGACCTGCGTATAATTTGTACACCCAGTCACATGTAATAAGGACTTTCCTCTGGTTGCTTTCTTACATTCTGGCGATTCGTGATGCACAACCTTATATGTGCAAGAATTAGTGTAACTAAATGCAAATTAAAAAATGTAATGTTATTGTGTTTTTCACCTAATAATTAATTTTTTTTTGTTTTACGTTTTTTTCTCAGGGGAACGGTTATAGTCCCACCCCAATTGATTTGAGCAATGTTGTCCTCTCCAGAGAGCTCCAGGTTTGTACTTGTTTCCATGTATAATTGTTACTAGTTTATTTTTGTCAGATAAGGCCCGGCTCACATCTGCATTCGGTATTCCATTTGGGGAGTCCACTTGCAGATGCCCCGAACGGAATACCGAATGCAGTAAAAGCGGTGAGCAATGAAAGCACACGGACCTCATAGACTATAATGGGGTCCATGTGTTTTCCACGCGGTGTCCACACGAGTCATGTGGAGAGAAAAGTGCTTCAAGAACTACTTTTGTCTCTGCATGACTATAGAACACCTAAAGTTACGTAAAGTTACTAAAAGTGAAACAAAAGCTGCTTCTAATGCATTGTTAAAGGCCAAATTATGAAAAGTCACAAGGTTTGATATTGGCCCTTTGGTGTCACTGCTTTAAATGGGGGCATTTGATAGACATTCTCCATGTGATTTTGTGCAGGGAATGGTAGAAGTGATGGCAGAAAACTACCACAACATCTGGGCAAAAAAGAAGAAGATGGAATTGGAAACTAAAGGTAGGGAATGTAAGATCAATCAGATCAGTCATTGGAACTAATATACTTACTTTGCTACATAAGCTATTTAATGAAAGAAATTCTACTATATGCTTAAAGTATACTCAATTGTCACCCCCATGTTACAGAGCACAGTACAGAGATAAACAATAGAGTTGATTTGAATAGTATTCAAAACATAGTTTCAAATACCTTGCTCCCATAGGAATGAATGGAAGCGGCCGAACAGCAAGAGGTTAAGCATCGGCCGCTTCCATTCATTCCTACGGAGCGAGGTATTTGAAACTATAGTTTTGAATACTATTCGCTCATCTCTAATAAACAACATACTTTGTTAGATATGTCAATTTTGTAGATGTGGAGAAATCTAACCTTGAAGTGGTAAGCATATGAGGCAGTTGGTGCACTGGGGGTGGGTCTATAGCTCTATGGAGCACTTCTCTTGCCACTCAGACCTCTACTATCTTTTGCCTGAACACTCTGTGCAGTGAGATTTGACTTCCCACTCCCATGACATCACCAATCCTACTTGCCCAACAACATCAGTGCTCCAGGATGCTAAAGGCCCACCCCCAGTGCACCAACTGCCTCATTTGCATAAAACTGCTAAATTATTTTTCTCCAAATCTAAAAAAGTGACATATATACGGTAACAAAGGTATGTGGTTTATCACTGTAATGTGCTCTGCAGTGTGGTAACGAATATCATGGAACACTTCTAGTAAGAAGGGGGTCTGGCTTTCGGGACCCCTGCAGATAAAGTTTTTCCATGTGCCAGTGCAAGCTGCAATTCTCACTCATTATACATTTAATACTGGCTGTAGTGAGTACTGTAGAGGTTGTCACATAGACTTAAATGGTGCAACGCCTGCAGTACTCACCACAGACACTTCTAAAGATACAACACGTGAGCAGCAGTCCGATACCCACCGATCTAAAATTGATCTCTTATCGTATGGATAGGACATCAGTTTTCCAAAACTGGATAATCCCTTTAGTATATGGTGCTGGATAAATGGATATGAATCATTTCATCCTCAGAGGGCTTTTTTCTGCAGGTGCAGGCAGTCACCCCCTCTTGGTGCCTTATGACACCCTAACAGCAAAAGAAAAAGCTCGAGATCGAGAGAAAGCTCAAGAACTCTTCAAATTCTTGCAAGTGAATGGTTATGCTATATCCAGGTAAAGTCTCATTCTCAGTCGAAAATTTAGTGCATTTAGATCTCTCAATATAGGATATCTATAATAAGAAAATCTGGATAAAGAGAACTGAAGACATTTAGAGGAGAGCTGTAAAATATGTATAATTACAGTAGAATCTCTGACCACTATGTAGCGATCTTCAGCCCCCCTCCTCAAGAAATCTCATCAAAAAGATATACTATACAGGGCAGACATGTATACGTCCTTAGACCTCCATTGACATTTTGTGGTGACTGCTCTAGACACTTTTTTTAAAAGCTTATCGATTTCTTTGTATGAATTCAATATTTTTGTAGCCTATTTGTCAATGCAATTATGTCAGTGACTGCAAGAAAAGTGTCAGTAAGCTATGAGAGGTGCTGCCTGGAGAAGCTTAGCAGCTGCATTGTATTCTGCCCTTGAGCGGTGTACGCCACAGCACACTCTGTATATCTACATCATCTCTCTATTCCCAAATACAGTGTTACAGTAGGAAAATGTCTCTTTTATCTCTGAAATGCTTTGATAATAAATAGCATGTTACAAAGATTACATTATTCCTTCAGACACGCTGCAGACATTGGATCTAATAAAGCCGTCACTACATGTAGGCTGTCATTAACAAGTAAAGCATAAGAGTTGGTTTAGCTGGTGTATGAATACATTACTTGTTCATTATTAGGCTCTTTATAGCTGAATCATTAAGGCAATTTTTTTCTTCTTTTTTTTTCAGGGGATTAAAAGATATGGAACTAGACGCATCTTCAATGGAGAAAAGATTTGCTTTCAAGTTTCTGAAGAAAGTCTTACATTATGTAGATTCTGCACAGGAATTTATTGCACATTTAGGTAAAATTGAGAAAAGGTTTAGTGTATCAGTGCATGTACCACAAACACACTGGCTCATATTTACTCATTATAATGCACAAATGTTCTGATGCACATGTCTCGCAACACATTTATCAAGCATTGGAGATATTTTTTGCACTGTATCACATCGATATGGCTTGAGAAACTCCAAATTGCATCAAAACCTTGTTTCAGAAACCTAATCTAAAATAGGCCAACCAAGTGGTGGTCTAAGGTTAGACAAGCATTAATACAAAAAGACAAAGTAATGTATGATTATATTGGAAGTGGTTAAACATTTTTTTCAAGCATACAGGTTACATTTGTAGAAACTTAGCTTTTCCCTTATGTAGCAAAATTAAATACAGTTATTAGAGATGAGCGAGTACTGTTCGGATCAGCCGATCCGAACACCACGCTCGCATAGAAATGAATGGACGTTGCCGGCACGCGGGGGGTTAAGCGGCCGGCCGCCGTCAAAGCGGAAGTACCAGGTGCATCCATTCATTTCTATGGAGCGTGCTGTTCGGATCGGCTGATCTGAACAGTACTCGCTCATCTCTAACAGTTATGAAAGACTGTGCTAAACTATGACTATGAGACATATCTATGTAGAATTTCACCTGTTGGGTTGGACTTTTTTCACTCATAGGATACAATCTTTTGTAGTACTTGTATTTGTGCTTTCTCAGTAAATTCCAGGTTGTCACTTTGTCTTATGGCATTGTTGTCAAGAGTTCAGCCTTCGCAGAAAAATTGTGAAGTCATTTGAAAACTAAGTTCTATGTTTCTCCAACCTTAGCCATTATGATATTCTCAAGAAATGTCAACGTGAATTCATTTGAATACCAAAATCGATGTGTTTTTCCAGCTTTAGCCATTGCGATCTCAAAGTGCGCGGAATCCGCCTCAAAATCCGCCCCCTCGCAATAGAGGTCTATGTAGACCGCTAGCGTTCTTTTTTTCCCACTAGCAGTTTGTTACCATTAGCGGAAAAAAGAAGCGAGCTGCCCTTTCTTCAGGTGGATTCCGAGGCTGATTCAGCTGCAGCATCTGCCTCGCGATAGCACCCTCCGGACTAGGCCCATTCATTTGAGCTTAATCCAGAGCGGAAAGCCATGACGGAATGTGCACACGCAGAATCCCTGTGTGAACTAGTCATAAGGGGAGTCTGTCCTCAAATAACTTGATATCAAGTCAGCTATAGCACATTGTAGGGCATGTTAACACAATCCTACCTTTAGATAGTTCAGTAGACACAACATGAAGCTCAAGTGCAATCGGGGTGTTTCACTGCCACCACAGGTTCTGTATTGAAGTTTGATAACCTGAGACTTTGGTATGTCCCATTGCACTTAAGGGTGCATTCACACGGAGGAAAATGGTGCTGAATTTGGTGTGGAATCTGTGTCAGATTCAGCGCTGGAAAAAAAAGCCTCCCATTGACGCGGATTCCACACCAAATTCAGTGCCATTTTCCTCCGTGTGAACGCACCCTAACACTAAAGTTTTTCTTGGAAACATGACAGTGCTACAGAGGCTCCAAATGTGAACCCATAATTCACAGATCTTGTGGTCTGGAGTTGTATTTGTCCTTGTAGTGGATTTTGCTGTTTTGCTATTGTACTACAATAGACCATTCACCTTGCAAAACACTCTGAGAAATCTTTTAGGGTAATTCACACATAGGAAACCTTTTTTGCCATGTGACTTTTACGGGCAGATAGCCGCAACAGGATGCCGGTGCAGTGCACCATCTCACTCCTGATTAGGTCTGAATGAATGGGCCTAAGCAGAAGGGTGTCTCAAGCCGTGGACGCCATGACTGAGCTAGCTGCGGCTTCGATGTGAAGATATGGCATGCCACTTTTTTTCCGCTAGCTGAAAAAAATCGCTAGCGGAAAAAAACTGCAAGTGGCTCCCATTGACATGAATGGGAGGCATTTTTGAAGGCGGATTTTGAGGCAGATTCACTCTGTGTGAACATACTCTTAATGTTTTACTCATGTTTTGACTTGATTTTATTTGTACAGAGGCTGTTGTGGGCAGTGGTAAGTCCGAGAAGTCACCACATGAACAGGAAATCAAGTTTTTTGCTAAAGTACGTACTACTACAAAATTTTATGTTATCCGCTTGCACTATATACCTAATAGATTGAATAAGATCATTTACTGGTGTTTAGAAACCTACCTCAGTTGAAAATCAGATAGAGGGGATTTCATATTTTTTTTGTTTTGCCCCTATTTTGATAGATGACTTATATACTTACACTTGTGTTCATTTGAGGATTTACCAAAGTGGGATTGTTCTGGGCTGGAAATTTAATACTGAGAAAATGGATTACAGATAAAATCATAATTATTTGGGATTGCTTCAAAAATATGAATCACATCTGTTTGCTGAAATGTACTCCACGCTGTGTAGTGAATAGGATCGTTTTTAAGATCCGATCTTCGATTATTAAAAAAAATGCTATTGACTTGCGTTGGGATCGGAATTGGGATCGGGATCGGGTTCGAATGGAAAATGATCGGAAATCGGATTTTAAAAACGATCCTGAAATTTCAAGATCGGCTCAACCCTACCCATGAGCACTTATACCATGAAACTGTATTGGAGTGAGGGGTTGTGTTCTCCTAGAACCTGTGTAGGATGCTTCTCCTAAGGAACTGCAGGGTGGGAAAACAAACAGCAGGTCCTTCTGCCCTGGGTGGCCAAACCAGGCACCACAATTCAGATGCATGTTAAAGTGTACCTATTAATTCTAAAAACATTTCACATCATAGTGACATATCAGAAGTTTTGATCAGTACTGAGTGCCTTTGTTCACGTCCAGGGATCATTGAGGGTATACTAATTTGTACCCTTTGAAACCTCTGACTTGTCACTGTTGTAGATATCCCTAAAAGAGGACCTGTTACCAGGTTTTGTTAAATCTTTAAGTCTTTAAATCTTTGCTTTGTTGCCCCCTCTTTTATACATAAGCCACTGATAAAAAATCTGCCTGTATTTTCTGCTGCAGGTTCTCTTACCTCTTGTCGACCAGTACTTTAAGAACCACTGCCTGTACTTTCTGTCCTCCCCGATAAAAACACTGAGCAGTAGCGGCTATGCATCTAACAAAGAGAAAGAGATGGTTGCAAGGTAAGTAGTGGGCATGTGTCACTCCAGATACATTGAACTACAATAAAAATCAATGTCCATCTCATATTGGCATGTATTTTTACCAGCGCTCTAGGTTATTACTGCTGAAATATTATCTACCTAAACTTGTAGAAATTCCTATTTTTTCTCTATACACACTCATTCATTTATCCAGTCACTCATTCACATAGTTTATAATGTTTCCAACCATTTATTTTACATATTCATCCACTTTTATGTGTAAGCCACCATTTACACATTGTCATTAATGGACCTTCTGGGGCAAGTCACAAATTGTTTGCATAGGGCTGTCCTGCGAAATCTTCCATACTTCCATGTCTTACTGTATGATAAGAAATGCTGTATGTTGTTGTATCTGTATGTAAGTATGGCTTTTGCATGTCTGTGTCTTACCAATTTCAGTATTATTCTTTGCATCTTTTTCCTAACTTGTTACCATTTTTTTCTCATTTCCTCTGTACTTCTCCCTGTCACTTCAGTCTGTTCTGCAAACTGGCAGCTCTTGTAAGACATAGGATATCACTGTTTGGTAAGTCAATTTCAGATAGGCTAGGAAAGGAATTGCAAGTAAGGGTACGCTATTAAATAATGCATGGAAATAGCACGTAACATGACTTCTGTGTTGTGTGAAAATAACACATGGAAATCCTGAAATGTATGTAAGCAGACACATAAGATCACATAAGTATATGTAATGTTAGATATTATCTATCCAGGACACTCAACTTAAATAGGACTCTCCACATTGTATTATTAGGATGTTTTTAGGTTCAGAATTGTACACTGAATAAACTAATATATCTTTATTGAGGTCAGTGCACCAATTTCCCGATACAGAGCTTTAAATTCCTTGCATACACAGAAATATGAAAGTTAAAGGGGTTGTCTGAGGTGAAAAAAATAAAACAGATTTAGAAAGGGTTGAAAACAGAAAGAAGAAAACTGAAACTCTCCAGCCATTCCAGGTCTATATTTTCCAGCATGCATGGCTCTTTATACATAGTAGGGACATGCACTGTCCTGTGTGGAGTCAGCTACTATGTACTGGGACTATGTCCGGACACTACTTGTACCACGTAACACCACAACAAGACTGCAAAACATTTATAAGGTCCCATCTTATGGGTAGTGAATATGAGCCTATAAGGTATGTCACCCCTAGACAAGTCATCACAGCCAGAGATAAACACTGGTACCTGGGTCAGTTGACTACAGGTAGTATCTTGGAATGGAGTCCCTTTTGGTAAGTAAATGCATTACCAAGTTAATATTTAGAACACTGTTGGGTCATTGGACAAAAATTCTTTGTCCCGGAGCAATACGGTGGCTCAGTGGTTAGCTCTGCAGCCTTGCAGTGCTGAAGTCCTGGGTTCGAATCCGCCAGGAACAACATCTGTAAGGAGTTTGTATGTTCTCTCCATGTTTGTGTGGATTCCCTCCCATTCTACAAAGACATACTGATAGGAGAAAAAACAAATGTACATTGTGATCCCTAGATGGGGATCACAATCTACAAAAAAACCCAAAAAAACATTATTTGCTCCAAGAAACCCTCTTTAAAACACTCTACAAAGTCTATACGGGGAATTTATAACTCTGTATCATTAAAACAAATATAAAAGGCTTTAAAGAACTTATTAGGTATGGTAACTATTTGCGCTGGGTTCACACCAGCATTCGGCTCTCTGTATTAGGTTTCCATCTTCTGCCGGCAGAAGACGGAAACCTGTCATGCCGAGTCCGGCTGTGAGCGCCAATGAGCATTTTGAGCTCTCCGCAGCAAAACTGTTTTGTTTTTTTTTTAAACCGGACACAGAGTACTGCATGTCTGACTTTGTGTCCGGTTAAAAAATGGTTTCGGCGCAGAGAGCATAAAATGCTCACAGGCGCTCACGGATGGACACTTTTCAAACCCATTCAAATGAATGGGTTTGAAAGATGCCAGCAGGTTTCCGTCTCCTGCCCTGTTTTGTGCAGGAAACGGACACCTGCAGAATGGAGTCCTGGGCGCAAATGTGAACGAGCCCTTACATGGCAAAGCTCTAACAGGAATCTCTTCCTCTGGATGCAGGAGGTTTTAATAATAAGATGCAGACACCAAGAATACCACCATACAATAAAATATCCGAATGTTTCTATTCTCTTTTGTTTCTCTATTTTCTAAAAGAACTAGTGCTGCATTTACTGGGGGAAAACAGTCAATCTCAAACAACCCCCTGACTAGTTAAAGACGGTATCAGCTATAGGAACACAACATGCAGTATGCTAGGCTGCTAGCCTAAAGCCAAGAGCTGCATCCAGTGCAACTAAAGTCAATGGACATGAAGGATTTCATTTCATGGTTGCCTTAGGGTGCTTTGTTTCCCTGTTACACAGATGTTTCATCCATACAGTTTCTATAAGTGAAAACTCTTTTTATGAAGGGAACCCATCATTGATAAATATTCAGTTCAATCTTTGGGCATCATGTTATAGAGCAGGAGAAGCTGAGCATACTGATATATAGTTTTGTGGGGATAAATTCTGTGCAACTTTTTTTTATCATTTTAATTCCTGCTCTTTCTAGACTTTGGAGTTCAGTCTAGCTGGCAGCTATCCCCGTATATACACTTATATAAGGAATTCTGTCAGTCAGCGAGTAGACCCCCAACTGGACTACAAAGCAGGGGCGTAACTAAAGGCAGCTAAAAGCATCATTTCCATCATCCCGGTGCAAACATCCTTGACTATATGCAGCTGAACAACTAATATTTCTGCCCTAAAACACTTAATTTTCTCCTTTCTGACACTGGAAGGCTGTGCATCGCAACTGTGACCTGATCCTCTTAAATCTAAAATTAGTAGGAATTAAAAAAAATGTAAAAAAATTATACTGAATATTTTTCCTCCAAAGTATACATCAATTTGCTCATCTCCTCCTCAATACAGCAGGTACCCCTTAAGCCAGTTGTTTTGATATATCCCAACATTCTCAGCCTTTTATTGTGTGCAAAAAATTAGGGATTACAGTTACCGAGAATCTATATTTAATAGACTCCAATTAATAAATAGCAAAAATTAGAAGATTTTTTTATGTTTTCTCTAGTTTCACAGCTAGCAAGTTACTAAGTAATAAAGCAGGGATCTGTTTTGTAGCAACCAGACCCTAGTATAACATCATCACTGTTGTGTATGTTTCATATCCTTTCTAATATTGCATGTCACCAGAGCGCCATTGTCACGTGTATCAAATGCAAGAATGACACAGTAGCCAGTGCAAACACGTTTAATTAACATGCTATATTGACAGTACATGTGTGCCCTAATATGTTTACTCTCATCCTTTACTGCAGGAAGTGATTCTACCACCATGGTGAGCTGTCTGCACATTCTGGCTCAGACACTCGACACACGGTACTTTTATGAGTTTTTATTCCAGTTTGCTCTGAGTTTATATTCTGTTTGACCACACATTTTATCTCTGCTCTTGTTAGTCATAGGGTACGTGAAAAATGCACCAGCCATAACCGGCTACCAGTAAACCCTGCTGGTAGCATGCAACATAGTAGGAGTGATGTAATGGATGTATGATGATACTTAATATATGAGTACGTCAGTGCATTTATAGAGAACATTTTGTTTTGCCAGAACTTGTAAAATAAAAACATCAGTATAGAAGGCTAATAGAGTAAAGCTTTGTTCACACTGCCCTCTGAGGCTCCATTTGGAGTTTCCATCAGCAGCCTCAATACATTTGTTGGACAGAATAGCACTGCATGAAGCACGATTCTTCCCATCAAAACAACAAAAATCATAATGGAATCTGGTGGTCCTGTTATTCAATGTCTTGATCCGAACATTGTTGCTTCCACTATACTATAAGAAACAACAACATATGTGGATACAAGGACAGCTCCAAAAGTGACAAAGAGGGACGTAAAAACACAGTGCATGCCAGTAAGAGGTCTGATAGGGATCATTTGTGAATCCCATTTTCTATGAGTCTTAGGCTACATACACATGACCATGTGAATGTGCTGGGTCCATGGTTGAACAACACAGATGGCATATGGCCCATTCACTGCCTTTAGTGACCCGGGGTCACAAAACTGACCTATAAGACTTGTCTTGAGTTTTTCTGCGGGTTTACAGCTGCATACACGGGCCTGTGATAATACATAGGCATGTGTATTGAGTCATGGAAACAAATGGGTCGGTGTGTTAGCTCACTGACAATGCACACAGTCATGTGCATGAAGCCTTAGACTGAATTGCATAGTCTCTGACTTGCTGAGAGCAGTCATGTGATACTATGTACTAGAGGGCTCAAAAGGACAGGGAAGATTGTCCTTTCCGTTTGTTTAGTTTGACACTTTTGGGATCTGTTACCTGCTTGGTGTCATCCCATATATATATATATATATATATATATATATATATATATATATATATATATATATATATATATATATGGCATATACTGCCAGTGCAATAAATGTACAGCTTCAGGTCATGTGGGCTTAGTGCAGGTTCAGCTACTATCTGCAGCAGGTATCAGCTATATATTACAGCTGACACTCTTCTATAGAAGCCAGGATAAGAGATCACTTTGATCCCAGCTGTTTATCCGCCATCATCTAAGCAATAAACTATTAATATGGTGGACAAGGCTAAATATTACAAAATGTAGTGCAACATATGTCACAACAGGTACAAGACTGTCCAAAACAACATATAAAGTAAGATTGTAGCCCTACCCCACAATACAAATACAAAATACCATTAGCAAAACTTTAAATGACATTTATAAGCACCAGTAGAGATACATGGGGTATCAGTGCATCTAAGAGGTTAGACATTAAGAGGAGTTTCCTTAAGAGGAGGTTCCTTCTTTCACCGCATCAGTTACCTCTGGGATGCAAGTGCAGGTTTCTGATGGGTTTCCATATCAAACAGGAGCCTAATGAACCTGGTAAAGGGACTGTTCAAAGTGTGTGTCCCCTTTAAGAGTATGTTCACATGGTGGAAAATGAAGAGGAATTCCTCTTCATTTTCCTCCACCGGCATTTTTGCCGCAGTCTAGACGCTACGGGAAGCTGTTGCAGTGTATCAGCCTTCCATCCCGCTCCTGATTAGGCCCAAAACAAAGCCTAACAGTTGCTGTATCCATTAACCATAGATAGTTTGTAATAATAATCATGTGACAACAACAACCCGTTGTCATTATAGTCACAAATTGTTATTTCTACTAGCATGAGACAACACATACACAGTTTCATCTTGATGCATTTGATGTGTGAACAACTGCCACATGATAGTCAGATATTTTGGTCATTGACCAACTAGAAAGATAAGTCTCCTTCGTTTACACAGAAACTGTGATACTCTTGTCTATGGACTGGGTCTTTGCAGGCTTGAAGGGATTTTCCCATCATAGAAAGTTATCCTTGCCCAGGATCAGGAGAATTAGGGACTTTTGGCCCCCATTCTGGATGGACTGGTGGTTGGGCAGTAAGCACGCAGCCCCATTCATTTCAGTGGAAGCCTTTTAGATGGCTGAGCACTGTACATCTCCTTTCATACACTCCCACTGAGCTGTGCACATGTTGCTCGACCACTGCTCCATTCAGAATGGGGGACAAAAGTTAAGTTCTCCATAACTGTTGGAAGTAGTAGTCTGAAGTCATTCAGACCCCTATTGCTCTGAAAGATATTTTCTATACTCTGGATAGTGAATGTCTTCCTTAAGACAAGGAAACACTTGAACAAATGCAGCATTTTTGGCTGTTGCGCAACTGAAGCAGAAAAATGCAGCATGGGACTGGGTTGCAATACCATAAAACCCACGAATACGGGTGGCAATGTTTGTAGAAAAAGCAAACATACAATTCCTTTAATATATCATTGTCATTATACCCTATTTACCAGCTTGTAAAAATGCCACTTGCCTGTTTCTTTCCATTTAGCACAGTCATGAAGTCTGGTTCTGAGCTGGTAAAAGCTGGAGTTAGAGCGTTCTTTGAAAATGCTGCTGAAGATTTAGAAAAGACTTTGGAAAACTTGAAACTTGGAAAATTCACTCATTCAAGAACTCAGATGAAGGGTGTCTCTCAGAATATAAACTACACTACGGTGGCTCTTCTTCCAATCCTAACCTCCATTTTTGAGCATGTGGCGCGACACCAGTTTGGTGTGGATTTGTTGCGTAAGTTTTTCAATGGAAAAATTTCTCCTAGTCTAGAGGAAATTAAAATGTTTTCCAGCTAAAAACTTTAGAATTATATTTACTGGATGTGATGCTGGGATCTAACCAATCTTGAGATTGAGGGGGGTCAAAGTGGCTACTTATGGTCTGTGAGGGATGTTCCTGTTGACATATCTTCTATAAACTATACTTGAGAGACTCTCCAAAACCTCTATCAGTTATGGACCCAGATACCTTCATTTAAAGCAGAGGTTCCCAAACTTTTTTTTTCTCGTAGACCACTTTCAAAATTTTACTGGTTTCGGTGGACCCCCTGCTACATTTCTACCATATTCCCAAAACTCGTCAAAAAATTTGAAGATTAGATCTAACATAGACCCCTGTCAACTCTCCCGTCGACCACTGGGAGTCCACCTGGACCACTTTGGGAATCACTGATTTAAAGGATTTGGTGGGGTTTGGTGGTGAGTGCAGTTTATAGAGGTAAATTCAGAAAGCCTGTAACAGTTCACTAGGATATGGAGATTGGCGTGAACTGTTATTGTAATCCACATGGGGCTCTCTAGGATGGCATCCAAATGAGCATGGACCTGGTAGAGTTACCATTGGGACTTCAGCTTTACACAGCAGTCTGCATCTTGTCATTTTCCATTAAACTTGTTATGGGTTTTAAATGTTTTTTTCATGCTCATATCTATTAATAATAAGAATAAATCATTCATTTAATATTCTATTAAATACATTCAAATAGATATTTTTGCAACATAAAGTACGTTTCATTCCCCGCGCAAGCAGCTGGAGTATGCAATGAATTTTACAGAAAAGTCCATAGCTTCCAGCACTGTATAAGACCTCCTCCAGGTAGCCAGCTGTACGCATCAGATTTATAATTGATCATAGATCATTGCTACAGGCAGGCTCATAGTGGCCATTACCATTATCAGTGCATTCCTAAGGCATGCTTAATACAAGAAAAGCATGGCAGTTTTGACACAGTCATTATTCATTTTCACATTTTACATTATTATTCATTGGTGATATTAAACATGTCTGTTACATTACATTGGATATTGTTCCAGTACCGTCTCATAAAAGATAATGACAGAATATCCCCCATCTCAAACTGTACTAGCTTTTTTCTTTAGCCTCATAGGGGTATATTCAGTATTTCAAAGGAATAAATTTGCAACAACCACTCTAAGATTGAGGCATAAACATACTCAGAAAGCACAGAATCAGTCACAGTGAACCAATAGTAAAAGAAAGGGTAGAAACAGTAAACTTATCCCACTAAATTGAGTGTAAATGTTATCACAATAGGCCATAATAGATGTATCATTCTGCAGCTATCGTAGAATAATCCAAAATAAAAATGGTGAAATATCAGCAAGTCAGTACTCCACTATACTACATATAAAAATAGTTGCCACGTCGGACCAGTATATGTTAACTGAGAGTGAATGTTCAGTCCCATTCTGGAACCCTTCTGGTCTCTATATCTTGGCCGCTAGTTTCTAACACATATTTGACTGCGGCAGGTAGTCTTTGGTGGCAGTGGTAACATGTCTATGTCAAGACATTATCAGTATATAAGAAATATATGCAAATGGTTTACACATAGAAAAATTAGACACTTACTGATGTACTATCTGTAGAAGGGATTCCTCAGCCAGTCTTGCATGCAGTCACTTGACTATGCTTCTAGTGTTTCTATTCTGCTTGTGTTACCTTTGTACATTTAACATAGGTTTATTTGCCCTCTCTGTACTATGGGACATCACACATTACATGCCTATTCTTACCATTGATCCCTCGCCTTCTCCCTTCTACTCTGTCTCAGACGATACTGTGTTTCACATCCTGGGCAGCAGATAATGCTGAGTCAGTGACAACAAATCAGCAAATATTGCTTAAGCTGTAGTTCTTCACAATGGTAACTCTACCGATAGCAAGTCCTGAAAGCACCAAAAACAAAGGTGCAGCACAGGGCTGGGCAATAGAAAATAACTCAAACATCTACTTCTCATGGTAACCAACCCCGGGGATATCATCAGGGAATTACAATGGCTGATTTTCAATAGACCACATAAATTTGATTACATTTACCATAGACATATTCTTATGTATTTCTCCTTTTTTCAGTGGATGATGTTCAAGTTTCCTGTTATCGGATCCTCTGCAGTCTGTATTCCCTTGGGACTGGAAAAAACATCTACGTTGAAAGGTTTTTCTATTTCTTTTCTTGTTATGTTTAAGTGAAAACAATCTTAAGCTTCATTCAGATCACTTTTTTCTTTTTACATCTGTTTAGCAGATCTGTTTAATGGATAAACATCCATTTGCAAAAAGTGACTTAAACAGACTTAAAGAAGGTGATCTGAATTGAACCTTAGGGGGATTTTCCAGCGGGCAAATGTTTTTAAAAACTGCTTATAATGGGTTAAAACATAAAAGAAGCAATGAACATAAAAGAAGCAATGAACAACTTTTGATTTCCTGGCAGTATTTGTATCATGATTTAATTTAGTAAAATTCTTTTTTTTTTTTTTTTTACCTCGTCTCCTTTCTGTGAAATCCTGCAAATCTTTATTATTTCCCTTGTTTATTATTATTGTTTATTTATATAGCACCATTAATTCCATGGTGATTTACATTTGGGGGTTACATACAGTACACAGAATATACAGGTAGCTATAATACTAACAGTGACCGACTGGCATAGTGGGGTACAGGGCCCTGCCCACGAGGGCTTACAATCTATGATCTGTTGAGTTATAATTTGCTTCAAAGGGCCCATTCACACAGAGTAAACGCGTATGTATTTTGGCAAAATACACGTGTAAAAATAAGACTCCCATTGACTTTACGTCAAAATACACGTCAAAATACACATGTAAAATGTCATTGAAGTCAATGGGAGACTTATTTTTACATGTGTATTTTTTACACGTGTATTTTGTAAAAATCCACACGCGTTTACTCCATGTGAACTTACTGTGTATGGATGTAGGGGCCTATGTGAAATGCCAGGAAAATAAGAATGGGGAGTGTCACAGTTATATCTTGGGCATTGTGAAACATAGAAATGTGCTTCTGGTGTTGTATGACAGAGCAGGTTGTTTTTCTCCCTGTAATATTTCCAGAGATATCATCAGCTGAAAACAGAGTCAGGACTAGGAGCAGCTGCAGCTACATATAAGTATTCCATTCCGGACTATATCTGTGAATAAAACTCTCTGGAAATAACAATCTTACTGTCCTGTGACAGATGACAATCTCCTTTCATACAACACCAGATGCAAGTTTCTATGTTTTATAATGTCCGAGTTATAACTGTTTGAAGTGACCCTCCCCTAATTTTCTCTTAATTTCACACAGCTCATCCACATACACAGTGAGAAGCAGGGACAACTCTCAGTAGAGAAGCAAGGGTATATTACAAAGTGTATGAATGACACAATTACAGAAAATCACAAGTTTAGTTAGACTTCCATTGGTCACTGTTTAGAAATGTTACGCACTTGATAGCAATATAAGTTGTTTGCTAAATGTGATGTTGTATGAAGTTCATTATTTGTGGACTGAAATTCATTATTTTGTCTGCCATGTGTCATGTTATTGTTTGGCTACTTTGCTGCATGGTACTTTTTTGTGGATGTAACATAACAAAAAAAGTGTGGCACATTGACTAACTGGCGGTATACTTTATGCATATATCAAATTAATGTGTGTATATGTCATTAATATATATTTCTATACTTAGCTATTCATTTTATGCACAATATTTTAGCATTATATATTGATTTTTTTCTTATATCGCAGTGCTGTAATCTAGGATATTGTGTCAGTATTCTTTATGCACAATATGGTAAAATGCTTTATATGTACAGTATGTCAGCATTATTTATCCATTATCAGACCTTTGTATAATAAGGTATATGAAAGCATTACATATACAAAGTTATAGCTTTGTTATTTACAGTATGTGCTATTTTATAAGAACATTGATAGTGTCTAGCAAGTGTGTGTACATCCCTGTAAAGTGGAAGAATTGCTACTTCTACATGGAGACCATCAATTACTGAGCCAATAAATTTAGATCTAACTACTAGAAAGAATATGTTATATACAACATTATTTTCCCAGAACAATAAGGTCGACTGGCGGGAGATGGTCAGGAGCGTATGACAATGATGTGTAGTTAGGGGAGATTCTGCAGGCTTGCAGTTAACCTCTGTTGCCTTGCGGGGGTGCAGCTTATTAGCAAAGCCTCACACAGGAGAGCGCAATTTTTCAGTAACAGATTCTGTCTGCACACCCGGGAGAAGGAATGGAAAATATTTACACTGCAAATTTAACCTGATGATGCGTTTATTTTATTATTCTGTCATGTCTATTGTTGCTGTGAAAAAAGAGATTGAATTTGTTAAGAATTGCTTCTCAGATGAGATGACTACTTGATAAATTGGTCTTTAAACAATTTCCAAGGATACAAAAGCTGCCTGCATGTCTGTGCTCTGAAGGGAATATCCTAGGCATGTGGGTTTCTTGGCTTAGACAATCCTAATAAGTAAATGACAGTGGCTTGTACTGAGGGTTGTGACCCTGTATATCATGCTGACTCTCAGTATAATATGGAATTAAGTGCTTGCCTGCACTCAGCAAGGATGCTTGTGCTGTGTACACCCTTACCCAGTTGTTAAGTATGTAACATTAACACCTGATGCCCTTTTCCATTACTTATGCCTGTTTTAGTATTTAAAGCAACATAGAAGATTCACAAAAAAATTAGCAATTTTCCTTCCTTCATCCCCTACCTATTTAAAGTTAAAGTGGTTTTCCAGATATACAAAATTAGGTTAAAAAAAAAATGAAGAGCCAATCCTCATCTATGTCATCTTCTGCCGTTCCTGTCCTGATGCTGCATGGTTCTTCACTGTTCTCAGTTTCCTGTTGGCCGCTCATCCAATCACTGACTGTGCCGTGACCCGCCTGGCCGAGCAGTCATTCACATCCATTACCTACTTTATTGATATAAGAGCAGAGGTAGAGAACATCAGGTCCCCCTCACATATTATGTAGTAGGACAAATATATTGGTAAGCCCCATCTGTCATTTGGTCTCCAAGATGGAGCAAACCAGTAGGAGATTCTACCCCTTTGTTTACTGCAAGACTTCTAAAAGACAGTGCTACACTGCGAGGGCATCTCCATTTCTTGCTCACGTTTAGCACTCATTTCTAGGGTTAGTGTCCCCTGAATATGGGTTATAAACAGGAAACAATCGCCCTCCAGCAATGATCCCAAGAACTTCCATTCCTTAAGAGAGGCGACAACAAAGCAGCCAGCTGACAAGTGGACCAGCATACTGTTAGTCTTATTTCTAGAGATACAAGGATGCCATTTATTTACCCAGAACCCTTTAACTCCATTGTCTGTGTTTTTACATAACAGTTACAAAGGCTGTAATATTACGCATTCTGCCACTTACACACGGACTGCGCGGCGGCGAGGAAAATTCCATCTGGATAAATTGCTTGTCTGTAGAAATGTCAGTCGTCTGAATGTTTTTTTTTTCCCTTTTATTGAGGCCGACATGTAGCAACTAAATTGCCTGTCAAAAAGAACAGACAGCAAGCTGTGAGATAGCCAATCAATGCAACATTCCAGCAGCTTAATTCAGGCAACAGGGAAGAAAGCCAGCGGGAACAGAACATAAATAAATGCCGCGAGCTGATTAATTGGGTTTTCTATCTCTGTATCATTCAAGCCACATGGACAAAATCAAAGATTTTACTTCAGAGCCGCTGATGGAATAAGTAAACCATAAGTACCGCCATCCACTGTTTAATCAATTACGGTGTCAATTGTGCATGCAGATAAATGTTATAACAAGAGAAGGGCATTGTAACTTGTTACATCCGCATATTTTGCTGCTTTAACATGCACATTATCTGTTAACTCTGCCAAAGCATGTTTCCAATTACTTGCTTTATGTATTTGTATTTTTGTCATTGTCGACGCTTTTTGTGGGCGTTCCTAAATTAGTGTCTTGGTGCCTTCCCCTAGTGTCCTTATTAGAGTAGGAAATAGGAACTTGATGGAGTAGGTGTAAATGAAATATATACAGTATATACATGACTGACAATGATGGAGAGAGAGGAAGAGAGCCGCAAACAGGGATGCGCCTGTGTATAGGTGAATATAGGTGGGTGACTGGGTGACTAAAGATGTGGCTACAGGATTCCAGAATAAGAGTATCCAATTGCAGATTCCTGCCCACAATTATGGGGTGAAAACTGTCAACAAGCTGTCAATTTTTTTCAAGGGAGATAGTTTACAAAGTAGAAAATCAGAAATAATAATTTCTTATTCCCTTTAGTATATGAGTGCAGGATATGCCAGAAGGGGATAAGCTGAGCTTTGTGATTGAATTGAATGTAGAATTATATGAATTGGAGCAAGATTTCTGAGTAAGAAGCAGAGTAAACATGACTCCTAGGAGAGACAGTGATAGTACTGCTGACCTCACCTACACATAATGATAGACAGATATATCACAGAACTCAGCTTCTCTCCTCTATCATATAACCCTATATATCACAGAGCTCAGCTTCTCTCCTTCTATCATATAAACCTAAATATGACAGAGCTCAGCTTCTCTCCATCTATCATATAACCCTATATATCACAGAGCTCAGCTTCTCTCCTCTATCATATAACCCTATATATCACAGAGCTCAGCTTCTCTCCCTCTGTCATATAACCCTATATATCACAGAGCTCAGCTTCTCTCCCTCTATCATATAACCCTATATATCACAGAGCTCAGATTCTCTCCTCTATCATATAACCCTATATATCACAGAGCTCAGCTTCTTTCCCTCTATCATATAACCCTATATATCACAGAGCTCAGATTCTCTCCTCTATCATATAACCCTATATATCACAGAGCTCAGCTTCTCTCCATCTATCATATAATCCTATATATCACAAAGCTCAGCTTCTCTCCTCTATCATATAACCCTATATATCACAGAGCTCAGTTTCTCTCCTCTATCATATAACCCTATATATCACAGAGCTCAGCTTCTCTCCATCTATTATATACAGTAACCCTATATATCACAGAGCTCAGCTTCTCTCCTCTATCATATAACCCTATACATCACAGAGCTCAGCTTCTCTCCTCTATCATATAACCCTATATATCACAGAGCTCAGCTTATCTCATTCTATCATATAACCCTATAAATCACAGAGCTCAGCTTCTCTCCTCTATCGTATAAACCTATATATCACTGTGCTCAGCTTCTCTTCCTGTATCATATAACCCTATATATCACAGAGCTCAGCTTCTCTCCTCTATCATATAACCCTATATATCACAGAGCTCAGCTTCCCTCCCTCTATCATATAATCCTATATATCACAGAGCTCAGCTTCTTTCCATCTATCATATAACCCTATATATCACAGAGCTCAGCTTCTCTCCTTCTATCATATAAACCTAAATATGACAGAGCTCAGCTTCTCTCCCTCTATCATATAACCCTATATATCACAGAGCTCAGCTTCTCTCCTCTATCATATAACCCTATATATCACAGAGCTCAGCTTCTCTCCCTCTGTCATATAACCCTATATATCACAGAGCTCAGCTTCTCTCCCTCTATCATATAACCCTATATATCACAGAGCTCAGATTCTCTCCTCTATCATATAACCCTATATATCACAGAGCTCAGCTTCTCTCCATCTATCATATAACCCTATATATCACAGAGCTCAGCTTCTTTCCCTCTATCATATAACCCTATATATCACAGAGCTCAGATTCTCTCCTCTATCATATAACTCTATATATCACAGAGCTCAGCTTCTCTCCATCTATCATATAATCCTATATATCACAAAGCTCAGCTTCTCTCCTCTATCATATAACCCTATATATCACAGAGCTCAGCTTCTCTCCTCTATCATATAACCCTATATATCACAGAGCTCAGCTTCTCTCCATCTATTATATACAGTAACCCTATATATCACAGAGCTCAGCTTCTCTCCTCTATCATATAACCCTATACATCACAGAGCTCAGCTTCTTTCCATCTATCATATAACCCTATATATCACAGAGCTCAGCTTCTCTCCTCTATCGTATAAACCTATATATCACTGTGCTCAGCTTCTCTTCCTGTATCATATAACCCTATATATCACAGAGCTCAGCTTCCCTCCCTCTATCATATAATCCTATATATCACAGAGCTCAGCTTCTCTCCTCTATCATATAACCCTATATATCACAGAGCTCAGCTTCTCTCCCTCTATCATATAACCCTATATATCACAGCTCAGCTTTTCTCCCTCTATCATATAACCCTATATATCACAGCGCTCAGCTTCTCTCCCTCTATCATATAACCCTATATATCACAGCGCTCAGCTTCTCTCCCTCTATCATATAACCCTATATATCACAGAGCTCAGCTTCTCTCCTCTATCATATAACCCCATATATCACAGAGCTCAGCTTCTCTCCTCTATCATATAACCCTATATATCACAGAGCTCAGCTTCTCTCCTCTATCATATAACCTCATATATCACAGAACTCAGCTTCTCTCCTCTATCATATAACCCTATATATCACAGCGCTCAGCTTCTCTCCCTCTATCATATAACCCTATATATCACAGAGCTCAGCTTCTCTCCTCTATCATATAACCCCATATATCACAGAGCTCAGCTTCTCTCCTCTATCATATAACCCCATATATCACAGAACTCAGCTTCTCTCCTCTATCATATAACCCTATATATCACAGCGCTCAGCTTCTCTCCCTCTATCATATAACCCTATATATCACAGAGCTCAGCTTCTCTCCTCTATCATATAACCCCATATATCACAGAGCTCAGCTTCTCTCTTCTTTCATATAACCCTATATTTCACAGAGCTCAGCTTCTCTCTTCTTTCATATAACCCTATATATCACAGAGCTCAGCTTTTCTCCTCTATCATATAACCCTATATATCACAGCGCTCAGCTTCTCTCCCTCTATCATATAACCCTATATATCACAGAGCTCAGATTCTCTCCCTCTATCATATAACCCTATATATCATAGAGCTCAGCTTCTCTCCTCTATTATATAACCCTATATATCACAGAGCTCAGTTTCTCTCCCCCTATCATATAACCCTATATATCACAGAGCTCAGCTTCTCTCCATCTATCATATAACCCTATATATCACAGCGCTCAGCTTCTCTCCCTCTATCATATAACCCTATATATCACAGAGCTCAGATTCTCTCCCTCTATCATATAACCCTATCATAGAGCTCAGCTTTTCTCCTCTATCATATAACCCTATATATCACAGAGCTCAGCTTCTCTCCCTCTGTCAAATAACCCTATATATCACAGAGCTCAGCTTCTCTCCCTCTATCATATAACCCTATATATCACAGAGCTCAGATTCTCTCCTCTATCATATAACCCTATATATCACAGAGCTCAGCTTCTTTCCCTCTATCATATAACCCTATATATCACAGAGCTCAGATTCTCTCCTCTATCATATAACCCTATATATCACAGAGCTCAGCTTCTCTCCATCTATCATATAATCCTATATATCACAAAGCTCAGCTTCTCTCCTCTATCATATAACCCTATATATCACAGAGCTCAGTTTCTCTCCTCTATCATATAACCCTATATATCACAGAGCTCAGCTTCTCTCCATCTATTATATACAGTAACCCTATATATCACAGAGCTCAGCTTCTCTCCTCTATCATATAACCCTATACATCACAGAGCTCATCTTCTTTCCATCTATCATATAACCCTATATATCACAGAGCTCAGCTTATCTCATTCTATCATATAACCCTATAAATCACAGAGCTCAGCTTCTCTCCTCTATCGTATAAACCTATATATCACTGTGCTCAGCTTCTCTTCCTGTATCATATAACCCTATATATCACAGAGCTCAGCTTCTCTCCTCTATCATATAACCCTATATATCACAGAGCTCAGCTTCCCTCCCTCTATCATATAATCCTATATATCACAGAGCTCAGCTTCTTTTCATCTATCATATAACCCTATATATCACAGAGCTCAGCTTCTCTCCTTCTATCATATAAACCTAAATATGACAGAGCTCAGCTTCTCTCCCTCTATCATATAACCCTATATATCACAGAGCTCAGCTTCTCTCCTCTATCATATAACCCTATATATCACAGAGCTCAGCTTCTCTCCCTCTGTCATATAACCCTATATATCACAGAGCTCAGCTTCTCTCCCTCTATCATATAACCCTATATATCACAGAGCTCAGATTCTCTCCTCTATCATATAACCCTATATATCACAGAGCTCAGCTTCTCTCCATCTATCATATAACCCTATATATCACAGAGCTCAGCTTCTTTCCCTCTATCATATAACCCTATATATCACAGAGCTCAGATTCTCTCCTCTATCATATAACTCTATATATCACAGAGCTCAGCTTCTCTCCATCTATCATATAATCCTATATATCACAAAGCTCAGCTTCTCTCCTCTATCATATAACCCTATATATCACAGAGCTCAGCTTCTCTCCTCTATCATATAACCCTATATATCACAGAGCTCAGCTTCTCTCCATCTATTATATACAGTAACCCTATATATCACAGAGCTCAGCTTCTCTCCTCTATCATATAACCCTATACATCACAGAGCTCAGCTTCTTTCCATCTATCATATAACCCTATATATCACAGAGCTCAGCTTCTCTCCTCTATCGTATAAACCTATATATCACTGTGCTCAGCTTCTCTTCCTGTATCATATAACCCTATATATCACAGAGCTCAGCTTCCCTCCCTCTATCATATAATCCTATATATCACAGAGCTCAGCTTCTCTCCTCTATCATATAACCCTATATATCACAGAGCTCAGCTTCTCTCCCTCTATCATATAACCCTATATATCACAGCTCAGCTTTTCTCCCTCTATCATATAACCCTATATATCACAGCTCAGCTTTTCTCCCTCTATCATATAACCCTATATATCACAGCGCTCAGCTTCTCTCCCTCTATCATATAACCCTATATATCACAGAGCTCAGCTTCTCTCCTCTATCATATAACCCCATATATCACAGAGCTCAGCTTCTCTCCTCTATCATATATCCCTATATATCACAGAGCTCAGCTTCTCTCCTCTATCATATAACCCCATATATCACAGAACTCAGCTTCTCTCCTCTATCATATAACCCTATATATCACAGCGCTCAGCTTCTCTCCCTCTATCATATAACCCTATATATCACAGAGCTCAGCTTCTCTCCTCTATCATATAACCCCATATATCACAGAGCTCAGCTTCTCTCCTCTATCATATAACCCCATATATCACAGAACTCAGCTTCTCTCCTCTATCATATAACCCTATATATCACAGCGCTCAGCTTCTCTCCCTCTATCATATAACCCTATATATCACAGAGCTCAGCTTCTCTCCTCTATCATATAACCCCATATATCACAGAGCTCAGCTTCTCTCCTCTATCATATAACCCTATATTTCACAGAGCTCAGCTTCTCTCTTCTTTCATATAACCCTATATATCACAGAGCTCAGCTTTTCTCCTCTATCATATAACCCTATATATCACAGCGCTCAGCTTCTCTCCCTCTATCATATAACCCTATATATCACAGAGCTCAGATTCTCTCCCTCTATCATATAACCCTATATATCATAGAGCTCAGCTTCTCTCCTCTATCATATAACCCTATATATCACAGAGCTCAGTTTCTCTCCCCCTATCATATAACCCTATATATCACAGCACTCAGCTTCTCTCCCTCTATCATATAACCCTATATATCACAGAGCTCAGATTCTCTCCCTCTATCATATAACCCTATCATAGAGCTCAGCTTTTCTCCTCTATCATATAACCCTATATATCACAGAGCTCAGCTTCTCTCCTCTATCATATAACGCTATATATCACAGAGCTCAGCTTCTCTCCCTCTATCATATAACCCTATATATCACAGAGCTCAGCTTCTCTCCCTCTATTATATAACCCTATATATCACAGAGCTCAGATTCTCTCCCTCTATCATATAACCCTATATATCATAGAGCTCAGCTTCTCTCCTCTATCATATAACCCTATATATCACAGAGCTCAGCTTCTCTCCTCTATCATATAACGCTATATATCACAGAGCTCAGCTTCTCTCCATCTATCATATAACCCTATATATCACAGAGCTCAGATTCTCTCCTCTATCATATAACCCTATATATCACAGAGCTCAGCCTCTCTCCATCTATCATATAACCCTATATATCACAGAGCTCAGCTTCTTTCCCTCTATCATATAACCCTATATATCACAGAGCTCAGCTTCTCTCCATCTATCATATAACCCTATATATCACAGAGCTTAGCTTCTTTCCCTCTATCATATAACCCTATATATCACAGAGCTCAGCTTCTCTCCATCTATCATATAATCCTATATATCACAAAGCTCAGCTTCTCTCCTCTATCATATAACCCTATATATCACAGAGCTCAGCTTCTCTCCTCTATCATATAACCCTATATATCACAGAGCTCAGCTTCTCTCCATCTATTATATACAGTAACCCTATACAGTCCTATGAAAAAGTTTGGGCACCCCTATTAATCTTAATCATTTTTAGTTCTAAATATTTTGGTGTTTGCAACAGCCATTTCATTTTGATATATCTAATAACTGATGGACACAGTAATATTTCAGGATTGAAATGAGGTTTATTGTACTAACAGAAAATGTGCAATATGCATTAACCCAAAATTTGACCGGTGCAAAAGTATGGGCACCTCAACAGAAAAGTGACATTAATATTTAGTAGATCCTCCTTTTGCAAAGATAACAGCCTCTAGTCGCTTCCTGTAGCTTTTAATCAGTTCCTGGATTTTGGATGAAGGTATTTTGGACCATTCCTCTTTACAAAACAATTCAAGTTCAGTTAAGTTTGATGGTCACCGAGCATGGACAGCCCGCTCTCAAATGATCTGAAAACAAAGATTGTTCAACATAGTTGTTCAGGGGAAGGATACAAAAAGTTGTCTCAGAGATTTAACCTGTCAGTTTCCACTGTGAGGAACATAGTAAGGAAATGGAAGACCACAGGGACAGTTCTTGTTAAGCCCAGAAGCGGCAGACCAAGAAAAATATCAGAAAGGCAGAGAAGAATGGTGAGAACAGTCAAGGACAATCCATAGACCACCTCCAAAGAGCTGCAGCATCATCTTGCTGCAGATGGTGTCACTGTGCATCGGTCAGCAATACAGCGCACTTTGCACAAGGAGAAGCTGTATGGGAGAGTGATGAGAAAGAAGCCGTTTCTGCAAGCACGCCACAAACAGAGTGGTATGAGGTATGCAAAAGCACATTTGGACAAGCCAGCTTCATTTTGGTAGAAGGTCCTGTGGACTGATGAAACAAAGATTGAGTTGTTTGGTCATACAAAAAGGCGTTATGCGTGGCGTCCAAAAAAAACAGTATTCCAAGAAAAACACTTGCTACCCACTGTAAAATTTGGTGGAAGTTCCATAATGCCTTGGGGCTGTGTGGCCAATGCCGGCACCGGGAATCTTGTTAAAGTTGAGGGTCACATGGATTCCACTCAGTATCAGCATATTCTTGAGAATAATGTTCAAGAATCAGTGACGAAGTTGAAGTTACGCCGGGGATGGATATTTCAGCAAGACAATGATCCAAAACACCGCTCCAATCGACTCAGGCATTCATGCAGAGGAACAATTACAATGTTCTGGAATGGCCATCCCAGTCCCCAGACCTGAATATCATTGAACATCTGTGGGATGATTTGAAGCGGGCTGTCCATGCTCGGCGACCATCAAACTTAACTGAACTTGAATTGTTTTGTAAAGAGGAATGGTCCAAAATACCTTCATCCAGGATCCAGGAACTGATTAAAAAGCTACAGGAAGCGACTAGAGGCTGTTATCTTTGCAAAAGGAGGATCTACTAAATATTAATGTCACTTTTCTGTTGAGGTGCCCATACTTTTGCACCGGTCAAATTTTGGTTTAATGCATATTGCACATTTTCTCTTAGTACAATAAACCTCATTTCAATCCTGAAATATTACTTCTCTCCTCTATCATATAACCCCATATATCACAGAGCTCAGCTTCTCTCCTCTATCATATAACCCTATATATCACAGAGCTCAGCTTCTCTCCCTCTATCATATAACCCTATATATCACAGAGCTCAGCTTCTCTCCTCTATCATATAACCCCATATATCACAGAGCTCAGCTTCTCTCCTCTATCATATAACCCTATATATCACAGAGCTCAGCTTCTCTCTTCTATCATATAACCCTATATATCACAGAGCTCAGCTTTTCTCCTCTATCATATAACCCTATATATCACAGCGCTCAGCTTCTCTCCCTCTATCATATAACCCTATATATCACAGAGCTCAGATTCTCTCCCTCTATCATATAACCCTATATATCATAGAGCTCAGCTTCTCTCCTCTATCATATAACCCTATATATCACAGAGCTCAGTTTCTCTCCCCCTATCATATAACCCTATATATCACAGAGCTCAGCTTCTCTCCATCTATCATATAACCCTATATATCACAGCGCTCAGCTTCTCTCCCTCTATCATATAACCCTATATATCACAGAGCTCAGATTCTCTCCCTCTATCATATAACCCTATATATCATAGAGCTCAGCTTCTCTCCTCTATCATATAACGCTATATATCACAGAGCTCAGCTTCTCTCCTCTACCATATAACCCTATATATCATAGAGCTCAGCTTCTCTCCTCTATCATATAACCCTATATATCACAGAGCTCAGCTTCTCTCCTCTACCATATAACTCTATATATCATAGAGCTCAGCTTCTCTCCTCTATCATATAACCCTATATATCACAGAGTTCAGTTTCTCTCCCCCTATCATATAACCCTATATATCACAGAGCTCAGCTTCTCTCCTCTATCATATAACCTATATATCACAGAGCTCAGCTTCTCTCCTCTATCATATAACTCTATATATCACAGAGCTCAGTTTCTCTCCCCCTATCATATAACCCTTTATATCACAGAGCTCAGCTTCTCTCCATCTATCATATAACCCTATATATCACAGCGCACAGCTTCTCTCATTCTATCATATAACCCTATATATCACAGAGCTCAGCTTCTCTCCCTCTATCATATAACCCTATATATCACAGAGCTCAGCTTTTCTGCCTCTGTTATATCCTGCTCTTAAATAGGACAACAAAAATCACCAGACAGGTTCATTTTAAACAATATATAGGCTTCTGTACAACTAAGTCTTAGTTCACATCTGTTGGACACTAAAATTGGAGGATGCAAAAGTCCGTCAGAGTTGACTTTTTCCTCCTGCAGTTACAGTTTATAAATGACAGATACCTGATGGACCTCATTACAGTCAAAGGGTCCACTGAGCTCCATGGGTAACCGCTAGCACGGTAGTCTGTCTGTCTTTTGTACTGGTCCTCAGACCAACCAGAACAATGGCTAAGCCATCACTAGTGTGAAGCTAGCATGACAGGTTAAATGAGGTTATCAATTGAGTAGTTATATTAATCCTTTTGCTTATGTTCCAAATTGAATTTTTTAGCATTGAGCCAACAATTATTATGAAATATTGTCCGGAGCTGTAAATGTGATTTCTATTTAGCCTAATAATATTTGTCAGGTCTTTGACAATGATTGTGACATTTTAATAACACAAAGATAGCTTTTGCACATTGTCACATCTCACTGTAACATTACACTGACACCACGTTGCTAATGTTGTTACTGGCAAATATATTTTCTTTTGGATAGAAAGGAGTAGTGTTGTCTTGTGGGAAGACTGGGAAAAGCTCTGAGATAGTATTGAGCTAAGATACCTCAATAATAATACAATGGTGTACTAATGTATGTTACAGATATCAATATGGATGACATATGAAGGCTCCGAAAGCTGAATGATTACGTATGATTGCGATGAAATACTCACTCTGTGCTATAGGACAGAAATGTATATATCACAGAGCAGCCTTCCCTATTGAATCATATGCACTATGGCTGGGTTCACACTAGCGCAGGTGTCCGATGCTAATGTCTGTGCTAGATTTTAGCATCGGACACTAGCTGTGTCCGTCTACAATTTCCATTATTTTAAATGGAATATTATCTTGTGTTCTTTAGTGTCTGTGTGTGTCCTGTAGAGTCCGTTTACAACCATGTCCAATTTTTCAAGCGGACAGCAAAGTGTTACATATAGAATTTTTCTGTCCGCTTGAAAAATCGGACATGGTTGTAAACAGGCACTTAAGGACACACACGGACACTACAGGACACAACATAATATCCTATTTAAAATAATGGAAATTGTAAACAGACACAGCTAGTCTCCGATGCTAAAATCTTGCACGGACATTAGCTACAGACACTATCTGTCGGACACCTACGCTAGTGTGAACCCAGCCTAACAAATATTGGCTCTTGTCTGGCAGACCTAACCTATCCTGGTGTTTACATTGCTGGCTGTTCACTGCAGCCTCTTAAACCAGCTGACCTCTGGGGGTTTCAGGTTGGATACCCCCAAATCACATATTGATAACCTATCCTAAGAAGGGATCTTGAATATGTGTCAGCTGGCACAGCATTCTACTACACTTCCAAATGCTCTTCCCAAAATTGTTCACACTTTTAAAGCTATAAAGAAATGATGTTGCAAGTAAGAGAATTGTTTTACATTTACGTTTATTGTGTCCATTTAACTTCACAGGCAGAGACCAGCCTTGGGAGAATGTTTGGCAGCACTGGCAGGAGCTATACCTGTAGCTTTTCTTGAGCCATCACTAAACCACAACAACCCTCTCTCAGTTTTTAACACTAAATCACCCAGAGAGAGAGCCAGTAAGTATACTACAGTTGTCTCATAAACTATCGTTAGATAGATAAAATATATATTATTTCTGATTTGCAGGTAGCAAGCTTCCCTGTATGAGTGTGCATACAAAGATAGGTGTCACTCACTATGTAAGACAACATTGTGCACGAATAAACTCAGAAGGTGCAGGAATTTATAGTTATGCTGAATATTTTCCCCAAAAAATATTGGTTTGATTTATTATGGCTGCAAACTGTGAAAAAAGTTGCAATTTTTTTGTAAGTCAGAATTTTTTAGCACAAATTTAGATATTTTTTTTTTAAGTTTTGCAACCCACATATCACTTTCCTTAAAAGGGACATCTCAAAAGAAACAAAACAACAACACCGAGCGGCCCATAGCGTAATTTGGTATAATGGTGGCTAAATCTGGGTGAGCAGAGTTGAGATAGAACTCACCTTGTGGTGTTGTGAAGGAGGTCACACCGTTAAACACAATGGGACCAATTCCCAGAGGGTCCCTTCTTTGTATGTGGTACAGCTGCTAAGTTCCTGACACCTCAGCAGGGTGTATGAATAGGATAAGGAGAGACCAATGAACAGAGGCCTGATGTGGGACTGACAAAGAGGACCTGCGCTTCCACCGTATAGTTAGAAGAATGACTTTATTGGCAGAACAAAACCTTCAACACAACACGTTTTGGGCAAACCATGCCCTTTTCAGGTGTAATGGTTCTATACCGATGGGTCAGATGCTCATCTATTTATACGGTGGAAGCGCAGGTCCTCTTTGTCAGTCCCACATTGGGCATCTGTTCGTTGGTCTCTCCTTATCCTTAAAGGGATCCTATCATTAAAACACAATTTTTTCTGCCTACCACGTAGGAATAGCCTTAAGAAAGGCTATTCTTCTCCTAACTTTAGATGTCTTCACCGCGCCGCCGTTCCATAGAAATTCCGGTTTGCAAATGAGGGTGGTCTCGTAGCGAACTCTCCAGCGATGCCTCCATCTTCTTCAGGAACGTCCTCTTCACGCGTCTTCTTCCGGCGCAGGCAGTCAAACTTGTAGGCCTTGGGCAGAGCCAACTGCGCATGCCCGCGGCCACACGAAAGATGGCCACTTACACAGTAAGTGGCCATTTTCTTGCGGCCTCTGGGCATGCGCAGTCGGCTCTGCCCAAAGCCTACAAGTTTGACTGCCTGCGCCAGAAGAAGACGCGTGAAAAGGACGTTCCTGATAAATCAGCCCTTATATATCTATCTGCTCCTCCCTTCTTAGGTAGAAATACTACATGTATTAGATGACAGGTTTGCTTTAATCTTTGCAGAAGCAGCATCATCAAAGAGTTAGAGTTTAATGGTGATCTCTGGATTGCAGTTCTAGGTATGCCAGACACAGTTGAAGAGATGTGTCCAGAAATGCCTCATTTGGAAGGTTTGATGAAAGAAATTAATGATCTGGCTGAATCTGGAGCCAGGTATACAGAGATGCCACATGTCATTGAAGTTGTGCTGCCAATGTTATGCAACTATCTTTCCTACTGGTGGGAGAGGGGCACAGAAAATGTACCAGAAAATGCCAGGCCCTGCTGTACTCAAGTGACTTCAGAACATCTCAGTGTCATCTTGGGCAACATCTTGAAAATCATTAACAACAATCTGGGAATAGATGAAGCTTCCTGGATGAAGAGAATTGCAGGTAATCCTCCATGTGATGATCTCTACAGTCATATCCCTAAACATTGTCCATCTTACATCACTGGCCAGACGCTCTGTTTGAAAATCTTTCTCAAAACGTATTAGCAGAATTATGTCTAAATCCACTTGACATTTATCCTGCCACTGACAGACATTTTACTTTATATAAGGCTCACATTATTCTAAGGGAGAAGAATCTTTGAGCCATGCTGCCTAGAAAGTATTAGCAATTCTTTCATTATTCTCTGCCAGGTCTCTGTACCTTTAGTGATCCAGACACACTACACAAGCCTCCTAAAGCACTAAAATTCTGAAATGTAGGTAGGATATGTTCACACTGCAGAATTTGCTGCTGCACATTCCATTGTTTTCAATGGGAGGCAGAGATTTCAGCAGGACACTGGAATAATAAGCTTCTGCTCGAAGCTGCTATGCATTACATGACATCATAAATGAATTTAACCTAAAAGGCAACCAAAAGTTGCTTGGATAAATCTTTTGAGGGATTATGGTGGATAAAAATAAGAAAAATGTCAAATGTACTGTATGTATGTATAATCTCATGAAACACCATATCTGATGCATTCCATCCTATCAACACTGTAAATACATAGAGGAGATATCACCATTATAATCTGAAGAAATACCTAAAATCAGTGGCGTAACTAGGAATGGCGGGTTCCCGTGGCAAACCTTTCAACTGCCCCCCCCCCCCCCCCGATGCCGAAGACTGCGGCTGACCAACCCTCCACCCACCCCCCGCATTCCTACGTGCTCTATTATGACCCTTAGTGGCCCCTACACACAGTATTGTGTCCCATAGTGGCCCCAGTACACAGTATTATGCCCCATTCTGGCCCCTGCACACAGTATTATGCCCCATAGTGGCCCCTGCACACAGTATCATGCCCCATTGTGGCCCCTGCATACAGTATTATGCCCCATAGTGGCCCCTGCACACAGTATTATGCCCCGTAGTGGCCCCTGCACACAGTATTATGCCCCATTGTGGCCCCTGCACACAGTATTATCCCCAATAGTGGCCCCTGCACACAGTATTATGCCCCATTGTGGCCCCTGCACACAGTATTATGCCCCATTGTGGCCCCTGCACACAGTATTATGCCCTATTTTGGCCCCTGCACACACTATTATGCCCCATTGTGGACACCCATGAACAATTATTATACTCTTGGGTCTTTTCAGACCGCAGAGTATAACAATCAAAGACTCACGGGGGGGATACAACATAAGAAACACTGTCACTTTCTTATCCCCGACTCCGCTGCAGTCCTCGGTGGTGTCGGCCATCTTCAATGACATCCGGACGTCACATGACCCGGACGCAGGCCCCGATCATGTGACGTCAGGGACGTCACACAACTAGGCCCGAAGCCTGTCCGGAGCCCGGAAAGGTAAGTAACACTGTTTTTATGTTCTCTTACCTCTGCCGAGCCTCCGATCATTATACTCGGGGGTCTGAAAAGACCCCCAAGTATAATAATAGTGTTTGTGGGGCCCACGGCGTCACTTACCGATCCCGGCGCCTGCCAGGATCGGTAAGTAAATAGGGCTCGTTACCGGCTGGAGTAACTTCAGCTGGTAACGGCCTATTAAGAAAAAATAAACGCAGCGTTAACGGCTGTCGCTGGGCCCCCTAATCTCACCGGCCCTGTGGCAGCTGTTATCACTGCTACCCCAGTAGTTACGCCACTGCCTAAAATATACTACACACAAAAGGTCTAAGGAAGATGAGGACATTGTGTTACATTGTTATTTTTCTTTTTTTACATAATTGAAAATTCAAGAATAAGTGTACATTCACATCAGTTTAGCAGATCTATGGACCCTTTAGGTATGTTCACATGGTGGAAAATTAACAGGAATTTGGGGTGAACATCTTCCTCGGATTCCTCTTTATTTGCTGCACATCCTGGTTAGCTGTGTGTGCCAGTACTGTACACCTCTATAGACTTGTATAGTGAAGGAGGACATTCCTCACCACCCAGCGATGGCACTGAGCCATGAGGCCAAACCCTCTGACAATGCAGTGATATCAGTAGCAAAACTAATGGCACCAATATTTCCGTAAGGTACTGTATTGGCACAGCTGAAAGTGCAATGAATTCAGCGTACCGCCAGCTTTGCTATGGTATATAGCACTCCCTACCTCAGAGGACATGAAAGGTCCTCTCTAAACCGTCCTGACAAACTAGGATATATTACAGCCATGCTACTATTATAGCCCTGTTACTCATTCACAGGAAACCTATGGCTCCTTTTGTCTTAGAGTTTAAATGTATTTTTCTTTGGGGTTTTTTTGTAAGAACTACCGTACATCTTTTACACCTTGTGGCTGCAATGTTCTTACGAAATGGAGATGTTTGTGTCTCTCAGTAACCCAGAAGAACATTAAAGATGTGGCCATTTATTTTATTGTAGCATTGGGGATGTTTAGGTGAACACGCTGACTCTGCAGAACAAGAGACCTGTCTCTGCGCTCAGTGATGTGCATGTGCTGCTGACTGTCTCTCTGCAGACTCATACTTTTGTTTCATATTATTAATTTTGATGTTTGCTTTCAGTTTATGCTCAGCCAATTATCAGCAAGGCTCAGCCCGACCTCCTAAAGAGCCATTTCATTCCCACACTGGAAAAATTGAAGAAGAAAGCAATAAAGATTGTGCAAGAGGAGGAGCAATTAAAAGCAGACAGCAAGTCGGACACGCAGGAAGCGGAGCTGCTTATTCTGGATGAGTTTGCTGTTTTATGCAGAGATCTCTATGCCTTCTACCCAATGTTGATCCGATATGTAGATAATAACAGGTATACAGACATTCCCAGAACCTCACCATTTTACTACTTCACTGCTTTTGCATCATCTTAAATTTCTATATTTCTTTTTTCAATCAGATCCAATTGGCTCAAAAAACCAGACGTAGACTCTGATGAACTGTTCAGAATGGTGGCCGAGGTGTTCATTCTTTGGTGCAAATCACATGTAAGGAAAAGCTATCTGTCTGTGGTTAGGTTTACTCATTTAGGGCTAAACCTGATCTTTGTCCTATTCAATTTTTGTTATTAGGCATATGTTGGTATCTACCACTCATAGACTCCCATTATTTTTTTTATACTGACTTCATCTCTAGGCAATAGGATACTCTCTTGGCCTCTCATGGGTGTATGAGACCTATAGATATACTTGATATATATGCTGGAAGCCTACCTGGCACATGTGGCAAGTGGACACTAAAGTATAGACTAAAAAATGAATTCATTGAAAAATACATCTGCATACTTTGCAAGAGTAAAACTCAATGCATTCTATTTATATAAAATATTCCTGTATGTTACATATGGGTTATTCCTATATTACTGTCCAGCTCTTGCTATAAAGATGAAATATCCTGCAGAGAAAATCACCAGAGAAAGCATGGGCAGTCCTGAGCAAGTTAAAGTGGTTGGCAAGAATTAGAAAAACATATCTTTTTTCCACCAAAGCACCTCATGTTGCAGTTCAGCCTAATTTCTTTCCATGGAGTGTAGTACAATACCACATACTGTATCTGAAGCACAGAGAATGGAGCAGAAAGCAGACAGCTCCATTCTCTGTGTAGTGGCTGAACCGAGTAACTGCAGCTTAGCTTCCATTCAAGTAAATGGTAGCTGATTTGCAGTACTGGGTCTGGCTACTACACAGAGAATGGAGCTGTCTCTTCCTGCTCCATTTTGTGTGTGCTTCACCTGTTGAGAACAGTTGATTGACGGCGGTGTCGGGTGTTAGACCAATCTGGTATTGATGACCTATCATTAATAGTTTTAGCCTGGAAAACCTCTTTAATGCTCTGTGCAAAAGAATCAATAACCAACAAACTCAGCTCTTCTTCATTTGATCATTCAGCATGATGTATTGCTAAACGTGAAATATCCTGTGCAGAGATTGTGCCATAAATGTGTGTTTATTGATCAGTTTGTTTGTTTTTTAATAGTTTTTTCCTTGTATTGCTCTTTGGTTTAGAACTTTAAAAGAGAAGAACAGAATTTTGTGATTCAGAATGAAATCAACAACCTGGCGTTTCTAACTGGAAACAACAAGAGTAAGATGTCAAAAGTAAGTCTATTAGCACTAAGCAGTAGACATTTAAATGGCAAATGGATTTGGTCAGACATCTGCTGGTTCTGTGAGTGAAATAACAAATATGTACTATATACAGTCAGGCAGTGATTTAGCTATGAAGGGAGACATAATGGGAACATTTGGGTTCCAGTCCCTGCGGATGTCCGGAGGTTCTGCTGCCAAATACCAAGGGAGTGAGGTGCTGTAGACCTGAGTTAGGCTTTAGAAGAAATACTATGCATATGCCACAGAATAAAATAGCTGCCCTTGCTGTAATCATTTCTATTCTATCTACCTCCTGATGTATACAGTACACTCAACTTATAGTTCAGGCACATGCGACTGTATGCTATAAAATTGCATATGAGGCCCAGTGACCCTATTAAAAATCATATACCAGCATAATTCTCATTTATGTGGGATCTCAATGTATTTCAAAGTGCAGTCTGCTTATACATAGTGAAAATATACATAATGCCCAGTGTGTGCCAACAGAGCCCTTTTGGCATATGACAGACCCATTATAGGCTATGGATATCATTGTTATATACAGTGAACATTTACCACAAATCTAACATGAATTGAGGATATTAAGGTGTCAATACACATTAAAGCAAAGCTATCCAAATCTGCTTACTTTGGCAGGACTAACCAACTATGTTATGTGTATGAGAGTTGGTTGACTCTCTCCTATCAGATTGAGAAAGAAGGGTCGGCCATTTTGAATTTCAACATTTCCAACCCCCTTTTTCTCACAGAATAAGTTACTGTCAGAGGTGGGTGTCTGGCAGCAACTTATTCTCCTCTCTCCATTGAGAACACATGCATGATCAGCCTAGCATCCATGTGTATGGAGGGATGGGAGGAATAACTATTGGCAGTACAAGTGTTCGACTGACAGCCATTGAAGGTGTATGGGCACCCTATAAATTGTGGTCATATAGGGATCTTCTATCAATGGGAATTGTAGTCATGGTGAGACCCTTTATTATTAGATTTATGGTATGACCTGATTATGACAACAAATGATATGAATTAAAGCAATATTAGGAATGTTATGTTGAATACACAATACTATATTTAATGCAAATGCACATAAATCAAAATCTGCCTTGAAAGATGATCACACGGCGTGCGGCACAGTAGAATTGTGTTATGATGTATTCCTAACTTGTGTTATAACATTCATCTTAAAAGCACCACAGTCTGGTAAGTATGGGATATGATCCAATTATTTTCTTTGTGAGGATGGTCGGCTTTGTCATCTGACTAAACAAAGCGATAACTGGGCTGAGATACAATGTTCTTTCTTAATTGGTTGTTTTGTAACAGAGACTTGTAGAACGTTTTGTTTAGATCCTCATTTTAATCTACTTTGTTTATTGCCTTATCATCTCACAAATAATTAAGGAATATATGGTTCATTTTCCATCTGTTTTACTTACTTGTCTCCTACATTTTTCTTTCACACAGCCCATACAAGTAAAGGTACAGCATGCATGACCTGTTTATGTATTAGCTAGCCTGGCTCCATCCATCCATACTGTATGTTCCATAAGTCTAGCAGTGGCGTCACCAAGGGCGGTCATGTTTCATGTCATTTTGATAGGATTGTGCTCATGTATTTGGTGTAAAGAATTTTTAGCTCATTTCATAGCAAACTCATGGTGAGGCAAGATGTCCAGTTGACCAAATTCCACCATTATGTATAAATTAGCTAAATTAAATTCCTGATGTGTCTTTGGATTTAGATATAAGATTTCAATAGCATCTCTAAAGCTTTAGAGAATGTGTCATGGGGTATACATAGGAGCTTACATTTCCTTAAGCTCCATGAACATGACCATATGTGTGTGCGGATCTGTGGAAAATGTAAAGGACAGCATGTGGATGGCATCCGTGTGCAGTCCCTGTTTTCCATGGACCCTGATAATAGAATAGACGGACTGAGCTGCAACAACGGAGAGGAATGGGACCTGCTCCATGTTTTGCAGTTCAGTCCTACAGCTCACACGGACCTGTATAAAAAAATAAAAGCAGCCATACCCTAGAAAGGAATGGACACCTATGCTATGCGTTATTATAGATTCATAATAACAAATAGTACATGGGAATCCATGGGGCCTTCAATGGCAGCTGAAATTGCTGGAAAACTTTTCGCCTACATTGAAAACCCATTTCATATTACATTTAATTTTTACCTTTTCTTACCCAGCCTTGAATACCAAGATTATAGTTATTATGGTATCATCTGTAGTTTCCGTAGGTCAGGTTAAATCCATGTGTATCATAGAATTGGCCAAACGGTTTATTACATGGTCCAACCACTCATAGCAACACCCTTGTGACGCCACTGATGTTTTACGTAGTTTGTCATTTACCTGGGTACAGTTACTGTGTCACCCTATTTTAGTGCTATTCATAGATCAGTGTTGCAGAAACCTGTTAAAGGCACAAATGTAAGCAAAGCTTTGATGCCCAGCAAGTTATTATAATCCTTACCCTAAGGCACTTTAGCTGGACACGGGTGCCCTAGGGAGAATTCTGTCTGACAATCATTATGCGGGTAGGTTATTTCTGGAAAACTATATAGTATGTCCCTTTCTGAATCAATTTTGCACAGAGGAACGCTGATATAAGAGACAAACAAGAAACCTAAAGCACGTGGAACATCTATTCTCGGCATAGTATAATATAGGAAAGCCAGCGAAGTGGTAACAAGCACAGGAGCAGCCATGCCTAAAAAGCTGCAGGGTAGTCATGCTCAAAGCAGTATAACAAAGGCATAGATATGTGTGAACACCTCAAAGGGAGTCTGTCACCTGAACAATGCCTATAAAACCAGCAGTACAGTTCGTCTAGAGTCACCTGAAGGAGTTTGTATTTTTTCCAAATATGCAAAAGAGATCTTTGGAGAAACCAGGGTGTCACAAGTGAGTGGTAGAAGGCGAGAGTGATGCTCTTGTTGCTCCAAAGACCTTATTTGTATATTTGATATCTCAGGAATGGAAGCAGCAATCCAGAAGTAGAAAAGGATGTTGGTTTCAGGTGACACTGACCTAATTGTGCTGCTAGTTTTATAGGGATGGTTCTGATGACGGGCTCCCTTTAAGGATGGCAAGTATTACAGGTCAAGCATGCACAGCCCTATTGCAGATCATGTAGTTTTATGTGAGTGCTCATTGGGGAAAAGTTATTTCCTAAGAAGCATACTTTCTCTAAGGGAAAACGCTCTCTGATATACCTTATCCGATGGAGCATGCTCCCGATAAAAATTATTTTTATATGCTGTTGTATTGATTATATAACCCTTTGAATTTCAGACAAACCTATTGTACTGTCCTATTGTATTGTCACTAGTGTGTTTATGTAAATTGGTCTTCAGATGAAATAGAAAGATCAGAATATATCTTCATGGAAATTTAGTGATGGGCGTGTTAATATAGATCCTAATAAATGGCAATGGAAAAAAAGATAGTAAATACAGGAAAAATAGACTAATACAAGTTACTGCCCTGAGAGGTGACAACCGTACTTTACAATAGAAAATTTATAAAAGGCCAACTCATGCTTGTGTAGCTCAGAGCTTTGACTTGCAGTCTTAAAGTACCAGTCGTTCTGTCCGTATAGGTTTCCATTATCACTGGGTTCATTCTTTTTACAGTTCTTAATTTTTTTTTATTATTTATGAATGCGTACATTTTTCACAAACCTTAAAAGAGACAACACAAAGCGTCACTCAGTAAATCAGTCTTAAGGTGGCCACACACATTAAACTAAGGTCAGCCGAACCTGTCGATTTATCTAATGTGATGCTCAGTCAATGTTGTTCGGCCTATGACTATGAATTTTTTGCAAGCCATTGCCAGAGGTGTCTTGCTGGTGGCCTATTACTCCCTTCTCTCCATTAGGCCAAACCAAGCGTCTATGTGTATGGCTACCTTTATACCCTAAATAAGTTTTTCACAACCAACTAACTACCCTTCCCTATATGGTTCTTCTTGACTAAAAGACAGCAAATACTCATTTTATTTTATTTTTTTTAGTTTATTTTTTCCTATTTTGCTTCTTTTTTAACTCACTACAGAGGGACTGCTACTTTAAGACTCCGACTATTTCTTTGATGTGCCTTTCTTCATTATTACTTGAAGTACAGTATGTTTCACTTGGTGTCAAACCCGTGGTTCCATTTAGTCTAGTCTCTATTCTGTATTGTCTCTTGTGTATTAAGAGTGGTGAATATGTCATTGCAGGCTTTGTTTTTCTATATTTTTATTCTATGCTATATATCTATATGTCCTAAACATCTTGAAGAAGAAGACGTCCTTCTCCATGATCATTCATTGTAAAAATACTTTTGATATAACTCCAATAAGGCTAGAGCTTGCTGATGATTTCTGCTTTATACCGGTACCCTGAAGTTACTGTTGTACAGCAGAGACATGTGCTAGGCAGTGGACATTTTCCATGGCTACAGGGGAAAATATATACTGGATATAGCTCTACATATGTGTATGTGTTATGGAAAATTCCACCTGGCTCATGCATTAAACACAAAGCACAAACTGGAAAAAATATGAACATAATCTGATATTATTGCATGATACATGCAGTTGTTTTATGGTGAGAACAAGGAGGATGTGAAGGAAGTCATTGTTTAGCTCTAGCCTCATTGTCTTAGCTGCGTGGCCTGTGCTGAGTATATACTGTAAGCATTCTCTTTTTAGCAGAAATTGAAATTAAACTCAATCTGGTGTAGAGAAAAGGACCAGCATGGGTTTACTGAACTTTTACCCATCTTTCGTTACTTAGCCAGACCCCAATCATTTCCACAACAAAGAACCACCACTGAATAGGAGTGAGGAAGCAGTAGTTGTTAAAACCTCTCCGCCCTATTTTTCCACCCCATCCAAATTGACAGAGCACCAATGTTATTGCTTCCCAGTCTACCTTTGCACCTTTTCTGCTTATATTTATTCATTTCTCTGAATAAGATAATGATGTCCTTAGAATAGGTCCTCAGATCGGCACTGCCACCGATCAGCAGATACCTGCAGCATACAGAGGCAGTACACTCTATAGTAGCATGCCACACTGTTGGCGCTGAGCCATTCAAGTGAATAGGCCCCCATACAGGTCTGCTACCGTATTGATGACCTATCCTAAGGATTGTCCATTAATATCTTTAAATGCCAGCACTCAGTACTTGAAAGTAGAGATTAACCAGAGTAGAGCTATATAACATAATACAGAATGTGTGGTCAGCAATAACTTTAAGATTCAGATTCAGCACTGACTAAGGACTAGTTCACACGGGGCACGGGACTGCGTATTTTGGTCCTGATTTTGATGCGGGAAGCCGCGTCAGAATAGGACCAAAATGCGCCTGCCGTGACTGTCGCGGTTTCTGACAGTCACGGCTCCCCGCTCTGGAGTAGGCCCAAATGAATGGGCCTAGTCCGGAGGGTGCTATTGCAAGGTGGACGCCGGGGCTGAATCAGCCACCGGAATCCGCCTGAAGAAAGGTCATCTTCCTTCTTTTTTCCATGAGCGGGAACATATTGCTCATGGAAAAAAGGAAGCTAGTGGTCTACATAGACCTCTATTGTGAGGGGGCGTATTCGGCGTCAAAATCCGCCCCTTCTTGCCCCATGTAAACGAGCCCTAAGGGAAGGAAATGGTTTTCATAACTACTATGAGCACTTCAGGACTATTCATCAGCAGCTGGCTTTATATTGGAATAAAACTCCTTGGAAATGAGCATTTGGAGGCATCTAAGTGTTTAAACATGGGAAAAGGTAAGCGAAGTAATCCATGTGGGTCTATGAAAATGTGCAGCCATGCTAAGCAGACTAATATACAGTTTTATAGAAATGTTTCAGGAAAAATTGTAATTTATCCATTTAAATCTTCCTGGTTCTGGCACTGGGAGTCCAGTGGGCGGTCCTACTCAGTGATTGGCTGCTATCTCTATATATACACTGGTGTAGGGTAGGATGTCAGTCATTGACAGCCCACTGGACTCCTAAGCATAGGAAGCACAGGGATTTAAACAAAGAAAATACAAGTTATACTGAATCATTCCCAAAAACTATCTCAGTCTGCTCAGCTCTGCCCTTCTGCGCTGTTGCATAATGCCTGTAGGTTGCACAGCATTTTGAAGGTGACAGGTTCCCTTTAAGATTACAGTGTGTGATTTTTGAGACAGGGTATTTGTAGTCCTTTAGATCAGATCATCGACTATTGGTAAGTACTTGGTTTGGGTTCTTGTTCCAAGTTGAGGAAATACCAAAGAAATTTTAAGATAAATGTGAAGTAATACATGATACTGACTAATAATCATGGTGTCCTGTTCTGAATTCCTACCTTTGTAATAGCCCCTGTCATATCCCAAGGATAAGAAGACTGGCATGGGATAGACTTGTGTTCATAAATATCCCCCACTGTCTCTCCTAGGAGTCCTGTCGGGAGTTATTGTGCTTTATACTAAGAAATCCTTCTCCAAACATATATATCTCTATATATCACAGAGCTCAGCCTCTGTCCCTCTATTATATCCTGGTCTCAGATACAGCAGTAGAAATGACCTGATCCTTAGATTAAATGGTTCCTGCGGGATGCAAACCTTTACCTTCACAAATGTCCCCCCAATACAGGGCTAAATGTTGTCCTTGTACCTAATAGAGAAGCTCTTGCTACGTTGTCTGTAAGGATACAGAAGTGAGATTTCTGCTTTCTCTCCTTAAACGATTTATATCACATTTTAGCATTCTGCTAAAAGTTGCAGATAACAGTCCGTCTCAACCCCTGGTATGTGTAATACAGAACCTAACCATTCCATGATGGTATCACTGTTCTAGTCTGGAGGGCAAGATCAGGAGAGGAAGAGAACCAAACGCAGAGGAGACCTTTACTCCATACAGACCTCCCTGATTGTAGCCGCCCTGAAGAAGATGTTACCCATTGGTCTGAACATGTGCACTCCGGGGGATCAGGAACTCATATCGCTGGCCAAGAGCAGATACAGTCTCGTAAGTAATGCAACGTAGATGTTTCTTTGTAATATCCCTCACTTTAATAATGTTAAGTCCTGGTTGAGAAATGTAGGAAAAAAAATTGGTCTTCTTCATTCATTTATGAAGAAATGATCTCCTTCTTGAATTGCTTATGACGGCACATAAATGGCATTATGGTTTTGGATGTGCCTTGACTACAAGCACCACATTAGCATTGCTATTTTTATGTCTGGATAATTTGGTTTCTCTGGATGACATTCCCTTGCTTAGTCTTCCTATACCGCAGCTTTTAAATAGAGACATTGTACTCTCCTTTTATTCTGACAGCTACTCATTTTAGGTCTTATATACATAGGGACGCCTATAATAACTGATTTTGTCAAGTAAATAGATCCCTTTGTATTGTATAATTAAACATTTATTTCTGTTACTTTGTTATCTCGGAGATGGACTTTTTTTAATGGATCTACTTAAATAAGCAGAATAGAAATGTAGACGAATCAATGTGACAAAGCTGATTGAGAATGGCTGCTATGGTTACAGATTCTTTCCTGATAGGACTTTATCCCCGTTACTGCCTGAACTCTTAATAACTTATCTGCTGATATTGTCATCAATTAAGTACTGTGTCGTCTAGGAGAAAAATGTTGTGAAATAAGTCTAGTGAAGCTAAACAGAACCATGGACAGCTCCTGCTGAAATCTTGAGCTGGAGAATCTTCACGCAGCAACAACGTGGTGTATTTCCACTGATTTCAAGTGCTTGTCATATGAACAATAGCTGGAACCCCCCCAGTCAGAAAAACAGGCGCCCAACTGAATGGATGCCCAATCATACATACAGTCTGCCTCCAGAGTCTATAAGACTTCTGCCCAGTTCAGATAGATACAAGATTGTGCTCTAGCAATTGTTGGGGGGAACCCCGCAACAAGACACAGCAGCCCCTCTAGTTACACTAACCTCAGGATACAATATTTCCAACGTACAATGATCTTTCTTGGCAATTGTAAGTTGAAAAAAAGACTCAACATACAGTACTTGGTTGGAGGCTTCAACAAATCAGCCTGGTCATTTCACTGGTAAATACCAGTAGTGAAGTGTCTGCAGTCACTGGCTGAGTAGTAGCGCCTCCCTACAGTATAGTGCAGTACTACATGTTCTTTACTTCTCTTTACCTGGCCAGAATCAACTGCTCCTCTGGACTCCAGGTTGGCGCAGCTCCATGTTATTTTATAGTTGCACTTATAATTTATAGGATTATGAAAAAGCTCCTGTTGCTAACATAGAAAGCTTCTAACAGCGCTGTATGATTTGCTACATCTATTTTAGCTATTGATTGATATGTCATAATCTTCATTGTATTGATGATCTTGATGACATTATTATTATTATTGGAACCCATTACTTCATACAGTTATGGTTTCAGTTCACATTAGTCACTTCAGAACCAATTAATAGGGTAGCTTGAGGGATTGCTATATTTGTCACCTGTCCTGTGAGACAAATTTTGCAGGATTAGCAGAAAAGGTTGACTATTTTTTCCTTTTAAATCCTGAAATAGTGCCACTGTTGTCCATGACATCTGTCTGGTATTGCAGCTTAGCCTCAATTTTTTGCAATATTAGACAATGGACGAGTATGGTGCTGTTTCTGGAGCAAAAACTGTGCATGCTTCTCTTCTAATTCTGGACAGCCCCCTTTAAATCTCAAACAACATATTAATGCTATATTTAGTAGATACTGTACATCATTATTTTACTCTTAGATACTTATAGTATATTCATAGGATATGCCTTAAATATGTGACAGACGTAGGTCCCACGAGGACATGTCTCTAGAACATGGGTCACTACCCCTCCATCTTGCCTGATGCTGTCATTGAGGTGGGACCCACATTTATCAGACATTTATGACATATCCATGTTTAAAATGGGAATACTCCTATAATTCAGGCTGCAATGTTTGAGCATCTAGGTAATGCCTCCAATTAAGCTAGGGCTACACAGCGACTTTGGCAACGACTCCTATCGTACAATCAAAGACCGCCATGCGATTCCTTCGTTGGTTGCATGACATGAGTCATGGCCAAAGTCGCCATGAATTCCTAGCCTTAAATAAAATTTAATGTACAAACACAGATTTGCTACACCTGACAACACCAGCTATGCTTTACCTGTATATTAGCATAGCGTGGCACATTTCATGATAATACTAAAAGCTATTGTCATTGTATACATGTATGGCTGGCATCCTGTGCTGCTATAATGTGTATGAGTGAATCATGAAGTGTAAAGATTGAGAGTCCTCAGTAGTTGATACCTTTTTTTTAATGGATAACAAAAATGATGACAGATTGCGAGCTTTCCAGACTACTAGGTCTCTTCATCAGGCATTGTATGACACAATTTCTGAAGGGATAGAATACAGGAATAGAGTGTTTGCTTCACGATGCCATTAAAAAAGGTATCAATTACTGAGGACTGGCTAATACGGTACAAAGATATATTTTTTCCTGAGTGAATCATGTAATTCACAGTGTGGTACAGTGGTTATTGTTGTGTGGTCAGATATTTAATATCAATATTACATTAAGAGAAAGAATGTTGTGGGTATAAACCAGGGCTTAATGTTATTTGGTTGTGTAGAGAGCTTTGTCCATAATAGAAACAATGTTAAGCCCATAAATTAATACTATATTGTTTTATTACAGAAAGATACAGATGATGAAGTTAAAGAGCACTTGCGTAATAACCTTCACTTACAGGAAAAAGTAAGTACAATATTAATCGATAAATATGTATGACAGAATTCCTTAAAGCCGTATACCCACCTTAGCCAGGGGAGAGCGGTTCACATTCTTTTCGTTCATGGGGGTTGGAAAACCTCTGTAATAAGATGCAAGTCCTAGAGGTGAACAATATGTGCAAATATACCATAAAGGTGACATTACCCCTTTAATAATATTGGTTACATACTGCAGCTCGGTTAATACACTACATACTGACCTGTTTTTGTAGATTGTATATTTTAGCAACCCAATTCTCAGCTTACTTTTTAAAGGGAACGTTGCCACTACTTAGCTTTGCACTTTGTGTTGTTTGCAACTAGTGGATGAGCACGGGTTTTTTGCCCCATTCTAGTTTATGCCATACAAAACTAATTTTGAGATGTGTCGTTCTATGGATGCAGTGCAAAAATGGTGCTTATTTTGCAGCAGTAAAGAGTTGCTTTGCAGCAGACACATGGCATAAATGAATTCAGAAAACAGACTATGGATAATAGTTTATGTAGAGGTTCTGCATCATGTGCAGTGCTCACTGTGTAGGGAGAGAGCAGAGGTAGAAGGAGCAGAGTTGTCGTCATCACCTATTGTCAGTGGTGGGATCCTCTGTTATCTGCCTTCAGCTTTTTTAATAGAGGTGTTACCTCACATAATGCTGCAGTAAACACAGTATTAGCTAAAAGTTTTCATCTGTTGTTTACTGTACAAGAATCCTTTCTTTGTCTTCTTGAAGTCAAGTACTCACACCCAAAAGCCCAGCACTAGGCATACAACTGTAGGTCAGCCTTGCTCTGGGTGTTAATTTAATATATTTTCTTTTCCTCCTGTCTATGCAGTCCTTGACATTGCTGCATTAGTCAGTTGGGCAGCCATCTTTCATCATGTCTGCCAATGTTTATTATAGAGCTCCACTTGAATGAGCGGCGGAGATGATTAAACACTTTGTAATCATTCATTTACATGATTTTGTTCCTTTCCCGGTGACTTTACGACCCGCACCGGGTAGTGTTGGAGTGCTGATCACTTTAGCGGCTCTGATTTCAAATGTCTTTTTTGACACACACCTGGGTCCAATTAATTTGCTGTTCCCCGCTCCTACCGTACAAATTATCCCTGATTGTCTTCATTTAGAGCTAATTGGTGTTAGCAAATTTGTAGTTAAATCGAGTTATTGAGCTTCTCAGTCTTGTCTTGTCCTACACACTTTGAACACTGACCTTGTCTTTATTTGCTCTCCGCCAGTCCGAAGACCCTGCAGTGAAATGGCAGCTCAATCTCTACAAGGATATCCTAAAAAGTGAGGACGGTGATTCTGAAAAAACTGTGGAACGTGTGCAGAAAATTTCTGCGGCGGTCTTCCATCTTGAACAGGTAAAATACTGTCTTGTCAGAAAACAACATATGGAAACCATGCATTCAGCAGAATTGAGCTCTCCACGGAGATGAACCAGTATTGGTGTTCCATACATTATCCTCTGTCTGATATTTGCACATGTACTACAGGTGGAGCAGCCCTTGAGGTCTAAGAAGGCTGTCTGGCACAAGCTGCTGTCGAAGCAGAGAAAAAGGGCTGTTGTGGCGTGCTTTCGCATGGCTCCATTGTACAATCTGCCAAGGTTAGACCCTAGAGATGTATCCTATTTCTTTCATTGTCATTACTGTTGAGCCTAAAGCTTACTAGGGGATCTTAGTGTCCTTCTGTGAATGATCTTTGCTACAGAATAACCTGACATGCAGCTCTTTGCTTTATTTCAATGCTGTTTTGTGGTATTGTTGCAGTTTGCATTTTACCATGTTGAGAACTTGTTCTTTGCCTAAAGCCATGTTATTTCAATGCTTAAATCTTGAATGACTGTGAAGCTTAGAAGTCAATTTTTATATCATGAAAGAGATACAATTTTAGTCCTTGAAATGTAAAGAGGTTGTGCCACCAATACAAATGGCAGTGAATAAATATACTAATATGGATTGTAAATAACTTTGTAAAGTCTTTTTATTATAAAAAAAAAAAGAAATATCATAATGATCTGTTTGTAATTCTATTCAGGGAGTAATGAATGCCTAATAGAATACAGTACAGCTTCTGTTGTATCCTCAGTTAAATAAGCAGGGATGTAATTTAGGCTAGATAAAAGCTGTCCTTCTGATTCTCTGAGAGAAAACTCAGCAAGGACAGCAGCATTTATATCAGTAAAAGTAAGACATTCCTGTTAGAAACTCCAAAGTAGTGAGAGAAAAGCCATTAGATAAGCACCTCACCATGCCATACTGCTCTCCTACTTATCAGTGACAGATATAAAAGCAATATAGTGGTCAGGGGCTTATCTACTTTCTTTTCCCCTCACTACTTTGGGTCTGTATCAAAAGATCTCCCTGTCCAGTAAAATACAGTATAGCTTCTGCTACATGCTCACAGAAAGAAGTGATATCATGTCAGCTGGACAAAGGCTTTCTGTCTGCTTCTCAGAGAGAAAGCCCAGCATTGGCAGCAGCATTTGTATCCCTTACTATATTTTAGAAATGCTGGGCTTTCTATCTGAGAAGCAGAGACAAAGCCTTTGTCCAGCTGACATGATATCACTTCTTTCAGTGGGCATGCAGCAGAAGCTATACTGTATTTTACTGGGCATGCATAACTAATAGAGTCTCACTATGATGACATGGGCAGAACTATACTATTTAAAAAGACAACTGCAGTATTTCTGCAAGAAAACATATTTTTTTTTATTAACAATACTTTACTAAGCTAAGGGGGTTGTGCCACTACAGATGTTTATCTGCTGTCCAGAGATTAGAGGATAAGTGATCTGGCCCTGTGGATCTGTAACTAGGGGATAAGTGTCTGTAGTAACATAACCCCTTTAATTAAATTAAATTAATTTAAAATACAAATTCAGTTTAATTGTTTTCAATTGTATTGATAGCACATCCCTTTAAAGTGTTTAATGCTTGACAATAGATAGCAATGTAGGAAACACACAATGTGCAATACGTCTTTATATAAGGGGCATTGTATACCATACATTGTGCATTAGAATTTTATATATAGCTTCGTACTTATTACTACTACCTATACTATTCTGTTAGCAGAACACGCTAATATTATATCTGTTTGAAACAGACATAGACATCAGTGAAACACAATATAGAATAAGTATAATATAATATGACCAAATATATGACAAAGAATAACTGTATACAAAGACATATAGATATTTTCATCAGTGACAGGTCTACAGTTAAATGCGTATATGACAGGCAGGGAAAGAAAATCCAGTATGTGGCAATGACTTAAGTTTTCCAACACTGCTTTACATGTATATGTCTGATATATGCATGAAAGGCATACATGAATCTATGCATACGAGATGCATGCGTCATGTATGCTGACTTGTGAATTCATGCATAAATTGACTTGCACATGCATATAGATAGCTGACATGGATTAATACGATAAACTTACTTACTGTGAGTTGATCCTGGCTGTATGAATTACAATATAATATAACCCTATTATGGCTTCCCTTTACTGTCCAAATGTGATTATACAGCATAAATGTAAAGCTGTGAGAATTCTGCTGAACAAGGCCAAACACTCTCAGTTCATAGACTGGTAGTATAAATATAATCCAATATCAGACAAGTCTATATTTGGATAACATATCTGGTTTATGTTTTCTGTGCCTTAGGCTTACATACCGTTAAAGAGCCATCAAAATGTTTAACAATAGATCTTTATAGTGATGTCCGAATATTCACCCGTGTACCTCTTTTATTTTACTGGTTCTTGCTTATGTTGAAGCTTCATTCTTGACAATGCAGTGTTTATAGTGTACCTTTAGTGATCCAGGTAAATCTTAGATCCTCTTAGAATATGTTCCTCTGTGTGTAAATTCATCTTCTGGTCTAGTATTAAGTATCTAGTAAGTATTAAGTATCTAGTATACAGTACTTCAGCATGGAGGAGATGTAGGAGACATGAATTACTGCTTTCCAGAATTACTGCAACCTTTTACTTCCTTCCTACTGAGAGGTTGAATAGAATAGCGAAAATGACAACCATTTTACCCAAAAAAAGGAAATTACACGCTGCCTATAAAGGGAACTTTCTAGTTAAAGGGGTTCTCCACTTTCAGACCAATATTGAGAAACAAATGTTATTGTTTGTACAATAAAAAGATATACAATTTTCCAATATACTTTCTGTATCAATTCCTTGCAATTTTCTAGATCTCTGCTTGTTGTCATTCATTCTGTTACTTCTAGAGGATGAAAGTCTGACCATGGTCATGTGATTTCCGGTCCATGGTCATGTGATGAGCACACAGGTGCACAGCTGATTACCAGGCAGATGTCTGATTACTGTGCTGTGACTGTAACGAGCGGCACCTGTGTGCTCATCACATGACCATGGACCGTACATCACATGAACATGGACCGTAAATCACATGACCATGGTCAGATTTTCATCCACTAGAGGTAAGCAGAATAAATGACAACAAGCAGAGATCTAGAAAACCGTGAGAAATTGATTCAGAAAGTATATTGGAAAATTGTACAACTTTTTATTATACAAACCATAACATTTGTCTCTCAATATTAGTCTGAAAGTGGCCAACCCCTTTAATGAAGTTGTGTGATTACAGCAGCTCCTGCACTGATTCAAGCAGACAGTTGTTGCAGTTTGCAAGGACGGAGAGCAATAGCACATCTAATGTAAGCCTGCAGACTTTCATCAGCTAATAGACTTATAATAGTGACTAGAGATGAGCGAACACTGTTCGGATCAGCCGTTCCGAACAGCACGCTCCCATAGAAATGAATGGAAGCACCTGGCACGGCGACCGGCCGCCGGCAAAGTGTACGTGCCAGGTGCTTCCATTCATTTCTATGGGAGCGTGCTGTTCGGAACGGCTGATCCGAACAGTGTTTTCTCATCTCTAATAGTGACCATAAAAGTGATCTGCAACATGGTACACAATGAAAACAACTTTCTTTTAATACGTAAAGAAGTAAGGAGATGTAGGAGAATTTTTTGAGCTTTTGGAGTGAAATGTTACACTTCGGTACTGTATATGAGGATCTAAGAGCACTGTGAAGTGTCTCTGTCTTGCTATGGGTACACATTAAACCAATATAATTGCATTAATTGTGTAACAATTAGTTTATGCCAAGTTGCCAACATGTACTATAGTGTAGAAAACAACTTCTATTCACATGACTGCAACAACATAGGTTTAGCCCCTACAAATGATCTTGCACTAGCGTAGGTACTCTCTTAAAAGTGACTTAAAGGGTAATTGAGGGTTAAATTGCAACCTAGGTCATGTAGGGTTATACTTCGGTTTGGCTGCCAGTGCTAAATCATATGCATGTGCAATACCTTTTTACGCATAAAATGCACCTAAACGTTTTATCCTCTGTTTGTTTTCTTTACATTGGCCAATTCTTATCCTTTATAACTCTAGGATAAGAATGCAGGTTCTTTCAGTCATGTCCAATACCAATAGGTTTCTTGTTATGTTCTTTTTCTTTTCTTTTTTTTTTTGCTTTAGATTGTCATTTAATATGTGTGAATTTGTCCTTGTGTTGCTGGCGCTTGAATAAAAAACCTGTATGCTTTTCTTCAGACACAAAATTAACAATTTCTTCCTGAGCTCCTACCAACGTATTTGGCTGGAAAAAGTACATGAGAACTCAGACTATGACAGTCTAATACTCGTGTTAACGGTAATGTAACTTGTGGCTACACCTGTCTTTGTGCACACAAGTACTCCACCCCAGCCATGATGTGATGTTTTCATTGGCTTGTGCAATTTTGCAAAGAGATTCTGATTGGTTGGATTCCTAGTACCCTACAATTCGTGGGAAGGGTAGGGGGAGAAAAAAAGCTAAATTTTACTCGTAAAAATCGGATGCAGTAATGTAAAAGAAAATAGGATAGCCTTAACATTTTGAGCTGGAATTGGCTCTGACCAATCAGGAGACCCCCAAATTGTACAAGACTCCAAACCCTACTAATCATGAGTCACCTGAACATTTATATTTTATGTTCTTTTGTACCCCTCTTGATCCCACTTTCACCCCCTGCCAGGCACCGTTCTATTAACCTCTTCCTCCATGGTTATCAGAGATTTTGGATAGAAACAGAGGAAAATTCCTTTGAGGAGACACTAATTCAAGATTTGGCTGTAAGTACGGGAGTAGACAGAGTTTGGCTTACTGATTGCTTCTGAAAAAAAATATCAAAATAAAATTGCATCTTACACAGCTTTTAAACCGAGCCTGTCCTTAAATGGTCACCAACTTTTCTACAAAATCTGCATACATCAATAGTTCAAGCCAAATTAAGAAACTTATACACAAAACTGTAATTTATCTTATCAGAGAAAAATGCTTGTTTCTTCTTCCCACTACTTTCTAATCTGACATTAAAGGGAAAACTTCTGCTTAATCCGTCTCGCTAGAGAAAGATGGACTGAAGCTTACAGACGTAGCACATTACATAGAAGATAAGGGGGAAGAAAGGGGAAGAGGAGAGGACTTAGCAGGAGCTGAATGAAAAAGGATAAAACTAGTGTATGGGAAGAATATGCAAATCTGACTTCCATGATGTAATTAGGAAGTCAGTGCCTCAGTCATGCACACCAATAGAGGGCGCTCACTGAGGATGTGCAAGTCTATCTTCCATGATGTAATTAGGAAGACAGAGCCTCAGTCATGCAACCCAATAGAGGGCACTCCCTTTAACATCATGCCGACCTTCTCAGAGGCCTTTGTTTGCAATGATTTTGGGATTTTACCAGGTAGTCTTTCAGCCAAGGACAGCTGTTTCAACTGAGGCACTGACTTCCTAATTACATCATGGAAGATAGACTTGCACATTCTCAGTTAGCGCCCTCTATTGGTGTGCATACTTGAGGCACTGACTTCCTAATTACATCATGGAAGTCAGATTTGCATATTCTTCCCATGTTCCTTTGCACAGTGGAGCGCTCATGGCTTAATAAGACTCCACACACCTAAATGGTGGTCTCTCCCTATGGAGTGACGATATCCTCCCAAAACTAGTGTAGGCAATCCTAGTGGAAGTTTCTTTTTTACCCTAAGTGCTTTATACTCATCATTACAAGTCAGTAATGATAATGCCCTGTATGAACTTGCTGCTTTATACACACCCATACAGATCATGACTAATAATACCCTGTATGATCTTGCTGAGTGTTTATTCACATGGCCAATATTTTGCACATTGTAAAAACTTTTTGCTGCCAGGAACCACAGAGGATAAAAAAGAAACTGATGCCTTAGAAAATCTCAAATTGCATGTTAAAATGTGGTATTTTAATCTAGGAAAATTGATCAGAATAGGACATACATAAGTTATTTCCACAAGGGACTATGGTCCATGGGAAAAAAAAATCAGAAGTATGAAAGCAGTTGGTCCGTGTGTAGTCCAAGTCTAGTCCTTCGGACTTGGACCGCACAACAGTCTTCATACTTGAATGACACTCAGACATCTTAAAGAGAATTAATAAATTCTTGTCCACTTTCTGTGCGTATTGTAATATCTAATATCTATCTACCATCTCTAAGACCATTGAGAATTGGAAACAGAACCTAGAGATGGGAAAAGAAATGCAGAGTACAAGTTCTATCCCGGCCAGAAACAGTATTACTCATCATGTACACACATTGTACTATTGATTTATGTAGAGTCTGTAGAAAGGTTAGGTCCACTTTAACCATACGTTCTAGTTATGGCCTTACCATGATTAATAGTCTTAATTATTGGAGTAAAGCTCTACACGATACACTGAGGGACTTCATTTATTACTGGTGTTAATTACTTTACCAGTACTGGAATGTTAATTCGAATATTTAGGAATAATGATATTCATTATTCCTTTTTGTGTTGAGGGCGACCCTTCCATTCGTGGCTGGATAGCAGTCCGTTTTATCTAGATTACATGGCAATGTGTAGCCATAAATTACACGTTGCTGCATTTCTGGTTTGGAATGGAGTTATAGGGTGAAGCAATGGAATAGTGGAAAACAAAAAAACAAGTAAGTGGAACAAAAATCATTAAAAAAAACATAGTTCAAAACATATATTTTTTGTTTGGTCTACTTAGATTTGGACCGCCTTACATGTAAGAGAAAAGTCATACAGTCCCAACAATTTTAGCAGGAATGGACAACTATTAGGAATGCAGCTTCATTATGGAGAAAAATCACAAATTTTTGCATATGCAAGTTAGATGAAAAGGGCTTTTGGGGTGTTTCTTATCTTCCCCAGGCCATGCTCTGTAACTGCTGCCTAGCTCAATCCACCATCCTTTGCCTGACAGATCTTCCCCAGGAAATGCTGGGCAGCAGTTAGCGGAGGTAATAATTATATTCCTGCTGACAGACTCCCTTTATCTCCTTCTCTGCTGTAGGCAACTAAAGTTGTTACCATAAGACCATTAACTGTCTAAGACCACCAGAAATATTACCATAATACATTTGCCTCCATAGACAACCAGTGGGAACAGATTTTGTCTTGTCGGGGGGGGTTCAACAATAGACAGGCCTGATTTATCTAGACTGTGTATGCACAATGTAATTGGACACACAAGGCTAGGTTCACATCTGCATACAGGTTTTTGTTCGGGGAGTCCACTTGCAAGTTACAAAAGATGAAAGGGAATATGTTTGGACACTGTCAATCCACTGTGTGTTACATGGCCCATGCTCATACAAGACACAGACTTTTGGTGTGCAGACAACCATCTGAGCGATTTGTGCCTCAGTACACTGTATAGTACCAGATTTGTACGATGGCAGCGATTACTTTAAGGTCCAAGGAACCGATTCCAATTAAAAATTAGTTATATTTTATATGATAGAACATAATACATTAATATTAATATTGCTAGAAAGCCTGCTTTAATTATATATAGTGACCCCTCATTGTGCTTTTTATGTAGATAGATATTGCTATGGAAATATAAGAAATCAAAGCATTCACTGCTGCAGTACAAAGCAGGATCCAGATTAGTAACGGTCGTACAAAAATATTAATATCATTTATCACCATAGATTTAGGCTGCAATGTATTTAAGATGAATGTTGAAAAAGGAAACCCTATACATTTCTCTTCATGCTGATATAATGGGTATATGGGAATAACCAATATATTTTTTACACGCAGTACATAAAGGACAGAACAGTTCATGCTGCTAAGATTTGTGGGATATTTATTTCTTATCTTATGTTTTTTCCTTCTTGTACAGTGGGCAATAAGCAATGATCTTTGCCCACCTCTTTGTACAATTTAGCTTTATTCTGACAGTCATCGTCACATCAGACGGATGCATATACAGTATACCTCGTGTCCAACCTCACAGGGGAATTTGTAGGCAATGCAAAGAAAGAGGAATAACAACATACTATGTTTACAAGTGGCAGTATGAGATATCCATTAGTTACCTATGTGAGAGCCATAGAGAATCAACTTACAGAAAAAGTACTACAGAATACTGATTAAGGTTTATGAGATTTTTTTTTTAGATTTTTTTAGTACAAGTTAATACAATTGCGTTATCCTTTAAAGGCTGTGTAAGATGCAGACGATTTCTCTATATAAGACTTGCTTACAGACTTAATACAACTGATGCCATTTTCTATTTTATTTGACCCTTGATGCTATCTCTAACCGGTAATTGTTTTTTTTTCTTTCTTTTCATTTTTACAATTCTATTTTGTTGTTTCAGCTCAGCCAGTCTGACTGGTTCCCTGTATGTATCTTGACCAGTTGACTTTGCCTCTGGCTTTTTTAGTCCTGAAAAGGATTTCTTGACACCCAGGGCTGGAGTCAACTGATTTTCTTAATATTAAGTACATTATTGTTTACCTCCTCAAACTATATGCTGTGCCCTGTCACCCATTCCCATCTACTCCATACATCTGCCCTGTGAATCACTTCCCTGCATGCCCTGCATGTCCACAAACATATACCTGTCCTTAATGGTGTTATTACAAAATGAAAACATTCAGTAAGTTGGTTTCAGTTCCTCTCGAAATGAATCTGTTTTATTTTACCTTTGTGAAAAGTTGACAGTCTTCAGCAGGACAGCCACATACTGCAAGTATCACGACAAAGAGAGCTCAACTTGAGATGACATTGAGACATCTTTCTTCCAGACCAGCGGTGTTCCCAAATGTCATGCTATCATGCATCTCTCTTGAAGGATTCAGAAAGTAGAGTAAAGTAAAGTAGCAAAGAAAGTAGTTTAGAACCTTGTGCAGTCAGTGGGACGGAATATCTGTGATCTATACTGTCAGTATATAACACACTGGTATATTACGTAAAGTGTTTTTCATCTAATAACACTTTTACACAGAATGGTGGTGACGAGAATGGGGGTACTGGAATCTTCTATGGGAATGGAGCAATGGTGGGCACTTGTGACCACTTTCTATTTGCTTCTATGAGCCGATAAGTTTTGCCAAATACAGCGCGCTGTCAAAGTGAACGAAGCCGTGGTGTGTCCTCCATTTTTAAGCGGTGTTAGTGGGGAAAAAACCTTATAAGAGGACATTCTATTTTTAGTTAAAATGTTGAATTCATTGTCTATTTTGTAATTTTTTTGGATGAGGCATAGCCAGATAAGGCAGCCAGCTAGTGGTGCTTGTATCCAGGGAAGGAAGGGTCTCCAACAACACCATTATGGCAGTGAACTGAATGAAACACAGCTGGATAGAAAGATAAGCTAAAACTCTTGCTTTGCAAATACTGGTACTCAGGGGCATAACATGAAGATCCTGAGCCCTAATGCAAAATCTGTAGCCCCCAACTATAATCTATTGTTAATAGTACTGGTCTCCTTATATTGGGAAGAGACACCTTATGGGCTCCCTAAGGCTTCTGAACCCGGGTATGACTGCGCCATTTGTTCGTAACGTCACAAAGTAATCATTTATATAAAAGGAAAGGGCCATACAAATACAACATCAATGTCATGTATGTGTCTAATTTTTTTTAAAAAAAAGTACATAAAAACTATTTATAAACAAAACTATATAAACTCCAGAAATGATATTATTTATATAGTGGTTAATGTATTTTCTAATAGCGTAGTATACCTAATGTTCATGTCTACTGTATAAAATATATTAAGCATTTTCTGTCTACCTAATGAACTGCTGGCAGAAACTGACAGCTCCGAAGTTATTACAAACCTTTCATTATCAATGTAAATTAGGTTTCACATAATCAACTGTAAATTAATTATTAAAGCTTGTTGCCATTGAAAATGGGAAAATTCAGATGTGATTGCAGTTAACCCCAAAATTCCAGTCCTACCTATGTCATAGTCACCCATAAGGGTCAAAAAAAGGAGATATTTAGAAGTGAATAGGTTGTCATATAGAAAATATACTAATAAACACCATTTTTGTATATAAAAAAAATTGTATAGCTTTATCAGATAAAGTCTACAAGTATAGATAATAACATATCAGCATCACTATCAGCCTATAATAGAGATCTCCACTATATAAGTCAAAGGGATCCTGTCGTCCGAAAATTCAGTACAATCTGCAGGCCGGAAGAGCAGACTGATGTATACTGTAGTTTTGGGGACAAGATTCAGTATAACTAGTATTTCATTCATTCTGGTCTTACCCTTCGTTAACATCTGCATTCGGTATTCCGTTTGGGGAGTCCACATGAGGACCCCCCCCAAACAGAATACCAAACGCAACTGCAAGCACTGTGCAGTAAAAGCACACGGACCCCATAGACTATAATGGGGTCCGTGTGCTTGCCTCGCGCTGCCTGCACGTAGCATGCGAACAAGAAAGTAGATTGTGAACTACGGTACTTTCCTGTCTGCAGGATCCCTGCGGAGATCTGGTAGTGTGTGTATATATATATATATATATATATATATATATATATATATATATATATATATGTATTAGTCCATGGGGTCTGACACACCGCTTGCAGTTGCGTTCGGTATTCTGTCCGGGGGGTCCTCATGTAGACTCCCCTGGATGGAATCCAAACGCAGATGTGAACGAAGCCTTAGGAGTCCAGTGGTCCTACTCAGGGGACATTCACACTCGCACCCCTGTCCGTCCACCATGTTTCCATCCTAATCCCTGGCGTAACTGCATAGGGGACAGCTTGCCGGTGGTCAATTTTAAAACCCGTTCATTTGAATGGGCTTTTAAAGCAAGTGTCCATATGCAGCCTCTCCGTTGTGAAACCATTTTTATTTTTTTTTTGGATGGACACAAAGTCCTTCATGTCCAACTTTGTATCCATGCTAAAAACTATTTCACTGCGGACAGGCCGCATACAGACATCAGCTGTTGCTTTAAAAACCCATTTAAATGAATGAGTTTTAAAACTGACCGCCGGCAAGCCATTTCCTATCCAGTATTGCCGGGGATTAGGACAGAAACACAGCAAATGGACAGGGGCGTAAGTTTGAATGCCCCCTCAGCGATTCACAGATGTTCCTGAATAAATGTGCATACAGATCCTTGTAACCACCAAGAAGGGCCACCCACTGGACTCCTAGACCAAGCATGATCAGTGGTTCATATGAGTAAATGAGAAGTTACAGTATATCAGAGCTTTTCTAGCAAATCTACACCTGAGTCTGCTCAGCTCCTGGTATAACAAGCTACCTGCACATCGGACTGCATTTTCAAGATGACAGGTTATAAAGTGAAACTCTGGTATAGGCAATATAACAAATGATGCTAATGCTGCTTTGTGTGCATGATGTCTTAATCTAGGAAGAAAAATCACTGGTGCTAACATTCCCTTCATTGCAAAGACTCTATGAAACCTTCTTGATCCTAGGATCTTACCACGGTCAAAAAAACATTCAGTTGTTGAGTGAAGTTAGAGTTCTATATGTTTTTAGAAATGACACTGCCTACACAACCTCATATCCACTACAGTAGAATTGTTGGTGATTGAAAGAGAGGTACATGATGGCCTGGAACCTGCTGTCAAGATGGTAGAAGCATGTTACCATCCATTGAGAAATTCTGGTATTATCATGTCTGAGCATTTATGGAAAATGGTTCACAGAACGGAAGCAACAGAACGTACAGTCACCAAACTCATTCTATTATTAGTAGTGCAGCGTGATAAATGAAAGTGAGCTGTGAGTCCCACGCGTTTGTTTCTGTGCCCCATGTTTCATGATGATCTCACATGAGTTATCTCAAGCAACTTTAGATTCATGAGCTGCATGATCAACTTATTATACGTTACCAGTTTGCTGCAGATTAGGCTCAACAAGTTATCAGTCCAACTCTTTCTATTAGATATGCGTACTATTGGCAATTACACCAGTGTACACCAGTATCTGTACATAATCCATAGTAGAGAACGGCTGAGAATTTCAAGGTTGTCCTCGTAGAGAATACTAAGTAAAAGATGTTAACACTCACTTGACCTTGATTTCAATCTAAGAAAGGCTAGCGTACATGATAAATCTAAGGAAGAATTCATTTATGGTCATAAATTTATGAAATATTCTTAATGTCTCCCAGAATCCTAAGAAGAATGAGGAAGAAGAGGAGGAGGAAACAGAGAAAAAGCCTGATCCTCTTCACCAGATTATTTTACACTTCAGTCGCAATGCCCTCACTGAGAGGAGGTACCATACTGATGACTATTTTGGTGGAAGAGGTTGTTTCTGGCAATATGTTTTACTTAATATATGGAATACTATATATACTTTAAAGATATGGAAATGTCAAAATTTCTACTCAGCCCATTCTTTGGCTATCAATATCAGGTTATTGGGAGGTTGTACCTGGTACTGAACCTTAGCCCCATTCTCTTGAGTATGATTGGGCTGCTATTTTGGGCACAGCCACTACCAAATATACTGACCTGTGAACGATGAAGAGGCCACAGTACTGCACCCCCTTTGGTTAACTGGTCATGGTTTCAGGAATGTGATCCCTACTAATCTGGTAATGGTAGCCTATCCCAACAATAGCCCATCAATGTTGTAAACTCTTTTGATTTCTATTTCAAAAACTGGATAAGCGAGTACTATTCGAAACGGCCATTTCTAATAGCACGCACCCATAGGAATGGATGGAAAGGGTCGGCGCGCAGGGGGTTAAGCGGCCAGCCACCGGCAAAGCAGGGGGATAAGCGGCCGGCCACCGGCAAAGTCTGCGTGTCGGCGGCTTCCATTCATTCCTATGGGTGCGTGCTATTCGAAACGGGAGTTTCGAATAGTACTCGCTCACCTCTACTAGAAATGCATGATGAAAGTGAACAGCGGGTTTACTTGTAAGATTATTTCTGCATGTTCCTGAAGCATACAGTGTTGTAAAAATCCTGCAGAGAACAAAGAGCTCATTTCCTGCTGATCTGCTTCATTTGTATCTGTGAATGCCTGAGAGGTAGGACTTAAAGGGGCTTTCCAGGACTATGATATTGATTACCTGTTCTTAGATTTGGTAATCAATGTCAGATCAGTGGGGGCTCGATAACCGTACCCCTCACAGATCAGGTGATTGAAGGGGCTGCAGCATTTGGACAGATGTTATAGTTTCCTCACTGCTTACCACATTGCCATACATTGTGCCATGGCTGTGCTTGGTATTGCAGTACAGCCACGCTCATTAGAATGGGATTGAGTGACAGTATGTGACCGATTGACATGACATTACTGGCCTGAGAAGAAGTGGCCCGGATTGTCAGACTTAATGGATGGTGGTCTATCCTAAGGATAGGTGATGTGTATCATGGCCCTGGAAAACCCCTTTGACTTTCTTTGTGTCCTACTTTAGATAGAGCCTTGGGGTGAGACTCCGGATACAGTTAGTTGTCATACAGCTAGCCAGGACCAAGGGGGAAATAAACAGAATTGGATTGAAAGGTAGAAGGGAATTAAGGAAGCAACTGTTGGGATATTTGGTGCATTTTATGTTTGGTATTCACTAACCTAATAGAACTATTGGATTCTGCAGATTACATTGATATTGATTAACATTATTGTCTTCACAGCAAGCTCGAGGATGACCCCTTGTATACAGCATATGCAGCTATGATGGCTAAGGTAAGTCCCATATATATTTATGTGAATGAACTGTATATAGTGCACAGTCAGCAAAACTGAGGATAGTTTGCTGAAGGCCACTGAGAGTTTTAATTGTACTAAAAATAAATACATTTATTTTTTTAGATATTTTTTAACCTATGCTTTTATGTAATCTCATTGCATGCAGGTCTTTGGTAACTTTCATGTGCATGGTACAAGGAGTACCATTTATAATATTATTTCAGATTTTTTTTTCCACATTTCTCATTGCACAATATTGTGTTGCCAAATATAATTTGACTGTCAATGTCAATAGATTTGATTTATACAGGGGCCCAGTAGTGTGGTTGGCTTACCACCTTAAAGGGATTCGATCATTAAAATAATTTTTTTTTGTTCCTAACACGTAGGAATAGCCTTAAGAAAGGCTATTCTTCTCCTGCCTTTAGATGTCTTCTCCGCGCCACCATTCAGTAGAAATCTGGGTTTTCTTTTGTATGCAAATGAGTTCTCTCACAGCACTGGGGGCGTCCTCAATGCTGCGAGAGAAATCTCCAGCACTGCCTCTATCTTCTTCTGGAACGGCCTCTCCCTGTGTTTTCTTCTGTCCTGGGTTTCAATCTTCTAGGCCTCGGGCAGAGCCGACTGCGCATGCCCGTGGCCACAAAAAAAAAAATGGCTGCTTACACAGTAAGCTGTGTAAGCGGCCATCTTCGTGTGGCCACTTACACCGTAAGGTGGTGTAAGTGGCTATTTTCTTGTGGCCTGTGGGCATGCGCAGTCGGCTCTGCCCAAGGCCCAGAGGCCTAGAAGATTGAAACTCAGCATGGAAGCAGTCACAGGGCGAGGCCGTTCCAGAAGAAGATAGAGGCATCGCTGGAGTTTTCTCTCGCAGCATTGGGGATGCCCCCAGTGCTGTTTGAGCGCTGGGGACCACCCCCAGTGCTGCAAGAGAACTCATTTGCATAACGAAGAAAACCGGGATTTATACCGAACGGCGGCGTGGAGAAGACATCTAAAGGTAGTAGAAGAATAGCCTTTCTTAAGGCTATTCCTACGTGTTAGGGACAAAAAATGTCATTTTAATGATTAAATCTCTTTAACAAAAACTTTCTATGGTCTAGTAGATTGTGAACAAATGTCTAATTTCATGAACTTCATGACTAACAATTACTAGTGGAATACTAGAAAGTAGAGATGAGCGAACAGTGTTCTATCGAACACATGTTCGATCGGATATCAGGGTGTTCGCCATGTTCGAATCGAATCGAACACCACGTGGTAAAGTGCGCCAAAATTCGATTCCCCTCCCACCTTCCCTGGCGCCTTTTTTGCACCAATAACAGCGCAGGGGAGGTGGGACAGGAACTACGACACTGGGGGCATTGAAAAAAATTGGAAAAAGTCATTGGCTGCCGAAATCAGGTGACCTCCATTTTAGACGAATAGTGGATTTCAAATCCGGGTCATATGAGAATGTGAACTTTGTGACTATGAGACAGGGATAGCTGTACAGGCAGGGATAGCTAGGGATAACCTTTATTTAGGGGGGAATGTTATTAAAAATAACTTTTTGGGGCTCTATCGGGTGTGTAATTGTGATTTTTGTGAGATAAACTTTTTCCCATAGGGATGCATTGGCCAGCGCTGATTGGCCGAATTCCGTACTCTGGCCAATCAGTGCTGGCCAATGCATTCTATTAGCTTGATGAAGCAGAGTGTGCACAAGGGTTCAAGCGCACCCTCGGCTCTGATGTAGGAGAGCCGAGGGTGCACTTGAACCCTTGTGCACCCTCAGCTCTGCTACATCAGAGCCGAGGGTGCGCTTGAACCCTTGTGCACACTCTGCTTCATCAAGCTAATAGAATGCATTGGCCAGCGCTGATTGGCCAATGTATTCTATTAGCCTGATGAAGTAGAGCTGAATGTGTGTGCTAAGCACACACATTCAGCTCTACTTCATCGGGCTAATAGAATGCATTGGCCAGCGCTGATTGGCCAGAGTACGGAACTCGACCAATCAGCGCTGGCTCTGCTGGAGGAGGCGGAGTCTAAGATCGCTCCACACCAGTCTCCATTCAGGTCTGACCTTAGACTCCGCCTCCTCCGGCAGAGCCAGCGCTGATTGGCCGAAGGCTGGCCAATGCATTCCTATGCGAATGCAGAGACTTAGCAGTGCTGAGTCAGTTTTGCTCAACTACACATCTGATGCACACTCGGCACTGCTACATCAGATGTAGCAATCTGATGTAGCAGAGCCGAGGGTGCACTAGAACCCCTGTGCAAACTCAGTTCACGCTAATAGAATGCATTGGCCAGCGCTGATTGGCCAATGCATTCTATTAGCCCGATGAAGTAGAGCTGAATGTGTGTGCTAAGCACACACATTCAGCACTGCTTCATCACGCCAATACAATGCATTAGCCAGTGCTGATTGGCCAGAGTACGGAATTCGGCCAATCAGCGCTGGCTCTGCTGGAGGAGGCGGAGTCTAAGGTCGGACCTGAATGGAGACTGGTGTGGAGCGATCTTAGACTCCGCCTCCTCCAGCAGAGCCAGCGCTGATTGGTCGAGTTCCGTACTCTGGCCAATCAGCGCTGGCCAATGCATTCTATTAGCCCGATGAAGTAGAGCTGAATGTGTGTGCTTAGCACACACATTCAGCTCTACTTCATCAGGCTAATAGAATACATTGGCCAATCAGCGCTGGCCAATGCATTCTATTAGCTTGATGAAGCAGAGTGTGCACAAGGGTTCAAGCGCACCCTCGGCTCTGATGTAGCAGAGCTGAGGGTGCACAAGGGTTCAAGTGCACCCTCGGCTCTCCTACATCAGAGCCGAGGGTGCGCTTGAACCCTTGTGCAGCCTCGGCTCTGCTACATCAGAGCCGAGGGTGCGCTTGAACCCTTGTGCACACTCTGCTTCATCAAGCTAATAGAATGCATTGGCCAGCGCTGATTGGCCAATGCATTCTATTAGCCCGATGAAGTAGAGCTGAATGTGTGTGCTAAGCACACACATTCAGCACTGCTTCATCACGCCAATACAATGCATTAGCCAGTGCTGATTGGCCAGAGTACGGAATTCGGCCAATCAGCGCTGGCTCTGCTGGAGGAGGCGGAGTCTAAGATCGCTCCACACCAGTCTCCATTCAGGTCCGACCTTAGACTCCGCCTCCTCCAGCAGAGCCAGCGCTGATTGGCCGAATTCCGTACTCTGGCCAATCAGCACTGGCTAATGCATTGTATTGGCTTGATGAAGCAGTGCTGAATGTGTGTGCTTAGCACACACATTCAGCTCTACTTCATCGGGCTAATAGAATGCATTGGCCAATCAGCGCTGGCCAATGCATTCTATTAGCGTGAACTGAGTTTGCACAGGGGTTCTAGTGCACCCTCGGCTCTGCTACATCAGATTGCTACATCTGATGTAGCAGTGCCGAGTGTACATCAGATGTGTAGTTGAGCAAAACTGACTCAGCACTGCTAAGTCTGCATTCGCATAGGAATGCATTGGCCAGCCTTCGGCCAATCAGCGCTGGCTCTGCCGGAGGAGGCGGAGTCTAAGGTCGGACCTGAATGGAGACTGGTGTGGAGCGATCTTAGACTCCGCCTCCTCCAGCAGAGCCAGCGCTGATTGGCCGAATTCCGTACTCTGGCCAATCAGCACTGGCTAATGCATTGTATTGGCTTGATGAAGCAGTGCTGAATGTGTGTGCTTAGCACACACATTCAGCTCTACTTCATCGGGCTAATAGAATGCATTGGCCAATCAGCGCTGGCCAATGCATTCTATTAGCGTGAACTGAGTTTGCACAGGGGTTCTAGTGCACCCTCGGCTCTGCTACATCAGATTGCTACATCTGATGTAGCAGTGCCGAGTGTGCATCAGATGTGTAGTTGAGCAAAACTGACTCAGCACTGCTAAGTCTGCATTCGCATAGGAATGCATTGGCCAGCCTTCGGCCAATCAGCGCTGGCTCTGCCGGAGGAGGCGGAGTCTAAGGTCGGACCTGAATGGAGACTGGTGTGGAGCGATCTTAGACTCCGCCTCCTCCAGCAGAGCCAGCGCTGATTGGTCGAGTTCCGTACTCTGGCCAATCAGCACTGGCCAATGCATTTCTATGGGGAAAAGTTAGCTTGCGAAAATCGCAAACTGACAGGGATTTCCATGAAATAAAGTGACTTTTATGCCCCCAGACATGCTTCCCCTGCTGTCCCAGTGTCATTCCAGGGTGTTGGTATCATTTCCTGGGGTGTCATAGTGGACTTGGTGACCCTCCAGACACGAATTTGGGTTTCCCCCTTAACGAGTTTATGTTCCCCATAGACTATAATGGGGTTCGAAACCCATTCGAACACTCGAACAGTGAGCGGCTGTTCGAATCGAATTTCGAACCTCGAACATTTTAGTGTTCGCTCATCTCTACTAGAAAGACATTTAAAAGTGGTGCTCTGTGTTGTGATAAGGGAACACAAGGGGCCCATAACTGTTCTTGCATAAGGGTCCTAGTCCATCTGTATCTGCCCCTGGATTCATGATCTTGTGAACTGTACGCTCATTAAATGTACTGTTTGGGCTTATGTTCACATTTGTGCTGGAGTCTCCATTGCTTATTCTTAATAGCAGTGATTGTGGGTACTGCAGCTGTATCCCATAGACTTGACTGGATCACCACTACAATCCCCAAATCTTACACCATCAAGAATATAGCATGTGAGCACCATTGCAATTGCCATGTTAATAATGCCACCATCTGTGTGCCTGTAGGAACAGCTTATGTGTAGGGGTTCTGGTTCTCTGCTTATTTTCTCAGATAAGGTGCCCACATTTTTACATAATGGACATGTGTTTTTGTCTCTCACTGTAGAATGTCACCTTCTTAAAATCATAAAAAATAAGCAAATCTAAAGTATAAAAAACCTCAACATTGGGAAATAAACCAAAATGTGCTGTCTTTATTCACTCAGTCCCTGGTTTATAGCTGGTAATGTAAGGCTGTATGGAAAAGAATTGCATGTATTAAAGTGTAAAGGTGTTCATCTACGCGAGAATCGTGTCCTGAGATAGACGTACTGTACCGTATATTTATCTTGCTTTTTATGCTGCTTCTGTGAAGGTTATTCATTTGTTACAGCCCTTTCTCTATTGTAGTAAAGAATGTGTATGTGAAGTGACTTTACTTGCGTCGCTGTTGCCTGCGTCATAGCTTGGATTAATTCCCCTGTCTTATTATACAGTCTTCACTAATAATTTCATATTGTTTTCTTTTGATGCTCATATTCCCAACAGAGTCCTTTTTTAAAAAATAAATAAATAAAAAATAATAAATCATCTGCTCTATTGCAAAATGTAATATTCCCTTCAATGCTACGGTATCTATTTCAGGCCAGGAAAGGCTGTAATATCTGAGCATACGAGTGGTTGGTCTTTAAGTGGATATGCTGATTAAATTGCAACCTTTTTACAAGTTCAGGCTTTGCTGAAGAGCTGAAAAGTATCCGAGACCGTGACAGTACTTACATATAGTTAATAATGTCATAATTCCATCCAAAATGTCTGGTTTGGGATGAGGGGTACAGTATTTTCCATTGTCTTACAAGTTGCACTGCTACAATGACCGATATTACCATTCATACATCTCTCTGGACACAGGCTAAATAATACCGCAATATCATGACCATGTATTATCATAACGTAGTGTCTCAATATGTTACTATACTATTAATTTTTTTTAAAAAAACATATAGTGACTGTATAATGGTAGAGACAAAAGCACTCTGCAGAGTTATATCCAGAGACTCGAGATGATATACCGTATATACAGTGTATACAGCTAAGACAACACTGCACTGGATGGCTAAACAACGCAATGAATGTTGAATGATGTAAGTCAGCAAGTATTTCTTAGAAATTGAAATTCATGAAACTGTGGATGTTTTGGGGGGTTTTTTGTATTTTTTTTTTTAACCGTGCATCCTAATAATGATATTATACACAAATCCTAGCATATACGTATGTTGTAGTCAGTAGGCAGGAATCCCTGACCTGATGGCTTTTTTTTCTCAGATTTATTATAAACTAACTTTGCTTGGTATTCATGGTGCATGCGCACCTTCAGACAACAGTGACAATAACATTCCCTGTAGTTTTAATCATTTGGATCTTATCAACCAAGCACAAGGTATTCAGTGCCTGGTATAGGCTGGAGAGATGATTCATCACCTGAACACCTTAAAGAAAAGGTAGCCGCAAATCCCAGCACGGGACTTTGGAAAGAGTGATTTTTCATGGCATAGGTTATAATGATGTGAGATCACACAGTCCATGCATCATATGGGACTGTTCTGTGTCATAATGTTGACGACAGTGCCCCTGAGACTCGACCGTTGCCATTTTGTTACATAGATGATATGAGCAGAGAGATCAGAATGTATGTCAGTGCATGCACCAAGACACCGCTCGGAAGGCTTATTAGACTTGGCATTCGCTGCTGGAGAACGTCCAGTGAACCATAGAGAGGACCCTTGAGGTACTGAATGACAAGGAAGCCAAATGATGTAAGCTGGCAGTGTAGCACATTTGCTTTTACAACCTTCCTGAAACTGCAGAGCACCTTAGGATCTACAGGCAATTATAGGGCATAGCTGGATGAGCACTGGACATATCTGATGCCCCTAGTTGCCATCTGGCTGCATTCAGCTGTGGGAAACAAGCTAATAGATCAGTCAGCTTGATTCACATGGAAAACATTTGCTGTAGCACGTTGTTGGGCAATGTGTCCACTATTAAAAAAAATGTTGTCAATTTATTAAAATATAAGTAACACACAAAATTTGCATATAGCTTGTAGCAGAAGAACAACGCTGGATTCACGTGGCTCCGTTTAGTGTAGTTATAAATGGTACTAAGAGCAGAATAGTTACCAGTAAAGTGCCAGAAAGCTCATTACTGGGTCCAGATCTCGTGTTTTTTTCTGAATAACCTTTTGTATATATAAAAAGTATCAGGTTTTGCTGATGATGCAAAATTATGTTGAATTCTCCACAATTGGGACATATTACATATTCATCATAAATAGTGCAATATACTGAGGCCGCAGTAATAGAATAGCTGATATATTAAATTGAATACAATTGGAGAGGAGGCAAGATGACTTTGGTATAGTGAGCAGCAAAGCTAAATAGCAGTGCTCAATGCCAAGCTGCAGCTGTAGAAGCAATTACAATATTAGGCTAAAGACAGATGAAGAGTAGGGTTGAGAGATCGGGATCGGAAATGTTCAGATTCTGATTGGCGATTGAGCAAATTTCACGATCGGAATTCCAATCCTGTTCTTTTCCGGCGGGATCGAGGTCAGAGGTTATTTCCCACAATGCTTTGCTCAACTTGCCTGCACAGAAGTGCTGTCGCTGCCGGTTCCGTTCTTCTCGCTCCCCTTCTGTTAGAGATGCTGGGAGAAGGCGGGGCTTGTGGCTTAGGAGCATGTGGGCGGGTACTGGGAGGAGAGGCATGAGTGATGCACTCACTTCTCCCCGCCCACACTCTCCTAAGCCACAACAAGCCCCGCGTACTCCCATCATCTCTAACACTAGCTTAGGGAGGTGGGGGCGCGCACGGCGCTCTGAAGGCATGTCAGTGAGAGAGGACCGGACCGGGAAGAATGGGGAGCGGCAGCGATCTGTGCAGGTAAGTGGACACCAGGTGGGCTAAGTAGCCAGGGGATTTTTTTTTTTTTTAATCACCACACAGCGTGGAGTCCAAAAATTGAAACAATTTTTGGACAATATGCCGTGTAGTGAATAGGATAGTTTTTAAAATCCGATCTTCGATTATTAAAAAAAATCCCATTGACTTGCATCGGGATTGGAATTGGGATCGAATGTAAAATGATCGGAAATCGGATTTTAAAAACGATCCTGAAATTTCAAGATCGGCTCAACCCTAATGAAGAGAAACTTAATTTTTTGTTGCACATTTGGCTGCAGTTTTTTAAGCCAAGGGTGACTTCAGAATGGGACATATTAAGGAAATACTTATACTTCTCCTGTCTGCTAAATCCATTCTTGGGTTTGATTTTAAAAAAATAAAAATCTAGAACAAAAAAAAAGCCAATTTTCTGAAATATGTCACCTTAGTCTCAGTTTAAAAAATGCATATGGGGTACAATTTTGGGCAAATAATACAGAAGCAGGGGTCTGCAACTAAATCAATAGGGGGATTGGAGTGTCTTTCTTATCTTATCTCTCACCTTCTAAAAGTGCCCATACACATTAGTCTAAAACTGATAAATATGGATGATTTCAGCCTTAACAAACATTTGTTGGATAACATTTAACAAAGACCATTTTTATAGACTATAATGGGGTCTGTGTGCTGGCCACGCACTGCCTACATGAATCATATTTCCCTGTGTGAAGTAGGCCTTATGTGTAACAATATCACAGACTGTAGTTTTTAGATCACTGGAAGTGGATCACTGATCCAGGGATTTATTCTGATTTCCAGAATTGGATTCCCTAGAATAAGAAAAAATGGTATTTAGCTCATGGAAGTTCTAAGGTTTAACTGGTCAGATGTCTTTTTTTTTTTAAAGTACCACTGACTTTTGGAGTAACAATACTGATTTAACAGAATCCTTCTCCTGGCAGATTTGATAACCCTGACAATATCCTTGAAAAAAAATCATATTGAACTTTGAGGTCCTATGTAATGTACAAAGATCTAGTAACCATTTAACCGCAAGGAATACTTTCCGCCTGCCATTGAAATCATCCAACATCTTAAGCACTGAAGTGGTTTTTGAAAATTTTGGGTAGGATAAGCTGAGCCCTGTGTCATTCGATAAGCATGTGGTCACACTGTACAGCTGTGTAATTTTGTGACCACAATAAAACAGGCCGGCATTTTAAGGCCACTTGTCTTGGCATTTGTCTACATCTGATTGGATTACATGTGAACACCCGCACTACAGATAAGCCGCTTTAAGCTTAGCTTATCCGAGCTTGTAATGTTTTGTGGTCAGCGTTTATTTACTACATTGATTGCTGTTTTCATGATTATTGTGATTGAAAAAACGAGAAATGTCTTTGTCTCTTTGGGTATTTTATTTTTTTATCTTTTCCTCGCAGATAGGCTACCATTTTTGTCTGTAGAAAAATAAAGTGTATTACAGAAACAATGCTTTTCTTCACTGGTAATTTGCTGATAAAGAACACTGTGGATGTTTAGATTGAAAGATGTCAGTGTTATTATGCAGCTTTCAAGCAAGCGGTTTGGTTTTTCAGAGATAGAAACTTAAATACGCCAAGGGTTTCTTAAGCACAGGTGGGAGAAACATAGTTCTGAGAAATACTGAAATTCTGAGATAGACGTTTCAAACCAACATGACAAATCAAGAAGCTGCGGTGGGTGGCAAGTTGAAAGTCAATAGAAAGACATGAATAGAACTAAATTGACAGATGAAAATTCCCAGTAGATGGTTTATATATAGAAAGAAGTTAATATATCTGGATTAACATAAAACTTACTGAGCAACTTCACCCTCAGTTTCAGTCTATGCACCCTCATACTTGATCCAACCCCCAAAGAGTCTGACCTATAACGATAGAATAATAAAGAAAAAGAGGCAGAGGTATATCCAAGCACAGCTAGGAAAATCAGAGAGTTGGAACCTCAGTGATAATAAATATCATTTATTCCACAGAAAAAAATCCACACAGTCACAAAGTAAAAAGGCAACGTGTTTCAATGTCTATCGGCCGTCTTCGTCAGGCCACAATGTGGTCCCGGGGCTGAGCTGCAGCTTTAACCTATATTGACTTGTGTACCCCACCTTTTAGCTGGGGTGACACCATTCAGCAATACAAGCCACATCCAGTTGAGGCGCCACTGTGGTCCTACCCTTTTCTCCATTATTCTATTGACCTATAAACGATCAGCCTTGAAATGTTTATTAGGAAGCAAATATTACTTACCATTGTGTAGTAGCTAGACATTAACAACTCTAAGGTTTGGCAATCACTTTAGATAGCTGGCCGGACAGTTATTTGTCCCAATCCCCTCTCCACTATATGCATCCATAGTCAGCTCAGCTAGGTGTGCATGTGATCTGAGTAGGTAAAGGGTGGAAAGTTGCTTTCAGATACTTGACGAAGATGTTTGACAAGAGCTTATCTTTCCTGAGAACAAAAGGAACAGGTGTGTTGAAACAACCCCATCCCTCTCCTCTGACATCTGCCAGTGCCACTGAAATCGGCAGGTTCAGTGGAGAACAATTTTACTATTATTAAGTGCATTAATGTGTCCCAATCGGGACATGCTTTACAGTAACATAGAGATTAACATAGTGACATAGTAAATGAGCTTGGATAGAGATACCAATACATCAAGTCTGACCTATAAACCTATCAAGCTGCTCCAGAGGATGGAAAAAAAAAAACATGAGACAAATGCCAGTCATAGTCATAGGAAATAAATTCCTTTCTAACTCCAAATATGGCAATTGGACTCGTTTTATGCTTCAAGAAGTCATTCCCACTTGAACATGTACAAGTTATCATCCATCACCAGATTTTGTGGCAATGAGTTCCATAGTCTCACTGCTCTGCCTGTAAAGAAGTCCCACTCATGGTTATGGAAAACTTTTTTCCACTAGATATAGAGGCTGCCCCCTTGTCACAGTTACAGGCCTATAGGTGTAAAGAGAGCATGGGAGAGATCTCTGTACAGTCCATTCATATATTAGTACATTGTAATTAGGTCACCTCTAAGCCATCTTTTATCCTAACTGGACAACCCCAAGTTTGATAACCGACTTTGATAATCCACTTTTCCCCTTATTTACCTTAGGTCCACCTTAGGTTATTTTGGATAAGATTTTTATTGTTTTTTTCTAATGGCATCTGTACCAACTTTGGTACCTGCCAAGGAAATTATCTAGGAGAGACAGCAGAGTCCTGGTTACCTTCCCACAGTGAGTGACCGCTCATTCTGTATCAGTGTTTGTCCACAGAAGGCTGTCACTCCTGCCAGGACTCTTACTGCCTCTCCTAGGAGTCCTGTCAGGATTTATTCTCCTTTTGAATGAGAAACCCAACTTCTCGCTCTCTATCATATCCTATGTCAGAAGGGCTAGCAGAAATCCCATGACAGGATTCCTTTAAATATGTACAATGTGCTCACTGGCTTATCTACAGTCTTATGGAAAACTCCAATATCACATTTACCTATTTCTGTCATTAGGCTGACACTTCTCGGCAGGGATACTGCATGTATTTCATTGCAAATAGTGGCTCCTCGGGAGGGCCTTAAACATATTGGTGCTGTCTTTTTTCTGTGGATCACGGCAAAATATCTAAACTCATATCTATGTAATGAATGCAAATATCACTCAGTGGGAATCTTATTTTATACTGTATATCTATCATTGTTCAAATCACGCCCAGCATGTATTACACATAGATGTGAACAGCAATACGGCAATGTATCTGGTACAAATGGAACCTAAACAAACTTTCCCACAGCATGAGCCTGATGTTTTCATTCAATACCCTATTTGGATTTTGCATTGGTCTGGGGCACCGTTGGCCTTTTAGATGCAATGATTTTGAGATTCCATCCTTCCTCTATAGAATGTGTGCACAAGCAGTTGTAGTTACATTGTACATTTTGTTGGCAGTATGGTGAAATAGGGTTCTTGAGAATCAGTGATCAGAAATTACCCATAGTGGCAACTGTTTGGTATCAAAGTCTTCTGCACATGCTGGACCGTAGGAACCCATCACTGGAGGACCCTCTGGTGGGCTAGGCTAGCTCTGCTTGGCGTAACATAATATGTAGAACAAAAATGCATACATATAACAATTGTATAATACCTATGAGATATAGTCAAAAAGAAAATCCACGTCTGTGATTGGACTGGATATTTGGGCAGTGGCGAAAACCCATCAACCCTAGACAGGAGAAAGTAGAGCCCGACATCCTATGTCAAAAAACCTAGAGCTGTGCATCTCCTAAAGCATAATCTTTATCAAATAATTAATGGGATCCTATCATTAAAACTCCATTTTTTCTCACTAACACATTGGAATAGCCTTAAGAAAGGCTATTCTTCTCCTACCTTTAGATGTTTTCTCCGCGCCGCCATTCGGTATAAATCCCGGTTTTCGTCGGTATGCATTTTCTTGTGGCTGGCGGGCATGCACAGTCGGCTTTGCCCTAGGCCCGAGGCCTAGAAGTTTGAAGCCTGCGCCGGAAGAAGATGCGTGAAGAGGACGTTCCTGAAGAAAATGGAGGTGGCGCTGGAGAGTTCTCTCGCAGCATTAGGAACGACCCCAGTGCTGTTTGAGCACTGGGGCCCGCCTCCAGTGCTGTGAGAGAACTCATTTGCATACCAGCGAAAACCAGGATTTCTACGGAACGGCGACACAGAGAAGACATCTAAAGGTAGGAGAAGAATAGTCTTTCTTAAGGCTATTCCGACGTGTTAGTGAGACAAAATTGAGTTTTAATGATAGGATCCCTTTAATTAAAAACACGCTTTTATATGGATCATTAGAAATTGCAGGGTACACATCAAGAGATGGCATTGCATCATAAGGAGCAGTCATACAGACCTTATGATACATATCCAAGTAGGCAGCTTTGGTTATTTCCATATCTCCTGTATAAATGAATGGAGCCTGTTTTATAGATAAATGTGGTTCCACCTCTGGGACCTGCAGCTATCCGGTATATTTGAGATATTTTATGGATTGACTGCTAACCAATCATGTTACCAAAAAGAGTGTACTAAGTTGCTTATTTCCCTCTCCCACTAAAAACACATGCAATATCAGCCAAATCAAGTTGCATTTAAAGAAGGACGTGAACAGAAATTCCTTTAACGCAGATGATGATCTAAGTCGCCCCCTCTCCCCATTGAAAACACATGTATTCTCAGTTGATCTAAGGGTGCATGTGTATCAGGCTGTTGTGAGGAATAGTTGTTGGTTTTATCCCTTTGCCATTTAGCTACACTCCCTGTTCACCTTCTCTTTGGCGAATATATAATCTATATACTGCAGCCTAATGTTTCAAGTAAACCATGTTCCCTGGTTTAAAAGGATATCATGGGATCATCCAAAACTACGGCATATATCTTCCTATGCTGTATGATTATACTCATTACTCTCTATGTTTTTCCAATTGCAGAGCTGCCAAAATGAAGAGGAAGATGAAGAAAAAGAGAAGACGTTTGAAGTAAGTTATTACATTTTTTCTTCTTTTCTGCCCCCTTGCTAGATGATCAGTAATGTCTGAAACTAATATGATTCCTCTTATAGAAAAATAATTACAGTAATGTTTTATCGCTGCAGAGGTACTGTCCCCAGCAGATACATACAATCAGTTACATAGTATGCTAAATTATCCATAGGTCTCCATGGATGCTTGGCTGTGTCACAGAGAACAAATCCACTTCATATTTCTTTGTCTGTTTACAGGAGAAAGAAATGGAAAAACAAAAGACCTTGTACCAGCAGGCCCGTCTACACGAGAGGGGGGCTGCGGAGATGGTTTTACAGATGATCAGTGCAAGTAAAGGTAACAATGCTTCTGTCGCTCTCTCCTTTACAATATTCTCTTCCAAATACGGTAGGTCCCTCTCGAAACAGAAGGAAAAGACTATTCAACAAGTCACTGACTGCAACAGTAACCTAATCCACCTTAACCAGTGATTGTCAGTGAGTAGTCATTTCCCTGGTGGCGTGAGGGACCAGCAGGGGACTTAGGCAGCATCAGAGTAAGAGCAGTGGGAAACTGGTCAGGTGAGTATTACTTCTGTTATATAAAGGGGTATTGGGGTCACTAGAGGTTAACTTGTTGATCAATAGGGGTCCTACTTCTGTGAAATCTGACCAGCAGGTCCTACTGTGTGTGCTGCTCCATTCATTTCAATGATACCATTGGAAATGGCGTGAGTGCTGTACTTTGACTATCTCCTGCGGTCCCATTGAAATGAAAGGAGCAACATGCACTGTCTGACCTCCCACTCCATTTAAATTGGAGTACAAATCACCCCAGTTCTCAGCACCCGCACCCATCAGCAAGTCAAAACTCTGGGATTTAAAGGGCTTAGGGGAGGTAGTAGTCTTCCTGTCATGTGAAAGTCCTGTATTAAAAAAAAAACACCTTTTTGTTTATTAAGTAAATAGGTGTCCTATCTTGCTCCATCCAGTGGTGACTGTAGGTAGCACACTTTTTAAAAACATCTATACAGAGGTTTTGAAGCTCTGTATAAAATAGAAAAACTCCACAGAATCATGGACCTAGGAGCAACATATAATAGGAACTCATTCAGACAATTTGTGTCCGTAAATAGAACTATACACACTGCTGTATTTTTACAAGGACCAACAGTCCACGTAAAAAAATTGCAATATGTCCTATTCTGGACCATATTTCCACAAGACAATGGCACATGTTACTGTGCACTTGGATTCTACTTTGATGTTTGTGGTTTATAGAGGTATCGTTGGCAATAATAAAGAAAAAAAATAAAAGCTATAGTATGAATAAGACCTAAAATGTGGAGATGCTTTCTAATGGCACATAAAATGTCTGATTCATATCCTATTATTTATTAACCCTTGCTTCAGTATACACGGTAACAGAGCTGAAGGAAGGGTTGCATGCAACTGCCTTCATCTTTTTTCGCTCCTTATAAGCTGCATTTTTAGTAGTCAGACAGTGACAGGTTGCTGCCATTCCTCTTGCTTTTAGTGGAGGATTTGCAGGGTAGGCCCCTTGTTGTCCTACAGCTGATTTGCAGATAGGGGGGAGCTCATCATAGAGTAGCTCCTTTATGGCTCTATAGCAACAGTGTGCCAGATTCTCTGATGGATTGCAGTCTCCCTGTAATTGTGAGCTATGGGAATCATTAACACTGTCATTTCAGTCCACATACTGACTTTTACTGTCGCCTGTCTACTGAAATAAACAATTCAATAAGAGCGTGTTTCACTTTTTCATATATTATACCATTTTTCTACTATAGGTTTGAAAATAAAAAAATAAATAAATTATAAGTTATAATGCACCTAACAATCTTGCTGGTCTTTTACTGTAAGTGTGGTGCAGCATGACTATATGGTGAGAAAGGGTTAAAATTGGAGAAGGTGACAGACCATATTGTGTCTGACTGAGATGGGGTTAGATGGCCTTTCTCTCCCCATAAGCAATCTCTCTGAATGCGTGGGCTGGGGATCTATGTCAGTGCAGCAGTATTTTTTGCCTACTTGTTCTCCCCTTATTGTATTAATGTTTTATTTGTTTGTTTTTTTTTTATGTTTATTCTCATTTTATTTTTATTATCATTATTATTATTATTATTATTATTATTATTATTATTATTATTATTATAAAAAATGTGGAGATTTCTTTATATTTCCTATATTGAAATCTGTTCTGTTCTGAAAGAAAAGTGGTTTACTGACCACAGGGCATCAATGTGCCCCTGGGAAAATTGTGCTGGGCATAAGATGCCAGTGACATTTATATGATGTGGCTGACCACCACTCAAAGACGCTAAATGTAAGTGTCTTGTGTTATAAGAGGAAGTCATGGTACGGTACTCCATGTAGTCACGCTGTACACTCTCCTGACATGACTGTTTCCTGATTAAATAGCTTTTTAGGAACATATTTTCCTATAACTCAGTATTCTACCATTCCTCTGGTATTCCTCCTAGAAGTGTAAGAGTAAGCTGACAGCTAGTTGGGTGTGTGTCCCTACACACCCTCACAGTGTCGACACAAATAGTGCCAGACTGTATACTGGGGGTATTATCACTCCTTAAGGAGAGATCACCTTCACAGCTGTATGGAGACTTACAAAAGCCTTTTTCACTCCACTGGGGAATTATGGGAAAAATATGCAAATCTGTTTTCCAAGATGTAAATAGGAAAACAATGCCTCTACTTGCTGCCCTCTAGGGGCAGTCCCCTTAAACATCATGCCTGACTTGCCTGACCTAGAAGCAGAGGCACTGTTTTCCTATTTACATCTTGGAAAACAGATTTGCATATTTTTCCCATCAGACTGTATAGGGATAATGACATGTTTGTTTTGTCCCATGTGACAGTGTTGCACCTTGTCCTATAAAAATTCAATTTTCAGTTATATGTCATGAATTGTACATCATTGATCATGGATTATTCATGAGTAATTTTGTCGATGTTTATGTCTTTCTTACAGCAACTTAGATAAAGCCACTCTAGGCCGAAACCCCATAATTCAGTTGCCTCTACCCACGATAACTTACAGTTATTTAATGATGTAATAAAATACTGTCTTCAAGAAGCAAGTTTCTATAATTTGGTGCTATGGTGTCTCTTAATATTTACATTGACCAACAACCAGTCCATAGGCCCCCCCCCCACCTGAGTGCAGTGCCAAATATACTTCACAGGCTGTGAAGGGAAACGTCTCTTTGGGAAGGGAAATAGTAACTCCCAGCTGTCAATTTATTCATAAATATTCTGGAGGAATAACAGAGGAACAACACAACGCAGCGTTATAAGATGCAGCAGAATTGTTATTACATGAGAAATACAAGTATTTACCAAAGCAGACTTGTCAAGAGAGGTGACAGGTTCTCTTTAAAACCTGTGTGTCAGGACCAGAATGTCTCTCAAACCCATAAGAGTGTTATACAGGGGCTTTTAATAGAAGTAAAAACATACCTTTTGTGGTCACAGACTGATTAATCAAAGCAGAAATAATCATCTTCTTATGGATATGTAAATGAGCCTGCAAGTGCACTAGGGGAGGGGTCTGATTTACCCAATTTACCTTCAGACAACTATGATGTGGACAGAGGCTGAAAATGTTGATCATGGATAAAGAGGAGTCATTGTGCACCTATTCCAGAGGACGGACATAAATTTTTGTAGGCAAATCAGTCCCCGTCCCTGGTGCACTTTAAGGTTGATTTGCATATTCAGAAAGAACATGAAAGGACCACAAAGATATCTTTCTGCTCCTATTAAAGGTCCATACCTGGCACAATTATTGGTTTGGAAGGCATTTTGGACCTTACAGACTCCCTTTAAGTAAATTTTCAAATTTCATGATAAACTTGACTAACAATTTGACTAACAAATTTCAGGATGTCAGACTGTACTTTATTCCTTTCACAGGTGAAATGAGTCCTATGGTTGTAGAGACACTTAAACTTGGAATATCAATTCTGAATGGTGGGAATACTGTGGTGCAACAGGTAATATGATTTCCTTGTGTTTCCTTTAGTGATTTGATCAATGAAATGATCCATAAATGCGTTCTCCTCATACACAATCTTGGTTCTCTTATACATCATGCTATAGAAGAAGGTTGGCCCTGTGAATGTTTCCTTTAATGGCAACCCATTTTAATGAAAATAGAGTCCAGTTAGCTGGAGCATAGTATAGAAGAGGATGAGCTGAGAAAATTGATATACATTGTTGTGGGAAAAAATTCTGAATGGTAATTATTAGAGATGAGCGAACAGTGTTCTATCGAACACATGTTCGATCGGATATCAGGGTGTTCGCCATGTTCGAATCGAATCGAACACCACGTGGTAAAGTGCGCCAAAATTCGATTCCCCTCCCACCTTCCCTGACGCCTTTTTTGCACCAATAACAGCGCAGGGGAGGTGGGACAGGAACTACGACACCGGGGGCATTGAAAAAAATTGGAAAAAGTCATTGGCTGCCGAAATCAGGTGACCTCCATTTTAGACGAATAGTGGATTTCAAATCCGGGTCATATGAGAATGTGAACTTTGTGACTATGAGACAGGGATAGCTGTACAGGCAGGGATAGCTAGGGATAACCTTTATTTAGGGGGGAATGTTATTAAAAATAACTTTTTGGGGCTCTATCGGGTGTGTAATTGTGATTTTTGTGAGATAAACTTTTTCCCATAGGGATGCATTGGCCAGCGCTGATTGGCCGAATTCCGTACTCTGGCCAATCAGTGCTGGCCAATGCATTCTATTAGCTTGATGAAGCAGAGTGTGCACAAGGGTTCAAGCGCACCCTCGGCTCTGATGTAGCAGAGCCGAGGCTGCACAAGGGTTCAAGCGCACCCTCGGCTCTGATGTAGGAGAGCCGAGGGTGCACTTGAACCCTTGTGCACCCTCAGCTCTGCTACATCAGAGCCGAGGGTGCGCTTGAACCCTTGTGCACACTCTGCTTCATCAAGCTAATAGAATGCATTGGCCAGCGCTGATTGGCCAATGTATTCTATTAGCCTGATGAAGTAGAGCTGAATGTGTGTGCTAAGCACACACATTCAGCTCTACTTCATCGGGCTAATAGAATGCATTGGCCAGCGCTGATTGGCCAGAGTACGGAACTCGACCAATCAGCGCTGGCTCTGCTGGAGGAGGCGGAGTCTAAGATCGCTCCACACCAGTCTCCATTCAGGTCCGACCTTAGACTCCGCCTCCTCCGGCAGAGCCAGCGCTGATTGGCCGAAGGCTGGCCAATGCATTCCTATGCGAATGCAGAGACTTAGCAGTGCTGAGTCAGTTTTGCTCAACTACACATCTGATGCACACTCGGCACTGCTACATCAGATGTAGCAATCTGATGTAGCAGAGCCGAGGGTGCACTAGAACCCCTGTGCAAACTCAGTTCACGCTAATAGAATGCATTGGCCAGCGCTGATTGGCCAATGCATTCTATTAGCCCGATGAAGTAGAGCTGAATGTGTGTGCTAAGCACACACATTCAGCACTGCTTCATCAAGCCAATACAATGCATTAGCCAGTGCTGATTGGCCAGAGTACGGAATTCGGCCAATCAGCGCTGGCTCTGCTGGAGGAGGCGGAGTCTAAGGTCGGACCTGAATGGAGACTGGTGTGGAGCGATCTTAGACTCCGCCTCCTCCAGCAGAGCCAGCGCTGATTGGTCGAGTTCCGTACTCTGGCCAATCAGCGCTGGCCAATGCATTCTATTAGCCCGATGAAGTAGAGCTGAATGTGTGTGCTTAGCACACACATTCAGCTCTACTTCATCAGGCTAATAGAATACATTGGCCAATCAGCGCTGGCCAATGCATTCTATTAGCTTGATGAAGCAGAGTGTGCACAAGGGTTCAAGCGCACCCTCGGCTCTGATGTAGCAGAGCTGAGGGTGCACAAGGGTTCAAGTGCACCCTCGGCTCTCCTACATCAGAGCCGAGGGTGCGCTTGAACCCTTGTGCAGCCTCAGCTCTGCTACATCAGAGCCGAGGGTGCGCTTGAACCCTTGTGCACACTCTGCTTCATCAAGCTAATAGAATGCATTGGCCAGCGCTGATTGGCCAGAGTACGGAATTCGGCCAATCAGCGCTGGCTCTGCTGGAGGAGGCGGAGTCTAAGATCGCTCCACACCAGTCTCCATTCAGGTCCGACCTTAGACTCCGCCTCCTCCAGCAGAGCCAGCGCTGATTGGCCGAATTCCGTACTCTGGCCAATCAGCACTGGCTAATGCATTGTATTGGCGTGATGAAGCAGTGCTGAATGTGTGTGCTTAGCACACACATTCAGCTCTACTTCATCGGGCTAATAGAATGCATTGGCCAATCAGCGCTGGCCAATGCATTCTATTAGCGTGAACTGAGTTTGCACAGGGGTTCTAGTGCACCCTCGGCTCTGCTACATCAGATTGCTACATCTGATGTAGCAGTGCCGAGTGTGCATCAGATGTGTAGTTGAGCAAAACTGACTCAGCACTGCTAAGTCTGCATTCGCATAGGAATGCATTGGCCAGCCTTCGGCCAATCAGCGCTGGCTCTGCCGGAGGAGGCGGAGTCTAAGGTCGGACCTGAATGGAGACTGGTGTGGAGCTATCTTAGACTCCGCCTCCTCCAGCAGAGCCAGCGCTGATTGGTCGAGTTCCGTACTCTGGCCAATCAGCACTGGCCAATGCATTTCTATGGGGAAAAGTTAGCTTGCGAAAATCGCAAACTGACAGGGATTTCCATGAAATAAAGTGACTTTTATGCCCCCAGACATGCTTCCCCTGCTGTCCCAGTGTCATTCCAGGGTGTTGGTATCATTTCCTGGGGTGTCATAGTGGACTTGGTGACCCTCCAGACACGAATTTGGGTTTCCCCCTTAACGAGTTTATGTTCCCCATAGACTATAATGGGGTTCGAAACCCATTCGAACACTCGAACAGTGAGCGGCTGTTCGAATCGAATTTCGAACCTCGAACATTTTAGTGTTCGCTCATCTCTAGTAATTATTTAAACGTGCTCATTCTTGGCTCAGGAGTCCAGTGGGTGGTCCTATACAACAACTGGTCATTCAAAAATAAATGTTAAATACAAGAAGGACCACCCACTGGACTCCTAAGCACAGAAGGTGCAGAGATTTAGTTTTCAACATGGATGGTTCCCTTTAAAGCATAACTAAACTTTCAGACAACTTCTGATTTTCTTTTAGTGTTTGTGTGATAAAAACGTTTTGTAATATATTTTATTGACAAATTTTGGCTTCTTTCTGTGAAATCTGCCATGTGTGATGTGCTGCTCCTGCCTCTCACTGAATGTTACTGTGTATGGAGTATGTAGCTGTGTAATATGTAGAGAAAACGGAGGTGGGGGAGGGTCACGTCAAACAGTTATATCTCAGACATTATAAAATGTACAAACTTGCTTTTGGTGTCATATGCAAGCAAGTTTGTACGTTGTTTAATGTTCAAGATATAACGCCCTGAAATGACCCTCCCCTATCCTCATTTACTCTACATATTACACAGCCCCTTACTCTATACACAGTAACATTCAGTGAGAGGCAGGAACAGCTCTCAATACAGAAACAAGGGAAAGGGTGGGAAAAAAAATTGTTAATAAAGTATATAAAGGACAAAATCTTGTTAGAAAATCAGAAGTTGCCCTAAAGTTTAGTTACACTTTAAGAAATCTACTGTATCTACTACTGATCTATCATCATTTTCTGAACAGTAACAGAATAGTGTTAGAAGCTGCGTATATTATAATTGTATATCTAAGTTTTATGACGCACATCAACGTTCCACTTTTCACAGAAAATGTTAGATTACCTGAAAGAGAAAAAGGATGCTGGATTTTTTCAGAGCTTGTCCGGCTTAATGATGTCATGCAGGTAAGTACATTTCTATATACGTTTCTCCATAGATTATTCTTTGCTTTGTCCTTGAGAATTGCAATGGTATTGTCGTCAATTGGTGAGTACATAAAAGCACAAAAATCGTCAGACTCTTCTGATTATGAAACGCAACACGAACCATGATTCTGTGAATCACATTCCAAGACTCGACAACATTCTTGAGCCCACGCTCTTACACTACATGGCTCACCAAGAGCAAGGTCAACTCTATAGTCTTCGCTAATATTACAAAGCTGTGACATACAGTGGGTTGATACGAGGATGATTTTTATTTTGTTTGTTTTTGGTTCAGTGTTCTTGACTTGAATGCGTTTGAAAGGCAGAACAAAGCAGAAGGCCTTGGAATGGTCACAGAAGAAGGAACACGTAAGTATAAATCTCTACAAAACTTACATATTATTTTCGAACTAAAGCTTGGCATTAGTCAGAACCTGACTTTCTTTGGTATGCCCTTTCCTATTCATTAAAATGACCGTTCCTCCAATTACTAGTACCTTCATTATTTCTGTAAGATGAAGAGGGGACTTGGAATTAAAGGAAGTGGAATTAAAGGAAGTGGACATGAAAGGTTATAAAAAAAAAGACTGTATAATTTAATGGTGTGTTATATTTTTATTGTGAAGCATTATGACGTGACATTTGCAGGGTTATATTTCCAAGTGAATCAAATTTAATTCCATACATGAAATTACAGTATGTAGCCAGAGAGCCAAAAAACAGATAGAGACTCCGCTGTTAAACCCCAACCAGTTGTGTAATCTGTAGTATTGTCACATCATAATTATGAATGGCCCAGAATTTTTACTTCCCATTGTATAGGACTTCGCGGCCCAAAATACACCCTTTTCACTTTTGACTCGCGAATGGTATGGGGAGAGGCCCACTCCTCTATTAGTCAACCAGCACAAAAAGTGTTGTACCATTTGGCTTGTAATAACGATTGAAGAATACATATACTTTATGAATATATTAGGGTTTTAGTTTTCAAAGCTGGTCATTTTGTACCAATTTTTGGGATTTCTTGAAACAGGCAAAAAATTGAAAGGGGTTACGAAGAATATTCATTTATTTGACTGCTTTATACTCCAGACTTCAGATCCTAAATGTAATTAAGACTACAGCTCCGTACCCCTTATGAGGACCTCTTTTGCGGCCCCCTTAGATGTCTTTTCTTGCCCACTAAGATGACATCTTGTTTGACACTGCAAAGAGAAATGTATGTATTTATGGGGGGTTTTGACAGCCAAGGGAGATAAAAACACCTGTTTTTTCCAGACCTTCCATAAATTTACAGCGGGTTGTCATTATAGAGAACTACTATGGGGAATCCCAGAGACTCCACCACAGACCTCACTTAGGGTACCACTGATATAGCACATCATCTGTAAGTCCATAGGGGTTACATTCTAGATGAAATGTTTTCAGCCAGAAAGAATTAGATCCCTGACATCATGTCCATAAAGGCTTTCTAATACCCGACTGAAAGCAGTGATCCAGAACCCTTCATATGTGATCTGTCATTGTGTTTAGGGACTGAGTCTGACTGTGCTTTTATATCACAGAGCAGGTAAAGAATACATTACGCCTCATTTTGTTGCTTGTCACTGAACGGTACAGCTGACATATTCTGAAACAGTAACCTTGTATTTCTGCTTCTTCTTTGTATGTGCAGTCATTGTCCGGGAACGAGGTAAGTGATGCTTCTCCTTCAGATAAATGTATTCTTAATTACATTTCATTGCAGGCGTTTGTTACAATCTACATGGCAGGCTGCGGGATGCTTGCTTGCACTAGATAAAGTAGCGGCCCAACTTTCATCTTATCAGCACACGCCTGCAGACATTAATTAGTTATCCGCTCATCTCTAATTATTCACTTCTTACCTTTTGCCAGATATTTGTTGTATTCATGTCTGTAAGTGCAATTATTAGTCCACCTCTCTCGGGGAATATAATGGTATAAAATATTCAACTCATGTAGTGGACCTAGACATGCACAATTTATTTTTGCACAAAAAGTAAAGTAGTTAGGTCATGCATGTGCTAAATTACTTGCCTTAAAGGTTTATTCCATCTTAGATAATTATGGCATAGCCACTGGATGCAGTTCCCACATGTATCTCTATGGCCACTGTACCCAGGATGAGAATGCGTGGAGAGGTGATGACGCATGCGCGAAGCACTCTTCATTCACTTCTAGAGTATATAGGTTAGCTGAGTAAGCATGATTGGCCGTTCCCATAACTTCCATATAAATCGGTGCCATGGCCAGTTCTTTATTCTCTACCAGGATGTGGAAGCCAGGAGCCACCTCACCAAGTGGGGGGAGGGTCAAGGATCCTTATTTTGGAGATAGGTTTCGGTCCCGGAGGTGGACATCAGACATTTATGATGCATCACGCAAATAACCCTTAAATCCTAATTCCTTATTCCATATACATTAAATGTTAAATTAAATTACATTCCTTTTTATTCTAAGGTGAAAAGGTTTTGCAGAATGATGAATTTACAAGAGACCTCTTCAGGTTCCTGCAACTTCTGTGTGAAGGACACAACAATGGTAAGATCAAAAGCAGAGCTCAGAAATTCAGCTATATTTTTGAACTTCTGTATTATGTAGACTATAGTTACAGAAAAGTAATGTCATGCTCCTGTATCCAATGTAAAACTTCCATCACCCCCACCCCCCCATCATACGCCTAGCATGTGTTATGTATAATGCTGTTTTTATGTGATTATTTTGGACACCCTCTGTACTCCCTATATAATAAATGTGGAGTATTTATGTAACTATCCAATTAAAACAAATTTAGTATTAATTAATATTGTTGGTGGAGAAATCCCAAATCCTTTATTTGTGGGGTTTTTTTTTCTTCAGACTTCCAAAACTTTCTGAGAACCCAAATGGGTAATACAACAACAGTGAATATTATCATTAGCACGGTGGATTACCTTCTACGTTTGCAGGTAACCAGAAGTATATATTTTTTTGTTATTTTAAAAATTCATAAAGCTTCCTTACAGTGACCTGAGAAACCTGTGATGTGCAGATCTTCAGCCGACTATGAAACATCTGCCCTTATATGAAGAGCCATTTTAACACATTGGTGGGCCCACTGCAAAGGTTTCTTAAATGCTTCCTCATCACTACCCCTTAGGGGCCCACACAAATTATAATGCCCTGTCAGTGGTTTCCTAATAGTATAATGCCCCTTAGTGGCCCTTAAAGGGCTCCTATTATTAAAATGCAATTTTTCTCTGACTAACACGTAGGAATAGCCTTAAGAAAGGCTATTCTTCTCCTATCTTTAGATGTCTTCTCCGCACCGCTGTTCAGTAGAAATCCCAGTTTTCTTCCGTAAGTAAATGAGTTCTCTCGCAGCACTGGGGGCGGTCCCAGGCGCTCAATCAGCAATGGGGGCATCCCCAATGCTGCGAGAGAAATCTCCAGCGCCGCCTCGTTCTTCTTCTGGAACGGCCTCTTCACCCATTGGACCTCAGGCAGAGACAACTGCACATGCGGGCAACCATTTTTTCGTGGCTGCTTACGCGAGCATGCGCAGTACGTTCCTGTAGTTCACACTATCAAGTGCCCCTGCAGAGGTGTAGATATTAACAGGTTCCCCCCAGTGACCCCTCATACATTACCCTGTCCTATCCCAGTGGACCCACAGAACATTACATTATACCTTTCTAGATTGCCCCCCTACAGTCCCCTCCCCATAGTATCATGCATCCAGAGGGGACAGTTGAGTTGTTGCTGTGAAGTATCAGGGCGGTCTCTAAAAGTAGTACTGTCCTAAGTAGGGCCCTGCTACCATAGAGCCCGGTGCAAGTGCACCGTTGGCCTCATGGTTAAAGCGGATATGGTTCTTCTTATACTATCACAACCTGCTCTTGATAGGACTATATATCACATACAGTACACATTAGGTTATGGTTGGCCGTATTGATATCCTTTTGTTCTCTCCCTATTGAGATCACATGCATGCTAAGATGAACCGAGCATGTATGGAATAGTCATTGTCAACGTGCATTTGGCTGGCAGCTGTCTAAAGTGTATGGCCAGCTTGAGACCCATAGTAATATTTTCCATAGAACGTTAGCATTAAATGTAAAGATTATTATAGACTTTCTATAAGAATAAGGGGGAAATAAAAAAGCAATCAGCAAACAGAGCAAGTACAAGGGAGAGGAGAAATCTCAGCTAAAGCTGCTCTGCTCCAGGATGTTTAATCAACAGGTTTATTGTGGTTTGGCCTCGGCTCATACAATGGGAATTTGATTCCCTGTATAATGCATGGGGATATTTTACATCTGCTACTGTTTAGCATCAGAAATGTGATATTGTTTTCAGTAAACCCTATAATAATGAGTGTGTTTCATGCGGTTAGTAAGCATGAAAACTCTACAATGTTGGAGCAATTTTCAGAAAAGGACAAGGGGAGAAACAAAGAGAAAAACACCCACAAAACACTGACAAAGCAACTAATAATGGTTTTTGCTCTCTTTACGCTTCGTATTTTTTCACTTGATACAAAATTCTCTGCTGGTTAATTTCTTAAAGGAGTTGTCCAAGTAATCTTAAAGACTTTGAGTGCCATAAAAACACAAAGAAGGTCTTAGTCTGCTCCATTGATCCCCTGTCAGTCCTTTTTTCATTGCTACCTTGTTTCCCAATGGAATTTTTTCCTATTTTCTCTCAACGCACTGGAAATGCTGCCAGTCACTGGTTGAGGTGGCATTGTCGCAGTCAGTGACCAGCTGAGTGGCATTTCTTGTGTGTCTAGAGCGACCCCGAATGTTTCAAAACAGGAGCAGCAGGGGAAGTGGAAGTGAGTATGACAGATTTTTTTTTAGATTTTATGCTATTCTGAAACATAAAATTAAATAAAATAAAAAATGGATACTGTTTATATATAGAACTCAATAAGATAATAGGTAATGAACTCCTGAGCTCCCCCTAGTGATGACTGAAAGTAGACAAAATGTTGAAGCCGGGGATTTAGATCTTTATATTTGAAAAAAAGGAGCACAGCTATATAGACTTATTAAGAAATGAGTTAGCATAGAGTATAGTACCTAAAATGGCATGCTACTAAAAGACGGCCTTTTGATTTCCAAGTCTGAAATATTGTGGAGAACAGACTGTCAAAATGCATTTTTGGTGTCTGGGTTGTTAAAGGTACTATGGATAGAATAAAGGAGTAATTGTATCTTAGAAATGTTCATGGCTTGTCCACAGGATCAGGATATGCCATAACTGCCTTATCAGAGGCTGGTCCCTCCTCGGGGACCTACACCCATCTCCAGCTTGCTCAGCTGTTTCCATAACTCACATAGTAGTGAATGGAGAGACCAATGCACATGCGCGCAGCCACCTCTTCATTCATTTTTGCCTTACCAGGCCATTGAGCCTTATTTTGGAGATAGATGTCGGTGTCATAGAGTGGTTAGGCCATAAAAGTGTGAGAAAGGAACGTCCCTTTAACCCCAGGGCCTTCTTTGCTTTTGCATTCATCAAGTGTCCTGTATGTTATTGCCTTATGACTCTGATTCCTTTCTTTATACAATGGTTTTTCATATATGTAGCGTTGAAATGCTATAGCTCCCTATGTATATCCCGTTCAGCTCCAGCTAATGTGCTTTTTCTCTGCAGGAATCTATCAGTGACTTCTACTGGTACTACTCAGGGAAAGATGTGATTGATGAGTCCGGGCAGCACAACTTCTCAAAGTCTCTGGCTGTGACCAAACAAATATTTAATTCACTCACAGAATACATTCAGGTAAGACTAAAGTGGCATTTTTGCAAATAGTGCACATTTCACTTTGTTTTCTTATTAAACCAGTGACCTGAAACAAACAGCATGTACAGTGTCTAGCAGAACGGAGCCGCGGCCGTCATGAGGCTTGAATAAACACATTGTGATTGGTATGAGCTCGTAATGTTCTAGCTGCTGGTACAGCGGATATTTACTGTCTATGTGTTCATGACTTGTTATATAGCTGAAGAATAGGCTCAATTTAGTACTGCAAGTATAACTCTGTGTATTTAGAAGCCTAAAGGGGATCTGCTACCTTTCCAGATATGCCTGTTTTAGTAAATACTTGTATTCTTCAAGCAACAATAATTCTGGAGCATTTTTCATATAACTCCATGTTGTGTTCTTCTGTTATTCTAACTAGATATTATCAATACATATTGAGTGTTACCATTCCCATTGTAGAGTGCGTCTACTGTCAGCAAAGTAAGGCCCGATTCACATCCGTGTATGGGTTTCCGTTTGGGGAGTCTGCTTGGGGACTCCTCGAATGGAAACCTAGTTCATATAAAAAAGTAGTTACCTTAGGTAACCCATGGACCCCATTGACTATAGTGGGGTCTGTGTGGTTTCTGCTTGGTTTCTGCACAAAAAATGCATAGAGAAAAGTGCTGCTTGCAAAAATGAAAAATGCGTAGAGGGGAACGGAATGGCCTGAATGTAGATGTGAACTGGGCCTTAGATTATATAGGGACATTGCCTCTACTGGTAACTCACAGTTGTCATTTTACTCAGAAGTTAAGAGAAGATGCTCCAGAATTTTTATATTATGGAGGACACACTTATTTACTAAAACAGACATGCATTGCATGTTTACCATAATGCCTTGTAACTATCCAGGGTAATCCAGTCACATGATCACCAATACGTCACGTGACCTTCGTGAAAGCTGTAGCTCTAATTCCCCTTTTGGTGCTGCTCAGAGATTTCTCTTTCTGTTAATCTCAAGGTTTAATAGATTTACATTAACAGCAATCTCTCAGCAATGCCCAAGGTGTTTAAGCTCTGGATAGAGCCTTTTATTCTGGGAATATGTAAATCAGTGATGGTCCAAGATCAAAGACTTTACCATAGAGTTGTTTAGGACCCACTTTATTAGCTAGAGCAGAAAAAGGTTCTGCAAAACCCATCCCTTGAGCACCATGTGATACTCCACTTCTTATGCAATAGTCACTGCTGGAGAAATGTTCTCAGTACCAGTCATTACAATAATGTGATTCTTATTAAATACTGATATCTGAAGGCTCTGTGTGAGAATAGAGTTTGAGTGGTCGCTTGGCACCTTACCCACCCACCCACAGACCAATAAACATACTGATAGATGAATGGTTACCTATGAAATTGTCTGTAATGTCTGACATAGATTGTAAGCCCCAATGGGGAGAGTCTCGATATGAAATCTCTGGTGCTGGTGTGCAGGGCTCTAAACCTACATGGCTGACATAAAGGGAAGACTGTGGTTACCAATAAATTCCTTCCTTGACTTACTAAATAAGATAAGATAATCCTTTAATAGCCCCACAGTGGGGAAATTTCAGTATGTTACAGCAGCATAGTAATACAGATACAGGATAATACACAGTAATATATTACAGAAGTAGACACCCATATGCTGAGAAGAGAAGATCTACTAGGAGTCCATAGCACCTAAGGAACAGAAGAAAGAAAGAAGGAAGACTTCATAATCCTAATCATTAGTTTTCTGTACGGAGTGATCTTCGCTTGGTCTGATGTAGATTATACAGCCTGGTCGCGGTTGGAAGGAAGGACTTGCGATAGCGCTCCTTCTCACACTTGGGGTGAAGCAGACGGTCACTTACAGTGCAGCTAAGTGCCATCAAGGTCTCATACATGGGGTGGGATTTGTTCTTCCGCATGGAGGTCACCACAGACAGTATCCTTCTGTCACCCACCACCTGTACTGGGTCCAGGGAGCTCCCCAGGACAGAGCTGGCCCTTCTGATCAGCCTGTCAAGTTTATTTCTGTCCCTGGTTGATATACTGCTCCCCCAGCAGGCCACACCAAAAAAGATGGCTGAAGCAACCACTGAGTTGAAAAAGGCCCTAAGAAGTGACCCCTGGACTCCGAAGGCCCTCAGCCTCCTGAGCAGCTAGAGCCTGCTGTGGCCCTTTCTGTGCAGGTGATCAGCCCAGTCTAGTTTATTATTGAGGAGCACACCCAGGTACTTATAGGTCCTGACTATCTCAATGCATGTCCCTTGGATCTCCACCGGGATCGGAGCACTTCTCTGTTTACTAAAGTCCACCACCATCTCCTTGGACTTCCCAGCATTAAATAGTAGCTTTGCAATGAAAACAAAATGACTTCTTAAACCCTGAGAGTCATGACTTTATCATTGTACAGCATACAGCAGCCTGGATTCCGGCATCCTAAACCCTGGTAAACGTGACATTTTCAGTGGGTTGGAAGGTTAGGGTTAATTGCAACGAATCCTGAATTTCCAGGTCTTTAGAGCAGTAAGTTTAATTGACCATAGCTCATTTATTACTGTTTAATTCCCTTTGTCCAAATCTCTCAAGGGTTCATTATCCTCGGTTGACATTTTAATATTTTTATGTTACTTATAAGAAAATCTGTCAGTTTTGTACTCCCTGAACAGAAATGCTAGCATTATTTAAGAGGGCTGGGAGTTTGATTCTTTCTGACAGAGAGGGAATCAATAAGGAATGACAGCGTACAATGCAAGATGACATTTCTTTTACATAGGAGCCTAAGTATATCAGTGATCACCTAGAATTAGGTTTTATATTTGGCACATCCCACCCTATAGTGCCGAGATGTTGGATAGGCGGCCAGGGTGCAACGTATGGATAAAAATAAATTCTTTCTACAGTCACTTGGGCGCTAAATCAGTTGTAATAGTGTATGACATTACTGTAAATACATATAGTGTTGGTACACATACAGACATGCTATGTATCTTCAGCAGAGCAGATTGTGTATAATATACTACTTGGCAAATCAGGGCCATGCTGAAATATAGAGACTTAGTATGCTGGGACTCACTTTGAACTCTATGCCTTGGGGACAGTAAAGAGCTACTCCTACCTCTTCAAGGTGTACATATTCCATCACTGTATGTCCTAGAGGATATTACTGTAACCTGCTTATACCTCTAGAATCAATTCTAGCCATGCATAAAATATCTTTCAATTGATGTCTATCTCCCTGACCACCCTAGAAGCATGGTCTATCACCTTGACCCCACTGGTATGTTTTTAGTCACCTGGGGAGAGGTAGACAAGCTTTGACCGAGGAATCTTGTTTCCTGAACATCTGCAGCCTGGAAACTATCTATAGTTCTCCATAGAGATTACAGTGTTGGTGGATCCTACCATTTATCTATTGAGACACTGGCTTGCTGCTATGGGTACCTGGCATTCGCTTTTTCGCTGCTACTCCTTCTACATCATGGTGTTGTGTGCGTGCTCCAGCTCCGGGTCTCCTAAAGGCCTAATATGCATCAAGTGTTTCTGCCTCCATCTAATACGCATATGACATAAGTTTTCTAAGGTTCCTTTCCACACCACTCTGGGCCTGAGCAAAAAGGTCCAATTGGTTCCTAGACTGCTATGGTATGTTTGTTTTTATTCCTTAAGGTTGCAATCCAGCATTGATTTCTTGACCATGTTTTCTTGTTAGCTGCCTGTTCTGACCCCTGCCTATGAATGACCTCTGCTTGCTCTGCCTGACCACAATTTCTGCTTTGGTACTATGATATGGCAACTCCAGCTACAGTATCAGAGATTACTCTAGGGATAGCGATCTGTGGATTTACTGTGGGAAAATCCATAGCTCCTTACAGTGGTTAAGGGTGAAGACTGCACAGAGCATTACACTCCACTCCATGGTTTACCTCTAAGTCAAATCCATTAGTGACCCCATGGGCCTACGCTGCCAGTCAGCTACTCTTACAGTATGAGCAGCATTAGTATCGTGTTCAGTATAGATAAACATGCCAAATCATTTGGATCCTTTAAATCATTTTGGCTTCATGCAATGGGGAACACAATGCAGTTATGATGAACATTGAACCCCCTCCCTCTCCTTTAATACCATAATAAAGATTAAGAAACTCATGAATGGATTTGACAACTGACCTTGTGGGTGAAGACATCTGCTCTGCTTTTCTCAGCAGCCAGGAGACCTGGCACATACGCTTGCACAGAGTATAGTTTTGCCTGCCAGAAATTTGCTTTCATGGAATTCTCAAACAGATCTTTCCTTGATGTCTCCAATCTGTATAGGAGCAGCAGTGCGCTTGTTTGTGCTGTGCTGCAAGTTAACCAGCGCTCATTGCACATCACAGCGGCACCTTTTCTCAGCACAGACACAAAAGCCTTTCTTAGATTGCTGAGTCTCACTTTTTTGCAGATAAGACCGGCTGGAGAAATCAGAGTATACTATACTGCCAAAGAAGTTTTTATATAAATATTCTGATCTGAAAGATACATTTTAGGCTATTCATTATGACTATATTGCTTTTGCTAAGCAGATTTTAAGCCGAACTCACACAACATAAAAGCCCGTATTTTGTAATGCTAAACTGAAATTTCTCTAAAGTAACTTAAAGGGGTATTCTTAGACATGAGGCATTGTACAGTCTGCTGCCTCATCCATACATGCGTGCAAATAAGCTAAAGGAGCGCCAATGTGAAGTTCACAATATTACTAGATATGCTATCACTATCACTGGGAACACTCCTTGGTTTGGAGGCATTTTTGGACCGATAGTGAAAGGTTACCATTCAACATCAGGTAACTTTTAGGTCTAAAAATTCAGTGATTAATTTCAGAATTTATCTATTTTTTATATACAGCTCCAAATCCCTTGAAAGGACACAGGCCTTATTCACACGGCAGCTATAGCCTTCTGTTTTGATGGCCAACTATCATCTATTTTGCATCAGTTTTTAACTCAAAGTGAAAAAAAAAAACAGATGAATTTCATTGGCCTTTCTTTTTTTGACCCAACTTACTGATCCTGTTTTAATGGACGTAAAATAGACGTCATTCCCTTTAAAATGGCTCCATTGATTTCTATTCAGTTCACGTTTCCATAGACACAGAGCATGTCAGGTTTTTTGACGGCTTTTAAAAACAATTCGCAAAAAAATTGCCATGTGAATAGGTATATTTAAATCAATGTGAATGTCAAACAGATGTGTGATGGACATTGCAGAAACAACCGTCACACAGCCGGCCGTTTTTCACTGTTGTCTGAATAAGACCATAATATTAAATGATAAGATTGTAATAACGTGTGTGGTTCCCTGAATCTACTTTTATTGGAGTTGCTCATGCTCTACTATTCTTGTGACTACTACAGAAGTATATGGAGAAGAATGCACAAGTGAAGTAGAATATCAGAAGTAGTTCAAGGAAATCCCATTGTAAGGCTGGTCTTACACAACCGTATTGAATGTACGGTCCGCAAGTTGCTGATCAGCAACATAGACTCTGCAGACGTCCGTGTCCTGCCGCACTCACCCATAGAGTTCTATGGGCGAGTCCATGCAGTGCCGCAAATCACGGCCATTACAGACATGTTCTATAAATTGCGTACCACGGTTGCGACCCGGCACACCATGGATAAAATATCCGGTGGTGTAAGAGGCCGCATTGAATATAATGTGTCCGCAATTGAAAACCCTAAATTGCGGACTATTTGCGGACTTACATTACGGCGGTGTAAGACCAGCCTAAAACTTGATTACAGTACAGGACAGTAGCCCAGTGTAGCGGCAGGGACTGCTAGCATCTAAAATCACTGTGACGCTTGTATTCCAGGTCCATACTCCATGTTTGAGGGGATATACAGCTGGCATATGGTCTGTGTTTTGAATATTCCCACGTTAAGCCAGCCTAAATGTCTCATCCTGCTTTATTAAAAATAAAAAAAAATCTGCACTGTGTAGATGAAGCCAGAAGGTCTTGTTTACAATGCTAAACCACAGCAGGATAAGAACATGCTGGGTACAGTGCCTGTAAATCTAGTGACAGATTCCCTAAATATCAAATAATGTAACTTTGCACATACCAAAGAGAATAAACCAAGTACGCAACAGCAAAGCATTACAGTATACCTCCTCCTTTCATCTAATTTATTCTCTCTTGTATGCAGGGTCCGTGCATAGGTAACCAGCAGAGTTTGGCACACAGTAGACTGTGGGATGCAGTGGTTGGTTTCCTCCATGTTTTTGCAAACATGCAAATGAAGCTGTCACAGGTAAAGCAACCCTATGGTGTGAAGTCATTGCTATAGTTGTGTTTTGTTTGTTTTACATGTATATTCTTTTTTTGCACCCACCGCTAGGATGTGCCATCAATGCCCAATTGGTGGACAATTTTGCAACCCTGGAAAATAGATTAATGTGGCAGCGGTGCTTGGTATGACAGTTTGTCTCCTGTCAGAGCCGCTCGCTCTTTTGAAAACTATGTTAGTCAGTCATTGACTTGTCTAGAACTGACTGGAGACAAGTGGTGTAGTGCTTTAAAGGGGCTCTATCATTGGGAAAAGTCATTTTTAGCTAAGCACATCCTTGCATAGGCATTAGAAAGTCTATTCCACACCTACCTTTTGTATGTAAATTGCCTCAGTAGTTTTTGAATGAGCTCGTTTTTATTCACATGCTAATTAGCCTCCAGCGTGCACTCTGGAAGTGTCTGTGAGCACTGTCTGCTATTCTCTATGTGTGTGAGAGCAGGGAGATGAGGAGTAAGCAGAAGCAGCCTCTCTGCCCTCACACACATAGCAGAGAATAGCAGAGGGTGCACACAGGCACTTCCGGTGCTCACTGGAGGCTAATTAGCATATGAATAAAAACGGGCTCATTCAAAAACTACTGAGGCGATTTACATTCAAAAGGTAGGTGTGGGATAGCCTTTCTAAAAGCTATGCAAGGATGTGCTTAGTTAAAAATGACTTTTCCCTGGGGGTTTCGTTCCCGCTGGGTGTGTGGTCATCGGCCTTCACTGCGTGCCATAAGTTCTCGATATCCTGCAGAGCCCAGGAGATGAACTATAAAATCCTCTCCAGATGGTACAGAGTTTCGGTTCTCCTCAATGCTATTTATCCCTCCGCATCCGATAGGTGCTGGAGATGTCTCTCTGCTCAAGGCACGATGGCCCACATTTGGTGGGGATGCCCCCTCCTGCGTCCCTTCTGGACTGGGGTTAGGCGGGTTATTCATCAGGTTACAGGGGTAGATCTAAAAGATGATCCCACTCCTCTTCTCCTCTCCTTGTTCACGCGCAAATTTAGAAAGTCGATCCGTAGGCTCTTGGGGTTTATGCTGGAAGCTGCCAGATCTGTTATCCCCAGACTCTAGAAGTCTCAGACCCCTCCCACACTCCTTTCCTGGCTGAAGGAATTCCTGCATTTACGCACTATGGAGAATTTAATGGTCCAGCTTCGCCCCAATGAAGGGCATCACCGTCAGACTTGGCTGCTCTGGGACTACTTCTATTATTCCGCCGACTTCCGATCCCTCTTTCCCTCTGTACCCTTGTGAGAATGCTGTCTGTCTGTGTTCTTGAGTCTTGTGTACTTGTTTCTTTGCATTTGTTGATATTGTTGCTTGACAATCTTATGTTTTATGCTTTTGTATATTTTGACTCTGCTGCGTCAGAGATTTTGCTTGCCCCCCTTATCCCCTCCCCTCCCTTGGCCCCCCCTTTGGACCTGGAATGTTGCCCCTGGTCTTTTTCCCTTCCCTCCTTCCCTTCCTGTTGCCCCTTTTCCCTTTGTTGTAAAAAATTCCTTCGAAAAATCTTCAATAAACTTTAATGTTTAAAAAAAAAAAAGACTTTTCCCAATATTAGAGCCCCTTTAATAGTTCTATTGCCAATACTATCTAGGCCGCTGTTTTAACACCCCATTTTATTACTTTAGTTGCTTCCCTGACCTCTCTAGTGAATACACCTTAGACGATTGCTCATCAGTCAGGCTCGATGGAGGTCTAGCGGAACCGCCCCATACCTGAAGCACTAAAACTCTGAATGTATTTGTCTCAGCTAATCTGCAAAAGTGATGAGTTGTAAGGTTTTCTCCCCTGGAGAGGGACTTCTCAGTGAGTCATGGAAGAATTTGCTAATTGGAATCCTTATATGTGACCTGCTGAATAATTGCCGTGCCGGAGAAAACAGCTCTTTGGTTCAAGCCGTTTGCAAAACCTTTAATGACCCTCGTAGATGGCAGCTCATCTTCTAGTGTCTCCCATGGGGCTTCACATTCCCTCTATTGTCCTGTCATGTTTATTCAATTCTGTGGTGTGATTTGGGTTTTGATTGATGTAAAACCTGTTAAGCTGACAAGTAAATGGACTTCTGTAATGGCAGTTACAATTCGGCAAAAACATACTGTGTTCTCTAAAAATTTGCTGTCAAATATCCGTAGAGCGCAGATGGTTTGTCTTAACACTATGTCTATCCATGACGAAAATTGGTTACAGAATTGGATACAGAGCATAGACAGCCAATAGTAACTTTTCTTATTGATGTGGACAGTGGTTTCAGATCTCTAAAACATCTATCTTATGTAATTACATAGAAGATGAGGTTGGATGAAGACTCAGGTTCATCAAGTCCAATCTATTAATCCTACAGTGTTGATGGAAGGTAGACTGATGCCAAATGCCGTATATCATGGAAAAAAATTCCTTCCTGAACCCAAATCCACATGTCAATATAAAACTCCGAATCAACTTGTCGTTACCAAGAATCTAAAAACCCATGTTATGTTTCCATTTATAAGAGACATCCAGGCTATTTATGAACTTGTACAATGTTTCCACCATCACCACATACTGTGTCAGTGAGTTCCATAGTCTCACTCCTCTTATAGTAAAGAATTCCCATCTATGTTGGGGGTGAAATGTTCTGTCGTCGTAGAGGATGTCCCTTTGTCACTGTCACCGGCCTACGAGTAAAAAGATCATTAGATTTACTATCTGTCCTTTTATATTTCTTCAAGGATTCCAGCCAGATCGAACTCCTTAAAGAACTTCTAGATCTTCTCCAAGACATGGTGGTGATGCTGCTTTCCCTTCTAGAAGGTATGGTTGTATTATATTATACATAAATGTTAATCTGACTAGCTGCATATTCACTACAGATTTTGGATGTCCAAAAAGAGCAGATTGATGGAAGATATCTGATGAAATGTTGATCTGCCAGGCCACAGATTATGGCACAGATCAATTGGTGAATTTTCATTTTAACATACAGCACAACAATGTTCACAAACTAACTCTAAACCATAAAACTGTTCAGAATGACTAAACAGTCGTCTGTAGTCCCCAATGTGTAGACCACTTTAGTCATGAGAAGCGTACCATCCTACTAACTACATTGTTCCATGATAAATCCTATATCTATCTGCAATAATGAAGCTCACTTGAGCTTTTCAATAAATTGAGGTACAGACCAGTTGGACGTACTTACAGAGAAGGCTGAGAACATGACTTGGGGTATGTAGGAGGGTTAATGGTTGTGCAAACTACATGTGCAGATAATTTTATTGAAGCTATTTTGAACAAGACGAAATATATTTCTATACAGTAGACGGCCGCAGCTTTAATATATTCAGAGGTCATTCAACTATCTGCATCCATCAGTGATGGTTATGATGTTGGGTAATGGGTAGGGTTGAGCCGATCTTGAGATTTCAAGATTGATTTTAAAATCCGATTTCCGATCATTTTCCAGCCGATCTCGATCCCGATCTCGATCATGAAATTTGCTCGATCGCCAATCGGAATCCGATCTTTTCTAATCCCGATCTTCAACCCTAGTCAATGCTTTTCTATGGGAAAAGTCACTTTTAAGGTTGAGCCGATCTTGAGATAACCTCCGATCTCGATCCCACTGGAAAAGATCGGGTCGGAATTCCGATCTCGATCGTGAAATTTACTCGATCGCCGATCGGAATCTGATCTTTTCCGATCCCGATCGCTCAACCCTAGTAATGGGGTATTAATAGTTGTTAATTTAAAGAGGACCTTTCATCAGTTGGGGCACATGCAGTTTTATATACAGTTAGAAAGCTGACAGTGCGTTGAGTTCAGCGCGTTTTCGGCTTTCCTGTTATGTGCCCTGGGACTGGAGATATCTTTGGCGTTATAAAGGCAACTATCTCTGCCCCCTGTCAGAAGCGCGTTCCTAACAATCTAGCTGGGCTGTGAGGATTGCCCTTCCTGACAGTACTCATCCATAGCCCTGTATTGTCAGAGGGGGCATTCCTTACCGCCCAGCTGTGATGCTAAACTGTGAGGAATTCCCCCCCCCTTTCCTGACTGTATTCATCTATATTTTAGTACGGGGGGGCCGTCCTCACAGCCCAGCTAGACTGTCAGGAACGTCCTTCTGACAGTGGGAAGAGATCGGTAACAGCACTGATATCTCTTGCTCGGGGGCGTATAACAGGAAGCTGACAGTGCCCTTAATTCAGCACAATTTCGCCTTTCTAGCGGTATATAAAACCGCATGTGCCTGTGGACATGAAAGGTCCTCTTTAAGGAGTACACATGTCTGAAGGCAGGTTCCATTTACAGCTATAACTGTTGCCTATATCTGTTTCTTCCACTGTGGATCTGTTATGTATTCTTTGTAAGGTCCCTATTGCTGGAAATTGTATGTCATAACTCAGTTCCTTCACATCCAATAATACATAAGATACTGAACACCAAATTATGGATTTAAGGCCAGCTGTCTCCTCTGTGTATGATGAATAAAATCCTTCCTTATTAGCATTATACTAACTACATTTGCATATACTTTGCATTTTAATTTCTTCTTCCCTCTGAAAAAAATACAAGCAGAGGAAAAAATGTAATTAAACAGAAGAATGGAAGAAACTGATTTGGAGAACACGTAGAGGGGTTGTCCAGCGGGTAGAACTTTTTTACAGCAGGAATAGAATGGGCTAAAAACATTTTTTGAAAAAAACAATGGTTCCTTCCTTTACTCTGTTCCGGTCGCTAATTCCTGGTCCCTCTTTACACAGAAAAAATTACTAATTGGTAAAAGATTGGCTGAATGTTATCTCCTGTGTGTATCAGGGAGTAGATAAAGGCAGGGAATCCAGGCAGTGTCAGAACTGGCATTGAGTCCATAAGTTTTTCCCCCCCAACTCATTTTGAGCCTTTAGTAAAAACAATGCTATCTGCTGGACAACCCCTTTAAGATAACTAATGCACAAGAAAGGTGTTGTCAAAAGAAATGTAATTGAATTTGAAATATATTGCAGACTTTTGTCATAAGAAAATACTCTACGTAACCTCATGCAAATCCATGATAAACTTTAGGCTAAGGCCCCACATTGCGGAAGCACAGCTTTTTTTGTTGCAGATTTTGCTGCAGTTTTTGGAGCCAAGAATGGCTACTAAAGGAATGGTAAATATAAAGGAAGTTCTTTTACTTCTATCTTCTGCTCAATCCACAACTGGCTTTGGCTTAAAAAAACTGCAGCAAAATCGGACACAAAAAAAGCTGCTTTTCTGCAACGTGGGGCCTGTTTTGTTATAACAAACTGAGGAATATCTTCAGGACCCTGATATACTAGTCAGATGGTAGTTATAAAGAGTTTCTCACTGTGGAGGGGCTACAGTGGAATTGAACAGTCCTGTCAAAACCCCCTAAAATAAAGACATTGTCCAAAGCATTTACTGATAATATTGGAAGTTACAATTATTTAGACAATTAGTTTTTTATTGTATTGGAATTTATTTTATCTTGCAGGCAATGTAGTAAATGGGACTATTGGAAAACAGATGGTTGACACTCTTGTCGAGTCATCCAGCAATGTTGAAATGATACTGAAATTCTTCGACATGTTCCTGAAGTTGAAAGATCTAACCAGCTCTGATGCTTTTAAGGAATATGACCCAGAAGGAAAGGGTATTATTTCAAAAAAAGAATTCCAAAAAGCCATGGAGGGACAAAAACAATACGCTCAGTCAGAAATCGAATTTCTTCTCTCCTGCGCAGAAGCCGATGAAAATGACATGTTTAACTATGTGGAGTTTGTTGACCGATTCCATGAACCAGCCAAAGACATTGGTTTCAATGTGGCTGTTTTGTTGACCAATCTCTCAGAGCACATGCCAAATGACTCTCGGCTCCAGTGTTTGTTAGACCCTGCAAACAGTGTTCTGAACTACTTCTCTCCATACTTAGGGCGTATTGAGATAATGGGTGGAGCAAAAAGAATAGAGAGAGTGTATTTCGAGATCAGCGAATCGAGCCGAACACAGTGGGAGAAACCACAAGTTAAGGAGTCGAAGAGACAGTTCATATTTGATGTGGTCAATGAAGGTGGAGAACAGGAAAAGATGGAACTTTTTGTCAACTTCTGTGAGGATACCATTTTTGAGATGCAGTTGGCATCTCAGATCTCAGAGTCAGACGCAGCTGAAAGACCTGAAGAAGAGGAAGAAGAAGAACCTCACCACATGATTGAAGTTGGTGAAGAGGATGAAGAGGAGAAGTCGCTAGAATCTTCATCTGCTTTTATTGTTGCCTGCACAGCACTTAGGAAAAATATGTCAAATTTCTTCAAAATGCTAACCTTGAAGAACATTAGTAAACAGTTTCGGAAAGTGAAAAAGATGACTATCAAGGAATTAGTCAAAGTCTTCTTCTCTTTTTTTTGGACGCTCTTTGTTGGTTTGTTCCAATTTGTGTTTACAATAGTATGGGGAATATTCCAGATTCTTTGGAGCACAGTGTTTGGAGGTGGCTTAGTTGAAGGGGCCAAAAACATTAAAGTAACCAAAATATTAGGAGACATGCCTGATCCCACACAATTTGGAATCCACGACGATGTCTTGGAAGCTGAAAAAGCAGATTCACCTGAACACGTCTCGTCTGCAGAGCTCGCACATCTTGTTAAAGGAGACAAAGGAGATATGGATATACCTGATATTTTTGGCATGCATTCGAAAAAAGAAGGCACTAAACATGGTCCAGAAATTGGTCTTGGCGATTACACAGAGATTGTAGGCTCAGAGTATGCAACCAGCTTGGAGAGTGCCGTACACAAGAAGAGAAAAGCTCTTGTAAGTACATTCATGTCTTACCTCTTCTATTATTGTATTGTATTATTATTATTTTCTCTTATCACTATAGATAATCTATTTACTCATATACATAAAGGTAGCTGTACACATTGTATAAATTGTTGGCCAAAATTGCCGATTTTGCTGTGTATTGGGGCTTCCAGATTATCTCTCGATGAGGGATGTTGGGTGAAGGAAATGTTGGACATATTCAATTTCACCATTCCAATCTTTTTCTTCTCAAGGGAGATACCTAAGCTACAATCAGAGATGAATATCCGATTCCTTTATTCCTTCATAAATGGTCACACAGAAGCAGTAAAGATCTTTAATTCATTAAAAAAATAGTGTTTGAATTGTTGTGAAAGTAAATATGTATCTGATTAATTATACAATATTAATGATTTTATATTATAATTACAAATACTTAAGTCGGTCATTATTTTCTGACTCTGACTCCGCAGTCCTGTCTATCAGTGGCTTCTTCCCCCCTCACATATCCACTGGGCCGAGCCGATCATACATGTCATTGGTGCCATCAAGGAGAATAGTTCTTGGCTGACCACTATTTGAAGTGAAGGCCATCTTTAATGTTAATGGTTAATGGTTTCCACCGACATAACAAAGTAGGTCACCCCCGCAGTCTAGTAACCCCTGAGATGGTATGTCTTGGTTGATGAAACCGTCATACCGAATACAACACAATTATTATTTCACATTTCTGTCCTCATGTGCTAACTTTGTAGAAGTTTCTACAAAGTTCATCATGATTTTACCACACTTGTAAAGGTTTTATCCTCAGTGGATATGTCAGTATTATTGCTCTCATTAAATCATCTATTGCTCGCCCATATCTTCCCTTGGTACAATATCAAAGGATGAGTGTCAGTATCTAGGAACGCGGCATTCCTAGAACACAACAGATTTTGTGTCTTTTCAGAGCATCTTGGATGTTGGCTTGACGTTAGAGCTGGCAGTGGTTCCTCCTTCATTGTCTACAAGAATTAATGAAGCAAGCCTTGCTAGTTAGTTATGCATGTTAGTTGGCAGATGCTCGGATGTGCCGCCTGGAGGCAATGGTTAATATCTATTTTCATTTTAATATCTCCATTCCTGATGTATCAGGCGCCTTATCATAAAACACAAGTTACGGTATACTCTGCTGAATGGCGCAGGGAGAGATAGGAGACGAGATACATCGGTGCATTAGAAAGGACATATGTCTGGAAATGACGGGGAATACAGAAGACCCTGCTTTCTATTTATTAATGAATGTGTCAGCTTTGGGGGAACATTATCAAAGAGGTAATTTAGCGGCTATAACAAGCATTAAAGAATTGGGCCAAGGTCACACAGTATAATTATAATAGCATTGAGGACTTATCTGATGTGGAACTGTGATGCTCATTTTGTGTTAGATAAAAACAGCAATTACTGCTTAGACGGGGCAGATTTTATGTAATTATGGGACCTGATGCTGGATTGTTGTCGCAGTTGTAATGTCAGAGGGAAATAAAAGGGTTTCAGGACTTCAAAGAAATAATAAAAGCAGGGAACAAGTTATAATAAAGCCTAAAATAACTACAACTCAGGCTACAACCCTGGTAGCCTTCCACTGAACCAATGCTGCCCCACCGGAGACCAACACCGGCCTCATCACCTTTGACTGTACTGGCACATCAACAAATATTGGCAGGGACCACTGGAGTGGCAGGAGGTGCAACAAGTGAGTAAGGGTATGTGCACACAATCAGTAGTGTAACGAAAGTCTTAGGGGCCCCGGTGCAATCTTTTGTCGTTCCCCCACCACCACCACCTCATCCCTACAGTGAATTCTTTATAGTGGCGGTTACGGGTGCTAAGGAGCCATGGAGGTCATGGATGACACGTGGATATTAACCATGCACCTTCCGTGTCATTGTCTGATTGGCCTTGCACATGCACACATTTGGTTACAAGTAACTGTGTATGTAGCCTTATACCGCCTGTGTATGTAGCCTTATACTGCCTATATATGTAGCCTTATACCGCCTGTATATGTAGCCTTATACCGCCTGTGTATGTAGCCTTATACCGCGTGTGCATGTAGCCTTATACTGAATCTTTTCCCATAAATCAATCTGTTCAGCTCTGTCTGCTCCATAACATGCCGCCTACAGATCAGACACCATCTTCAACTTGACAGGGGTCACAAGATTCCAGAAGTGGGATTAACAGATTAATTTAGCAGTAATTGACTACTAGGGTTAATAATGCTTCACATTTTTCCAAAATTGGAGCTTCTTAAGAAGCACATGAATCCATTTCATGCAGGTCATAACACATCTACAGTAGTTGTGTATTTGATGGCTGGTTCTCAGCATGTTCCCTTTATAGAACCAATAATTTCCCCTCAATAAAACTTGAGCTACTTGGTTCACTGGTTACTTACTAGTCTGTATACCGTGCCACAGAACTGCAGGCCTAACAGCGTCAATTCCTGAAGTTCCGGCTACTAGCGTTATATTTTATGGGGAGAATTATTAATAGGTTATTGCTTGAAAACATTTGCATCATTATGTGTGAGGGCAGATTGAACAATAATTGATTTTTATAGTCCTGATTCAGTATTCATATGTGTGCTATTAGGATCCCGATTGTGCTCCGCACGCACACATTACCGGGTATTAGGCGGCATGTTTAGTGGCTGTAGCTTTTAAGTTCTACGGAGACACGTCATTGGTGAGAGCGTAATAGGACAGGCTTTTATGATTCCTCATGTGAAAGGCTTTACTTCAGCTGATTGACGCTAGGAACGGTTTGCTCTTACCTAATGTGCTCTGTTGGTTAGTTAATTGTTTTCCTTTTTAACGATTTGTAAATTTGTTTTTTTTTTTATATATATGACATGTGTTGGCTTTAGCTTTCATTTTTGATGTGTATTACATTATGTGATGTGAATATTTCATTAGTCTAACTCGGAAAGCAAAGCAGAGAGAGGTAAAAAGCATTAAACAGTGCTAAACATTGAAAACCAATTTTCTCACTTATTTCTATCTACTGCATTTGCTAGGCTTGTACAGACATGGCCAAAGGTTTTGGTTTTCCCAAAATGTCTTGCTTCAGTATTTTTAGATCTTGGAGTCAGATATTTCTATGGTACACTGATATATAGATATAACCATTTTAGATGTTTTAACACATACTGACAAATACAATTTTCTGGCATAGAGGGATGAAAATGAGGTGCATATTTGGACGCCTCAGGCCCCATCCGGGCCCCATTCTGTGATCCACACCTCGGCCTGAGTTAGAAAATAGAAATCTATGCCAGTTCCTACGTGACGAAGATCTCCATTCTGGCTCCGGCACATCCAATAGATTTATAAAGAGGTTGAAGCCTGTTCATAAATCTCTGCTTCCCTGTGCCAGGCGGGCCATTTATTAAGACCGGCCAGTCTTAATACATTTTCCCCACTTTACAGTGTTAACTCTTATTTTGCAAGACCTCTGCAATTCACCCTGTTATGCTGGATGTCAGATACTTGGCCAAGTCCTGACTGGTGACAAACCGTTCATTCCTAATAAGTCCTTTGAGTTTGTCACAATTTTTATGGTTTTGTCTGACCGCCTGTTTTTTAGAATTGATCACAGTTTCTCAATGGGATCTATCATGCTGTAAAAAGCATTGTTCATCACCAAATAGCTCCTCGATGGTTGGGAGATGTTCCACTTGGAGGATGTTTACATACCATTCTTTATTTATAACAGTTGGCATGATAAAGGACTCATGGTAGCGCCCAGCTTTTTCTTATCTGGACAATTAGGCTGAGTTCAGACGGGGTATTTTGGTCAGGATTTTGAGGGCAAATTTGCCTCAAAATCCTGACCAAAAAGATGGCTCTCATTGAAATCAATGGGAGCCGGTCAGTTTTTTTTTTCCGGGAGCCATTTGTTCCGGCTCCTGGAAAAAGAAGGAGCGATATGCTCATTCTTCAGGCCAATTTGCCTCGTGAATCCGCCTGAAGACACTCCCTCCCCCGACTAGGCCCATTCATTTGGGCCTAATCCAGAGCGGAGTGTGACACTGCACCGGCATCCAGTTGCAGCTACCCGTTTTTTGGTCCGGAAACTGAGGTGGCCTCAGCTTCCGGACCAAAAAACCCTGTGTGGACCTGACCTTATACATCCAGATGTCCCTAACAGTCTGAAGGGGGCTTAATCATCAAAAATAATTGTACCTTACTCCAATCACAGATCAGATCAACAGTTCCGTTTTGTTAAACACTCTTCTTCTTTGACACTCAGCGGTTCCAACATAAGACGGTCACTTAACTTATGTTTAATTCTTTTAAGGCAGTGTCAGATTGCCCAACACCATCTCTCTAGCCAGACTCTGTACAGCTGCCTCCTAACAACTTCGGGCCTGTGGTTCTGAGCTGGTCTCTGTTTCACTGCACTCCCTCTGGTTCTGGTCTCTACTGGTTCTTACTAGAGATGAGCGAACACTAAAATGTTCGAGGTTCGAAATTCGATTCGAACAGCCGCTCACTGTTCGAGTGTTCGAATGGGTTTCGAACCCCATTATAGTCTATGGGGAACATAAACTCGTTAAGGGGGAAACCCAAATTCGTGTCTGGAGGGTCACCAAGTCCACTATGACACCCCAGGAAATGATACCAACACCCTGGAATGACACTGGGACAGCAGGGGAAGCATGTCTGGGGGCATAAAAGTCACTTTATTTCATGGAAATCCCTGTCAGTTTGCGATTTTCGCAAGCTAACTTTTCCCCATAGAAATGCATTGGCCAGTGCTGATTGGCCAGAGTACGGAACTCGACCAATCAGCGCTGGCTCTGCTGGAGGAGGCGGAGTCTAAGATCGCTCCACACCAGTCTCCATTCAGGTCCGACCTTAGACTCCGCCTCCTCCAGCAGAGCCAGCGCTGATTGGCCGAATTCCGTACTCTGGCCAATCAGCACTGGCTAATGCATTGTATTGGCGTGATGAAGCAGTGCTGAATGAGTGTGCTTAGCACACACATTCAGCTCTACTTCATCGGGCTAATAGAATGCATTGGCCAATCAGCGCTGGCCAATGCATTCTATTAGCGTGAACTGAGTTTGCACAGGGGTTCTAGTGCACCCTCGGCTCTGCTACATCAGATTGCTACATCTGATGTAGCAGTGCCGAGTGTGCATCAGATGTGTAGTTGAGCAAAACTGACTCAGCACTGCTAAGTCTCTGCATTCGCATAGGAATGCATTGGCCAGCCTTCGGCCAATCAGCGCTGGCTCTGCCGGAGGAGGCGGAGTCTAAGGTCGGACCTGAATGGAGACTGGTGTGGAGCGATCTTAGACTCCGCCTCCTCCAGCAGAGCCAGCGCTGATTGGTCGAGTTCCGTACTCTGGCCAATCAGCGCTGGCCAATGCATTCTATTAGCCCGATGAAGTAGAGCTGAATGTGTGTGCTTAGCACACACATTCAGCTCTACTTCATCAGGCTAATAGAATACATTGGCCAATCAGCGCTGGCCAATGCATTCTATTAGCTTGATGAAGCAGAGTGTGCACAAGGGTTCAAGCGCACCCTCGGCTCTGATGTAGCAGAGCTGAGGGTGCACAAGGGTTCAAGTGCACCCTCGGCTCTCCTACATCAGAGCCGAGGGTGCGCTTGAACCCTTGTGCAGCCTCGGCTCTGCTACATCAGAGCCGAGGGTGCGCTTGAACCCTTGTGCACACTCTGCTTCATCAAGCTAATAGAATGCATTGGCCAGCGCTGATTGGCCAGAGTACAGAATTCGGCCAATCAGCGCTGGCCAATGCATCCCTATGGGAAAAAGTTTATCTCACAAAAATCACAATTACACACCCGATAGAGCCCCAAAAAGTTATTTTTAATAACATTCCCCCCTAAATAAAGGTTATCCCTAGCTATCCCTGCCTGTACAGCTATCCCTGTCTCATAGTCACAAAGTTCACATTCTCATATGACCCGGATTTGAAATCCACTATTCGTCTAAAATGGAGGTCACCTGATTTCGGCAGCCAATGACTTTTTCCAATTTTTTTCAATGCCCCCGGTGTCGTAGTTCCTGTCCCACCTCCCCTGCGCTGTTATTGGTGCAAAAAAGGCGCCAGGGAAGGTGGGAGGGGAATCGAATTTTGGCGCACTTTACCACGTGGTGTTCGATTCGATTCGAACATGGCGAACACCCTGATATCCGATCGAACATGTGTTCGATAGAACACTGTTCGCTCATCTCTAGTTCTTACTCTTAAGTGTCTGGGACTGTGGCAGGAATCTTACGTTTTTATCTCCTATCTATTCTTACCTGCCTCTGGGGGTGAAGCTAGAAACCCTTTGTCTGTGCAGAGCATGCACTTTTGCTAATTCCACTTCTGGGGATGACACAGCCTGTGATCACCATTTCCATGTTAGTGGGGTTGATTCGTCAGTGTGGCGATGGCCTACTCCTCCTGATCCTAAAACTCTCCATTTATGCAGTAGCCAGTGGCGTAACTAGGAATGGCAGGGCCCTGTGGCAGACTTTCGACATGGGGGCCCCCCCAACCGACCCCCCCCCTCCCCCGCATTCCTGCGTGCACTATTATGCCCCATAGTGGCCCCTACACACAGTTTTATGCCCCATAGTGACCCTTGCACACAGTATTATGCCCCATGGTGGCCCCTGCACACAGTATTATGCCTCATAGTGGCCCCTGCACACAGTATTATGCCTGACTGTGGACACCCATGAACAATTATTATACTCTGGGGTCTTTTCAGACCCCAGAGTATAATAATTGGAGACCAAGGGGGATACCAACAGGAAAAATCACTGTTACTTACCTCTCCCTGGCTACACTGCACTCCTCGGTGGTGTCGGCCGTCTTCACTGACGTTCGGGACATCACATGACCCAGGACGCAGGTTTGGTTTCTAAGCTGTCTAGTTAATGTCTTTAGATGGACACAATGCTATAATCGATATAATTACTTTTGATGTAAAATATAGGCCAAAAAGTCCAAAATGATGTAAATGTTCTGTTATCCGAGTAATGGTAATGTTATCGTTTTTCGGCATACCTTTGATATAGAGTTCTGAAAATTGGAAACAATCTATGGGAATGCAAAGGTATTTTTATTTTGCACATATATAGTATACAGTTTTTATGGTCTGATTCTTCATAAAAGTGCAAAGGTCAGCATTCCTACAACAAGGGCGTGATAATGGTAATTCAGATCTATTCAATAACGTGGGGACATCTAGTTATTATGTAGACTGTGGTAGATACTGTATGTAATAGGAATAAGATCTCCGTGTTTCATCTCACTAGTCATTAAATCTCAGCTAATATATCACAGTGTCACACACTACAGACCTTGTTTCCTTATTCCATAAATCATATATAGTTTTCCAATGAACTATTATTTTTCTAGTCAGCTTACATTCTCATAGGGTATGGGAGAGTTCTTTGTGAGACTGCCCTTTTATCTGATTGAGGCTTGAAAAAATCTTTGTGTCTGCTGCAGGTGAATGGAATTGATTGTCACTGACATTCATTTCTATATCAAATCTGCTACGTGTGAATTTACCTTAATGATGCAGCATGATGGATATTCTCCGTGGCCAAATTAAAGGTTCATGGACCCTGATGCTCCTCTTTATGACATGTGCACAGGGCCGGAGAAAGAATTTTTTAGTATGTACATAATACAGATGTGTCCTCCCTTACCCTTTACTTTTGACTAGATGTATTTAGATATGTGTCACAAGATGACCAGCTTTTCACAACAATACAATATTGCTATATACAATATTGTTATGTAATGCTGTTTTTATATGTGTCTATTTTTTTTTTTGCTAGTGGAGCCTCATGGTTTTTTTTTTGCCTTCCTCTGGATCAACACTGTAGGGATTGTAGGGTTATAGGTTGGACTTGATGGACTAATGTCTTTATCCAACCTCATCTACTATGAAACTATGTATGTATGTATGTATGTATTCTAGCATGTTGCGATATTGGAATGCATATCCAAAATGGAGCAAAGGTAAGGGTGGACACATATGTATATTTCTGACCACTTGTAACCTATGAGGCACTCTTCTCTTTCTTATACTTCCTCTTAGTTATTGCACATGTACACATTATTTGGCCATATCCTTTTAATGGAAAAGTCACATACATCACAGAAAATGATTAAAAACATGACTTGTGTGACTTGTGCAGTTAGTGTAATGGTTACTTCTGGCACTGCTATTCTGATAAGCGTGCTCTTTTAGGTCATGGATCAAAGATCTAAGGATGGACCGTACCATATTATAATCAGCACGGTTCTTACACTCCATAACAATGAGCAAAATCTGTGCAAATCTAGAAAAAAAAAATCCTTGACAGATTGGATTTGTTAAACCTCATTCACTACACGGTGTCTTAGTTACAGATTTTCTATGCAAATTTTGTACTGATGGCAGGAGTCCCAAACTTGGCCGGGTAAATGGGCATCCCCATATAGTAAATGGCCCCTACAGGTGACAGAAATCAATCATCTGATAACTTTATTGGGGAAACGAAGAAAGATTGCTGAGAGTATGTCATCCATCTGTATTTGGAGTTTGTCTCTGTATCCACCAACATTCCAGTAGTAACCACACAAACCCAATAAATTGGGATTTTTAGTACTTCCATTGGCATACTGTGATATGACTCTGTGTCAGGGATAGAATTTTGGTTTCAGATCCACAGCCCTTGTTGTCACCTTCCTCTGATGAAGCCTTCTCATTTATTAATATAGCCTCGCTTTTACCACAGATAATAGCAATAATCATTCCCGCTGAACATTTTTCTGTTCGTCTGCCCGAGTTCTTAAGAAGTGACGCAGGATTATAACTGCCGTGTCTGGAAATAAATGACCTTGGAATTGTCCCTGGGTCTTTTAAAATGCACGCGGCTTAGTTTTCTATATTCTTCCTGTCCCTCCATCTACAATAACATTTATAATTCACAATTTAAGCAATGAGTCACAGCAACATCAATGAGAGCTATTCCTCAGATTTGAGGGGAATTCACATGCTGCCGATTTTATTTTTTTTGTTGAAATTTCTACAGCTAAAAAATAGTTCAAGTAAATGGGGTGGTTTCTGTAGCTCCAGCAAAGTATAGTAAGCCCCACAAAGTATAATATGATCCACAATGGTCCCCACACAGTATTATATGCTGCCAATACCCCCCTTTGGTGCTATTATTATACTGTGGAGTCTCCTCAGACCCCAGAGTATAATAATCAGAGGCCCAGGGAAGGTGATTAAAAATAACAAACACACACACTCACCTTTCCTGGGCATTCTTGCTCCATCCTGCTGTCTTCAGCATCTTCGGCCCTCTTCAGATGTCACTGCTGAGATCTGTGATTGGGTCTCAGCGGTCATGTGGGACACACTGACGTCATTACAGACCCTGAGTCCAGGAGAAGTGAGTATAAGTATTATTTTCAGCCACCTCCCCTGGGTTGCCATCTATTGGAAAGGGGCCTGGCAATATGCCATGGCCCCTTCCCAATAACAGCATGTATAGACATCGGGGAACAAGGCTTTCCCCGACCGCTATCAAAGTGGTCTGGGACTCCCACCATCTCCATATGGCCGTGGGCCCCATAGGTTGTTGGGTCTGATTGCGGTCACACCCCCTGCGACTGCGATCGTTACGCCACTGGACTAAGGTCCTGGGTTTGAATCCATCCAAGGAATACATCTCTTTGGCTTTGACTCTCTGGTTTTCTGTCACACTCCAAAAACATTCTGATAGGTTGATTTGGAATGAAAATTGTAAACCCCAGTAGGAAAAGGGACCGATGTGAGCTTTGACAACCTCTGTTCAGTGCTGTGGAATATCAATGGTTGTACCCCTTTTTAAAGGAGAACCACCGTGACTCTAGGAAGTCGATAGTATTTATAGTTGCACTTAATAAAGGGGAGGCCTATCCCCAAAACGTGTTGTGCCCTGTCCGTAGCTAATAAAGAGATGTATATTTCCATTTTGTCGTCATCCTTACCTGTGAGCGTAACTGGGGTCTTTCTCCTACTGGTTCTCCTAATTCGTAACTTCTTCCAAAAGATGCTGACACTGGTTGTTGCCACCTCTCACCATTTGTGCCTAATTTGTGGTTGTGACCAATTCACAACGACACCAGGTGCGGGGCTAGACAGGATTTTTCTTTGACATTATTGTGAATCTGATATAAAACGGATCTACACTATGGTCAGTCGCTCGGTGTCCTCTTTATTGTTCTGACCCTTGTTAAAGGAGACTGGCTAGCAAGTTGGCCACTACAATAGTGTGGATCAAACAACTTATGTAATAACATTTCTGGATATATGGGGTTGTTCTCAGTGATGTTCCAGTCTGCTGTGACCTTTGTCTGCATAAAGATGAATGTCTTTGCATGGTTTCTATAAGATTATACTAGTTTGAGTTTGACCAGTAACAACCATGGCAAGTCATGTGCCCTGATACGTATCAAGATTGTTACACATTAACATTCAGCAATTGTATTCCATGTGTGTCCAGGTTATAATGGGTGATCTGACAGAGCCAACCACAGATCAATTTGCCGAGTAGCCAATCTTTAAACAGTTCTAAGAAAATTCCTTATCACTTAAGACAAAGCGTGAAAGGAATTACCAGAGGGAACTGCAGAAAAGGTTTCTGGTATCACTTGCAAAATCTTGTGTCGTTTAATTAGTTTAGCTGCAAAACTACTTTAGTCTGTATGAGTAAAGCAAGCAGAGGATCTGGAATATGCTCAGATAACCCTGCTAATTGAATTCTCATAATGGTAATAAAATAACGCAAATCACCCTACAATGAACATCTTACCTTGTTATTTGCAGGCAGCGGAAATTGCTAAAGAAAATGAGGACAACTCAAAAGCAGAATCTGAGAAGGCTGAGTAAGTTCCCTGAAATGTCATCTAGAAGACATACAGTAATGCAGTAATAGAAATAGCAGAGGAAAAGGCATATTGAATGAGAGTCTTTCACCTCCCAAGCCCTCCAACTACAGTAAGCCATAAATAGCTTAAAGACAATGAGCCTGTGCGTAGTGTATTGTTACTTAATAACTTACTGCCAGCTTTATTGTGCAGTTATGTGCTTCTCTCTGAAGCACTGACCTCCTCTCTTCCCCCTCTGATGCACACAGTCTTTCCTGTATAAACAAGGTCAGACTTGCAATGCAGGACTATGGACGTTTGATGGAGGCGTTAATAAACTTGCAATGTGAAAGTGATCCTACTGTTCATAAAGGAAACATTTGGGAAGATTTATTAAGACTGGTTTTTCATACACCAGTCCTAATAAAGGCCTTGACAGGTGCAAAGTGAACCTGATCTATCAAGGCTTCAATGCGTCAAAACAGAAATCTTAGCCAGTCAGGAACTGGCATAGGTTTCCTATATAATTCATGGCAGAAAATTGGCACGAGTTCTAATACTGTAAATCAGCCGGGCCAGGAAAGATGTGCACCACATTATCACACATCTACTGTAGAAAACTGGTATAAATGTGTTGATGAATTCCTCCCAATGTGTGCATCAGAGCAGCAGATAGGAAGTCAGTGCTCCAGAGGGGAGCAAATAACTTCATAGTAAAACTACATTACACAAAGGCTTATTTTAAAACAAAAGACATGTTTATTTTACTGGAGTGCTTTTTAAGAAATGCTGATTCCAGATCTGTCATTTATACGTTTCTACTAACTTACATTCCCCTGTTGTGCAGCAGCAAATAAGCAGTGCTGTGTATTCTGATAAGCTACTCCTAACATTATACCTTGCAAGCTTAGGAGTCCTCTCTATGCACCAGCATGTAGTGCACAGCCTGTTTGCAGGCACACAGCGGGGAATGGAAGTTAGTAGGAACAGAAACTGATTCAGGATCAGCGTCTTTTAAGCTATTTAGTGATTGCTGTAGTTTGGGAGTGTGCAACACCTCGTTTCATTATCTGTATTCCGTTCTCTGATCCTGCTGTTCCATCTCATCTTTCTTATGTATTTGCTCAGTTTTCTTTAATATTTTTTTATGTCTTAAGTCGATTTATGGTCTGTCGGGAAAATGATAAAAGCTAATCCATATGGAACAATTCCAATATTATTATAACCTAATGTAAGTGGTACTTTTTTGCAGCTCCTTAAAGTGAGTCTACCAGCTTCTAAACCACTTATATGCTGTTGTAGGGGCTGTTAGTGACATGGTGAACATACCTTTCTTGTGTCAAAGTGTAATCTTTCTACTAAGCAAGTCAGATCGGTGCACAGGGAGCATGGCTGCATCTTCTAGAGTGCACATTTTTTCCTGTAGTTACCACCCAACTCTGCCCCCATCATATAGACTGAAATGTCCCAATGTGTGTTTATAAAGTGTCGACATAAAAAAATAAAAGTATTGGTAGACTCCCTTTAAGGGTTAGTTCACACGGCAGAAACCTTTTCTGCCATGTGACTTTTCCCGCGTGGCTAGCTGCAGTGGACTGCACTACATCGGCATCCCGTCATGGCATCCCGCTTCTGATTAGGTCTGGATGAATGGGCCTAAGCAGGACTGTGTCTTGAGCCGCAGACGCCATGGCTGACTCAGCAGCGGAATCCGCCTGAAAATAGGGCATGCTGCTTTTTTTTCCCGCTAGCTGAAAAAAAAATCGCCAGTGGGAAAAAAATGCAAGTGACTCCCATTGAAATGAATGCCAGACGTTTTTGCAAGTAAATTTTGAGGCGGATTCCGCGTGCCTGTCTGTAGTATGAACCCTTGTTGGGATGATAGCTATTCTTGCCAGCAAACCCACATACATGCATGCTTGGTTCAGCTGGTATGTTCTAGTGTACTTGTATACATTACATTCTGTAGTATTACAGCATGCAGTAAGATCTGAGGATCTCTTATCGGTAAGTGCAGGCAGCCAGAGTGTAAGGTAATTGTCTATACAGAGGTTTTGGAGCTCAGTATCAGAAAAATGGAATCCAACCATCATAATTATGTACTAAAATTAATCCGCACAAGATGTTGGACCTGAAACCCTCATGTTGTTTAAAGGTGCGGACTGAAATCTATCGTAAATAAAAAGCTTCATCCCTTGTGCACCACTTTATTATTCTGCAGGCCTTCCTCTGGAGCATGTGGCCTATTCATTTGTCTTCTGCTGCTTAACCCCTGAAGGACAAAGCCCAAAAGTGCGTTAATTTTGCCTCATAACATGCAGCTCCGGTATTATATCTATCACTTTCAGAAAACATTCAGTTCCACCTATGCTTTTACGGTCAGCAAATGTTCATGTGAAATCTTCATGTAAGATCTCATGTTACTGCCAACAAGCTGATGTTGATAGATTTTTTTTCTTATTACTGTATATGTATTTGCTTAGTATTATGGCTGTAAATGGACTGTGGCCGGATTGAATTTGGGGAGATTTATTATGCCTTGTATACCAATTTTTTCGGTGCACAAGCCATTGCAAATCAGATCTTTTTGCACAAAAATGTTGCAGCTTTTTTCTGTTAAGCATCATAATTGCCACTTTCCCGGGAGGGGCAGCTTTATGGTCGGTCAAACAAGACTGATTATAGCTGGTGTAGATTTCAGTGCAGGTACATGGCCCGGCATAGGATACGTCTCATTTATGAGGAGTCGGGTACCTCATTATAAAAGGAGGAATGCAGTGAATATGAAGACTGGCGTTCCTACATCTATCCCTGTGTGTTAAAGGTTGTTATGTAGAATACCCATTTTAATTATATAAATGTATGATCCCTGGGACCCCAGCTACTATTTGTTTGGGACCATCGATTGGCAGTAAAGCATGCTAGTTACACCCCTGCACCACAGAGCTGTAGGAGTAGTAAGTAAGGTATCAAGGGCCCTAAAGCAAGACATCGACTTGGGACCGCCTGCATAACTTCTTACAAACGTCAGGCACATCGTAGGCACACATGCCTATATTTTAGCAGAATTTACATGTCCTTTTCCTTCTCTATCTGGGTCCAGATTATCATGAAGACTTCTTCACAACATGTCTGTGCTCATGGTCTTTTGGTGCCCCCCGCATAGTAATTGTGCCCCCTTTTATGCCATAGCCTCCCACCACAGAATCCCTCCTGACCAACTACTAATTAATTAATAGGTTAATTTTCTCCTTTCTCACTGAAAGGCTGTGTATCATAACTCTACTCCCCTTGTCTCACTCCAGTGCACCAGAGGGCTGGGATAATAAATTTACAAAGCACAGACTACCAGACATCAAAGGAAACCCGAAAGGAGAATGAAAATGTGTCAGCCAAAGTGAGATGATGAGTGTTCTTAGATGGAAAGCATTTCTATAAAATCACATTACATATATATATATATATATATATATATATATATATATCTTATAAGCCGATGGCTGGTCAGGTAATGGAGGGGGTGTACATCTCACCCAGACTACTCAGGTGGGTGAGATGAGAAAATTCCAGAAAGAATGTTTCTCAGCAGATAACTATTGTCTACTGAGGGTTATTTCAGAGTTTCAGTTACTGAGCTGGATTTTTAGGAATGACAGGTAGGTTGGTAGTGGGACCTATCAGTCCACCCCCCTCCAGTCCACACTTTTGGGATGTTCCGGCAGTGACTCAGCTGCAGAGAGTCTCCTCGTCAAGGAGGCTTAAGAAGTTGCTCCAGCAGCAGACTGTGGGAAGAGTTTGGCTGGAGAGAGAAAGAGAGAGGTCATATTTTTGGAGCTGTGTCCTGAATGATTCTATTGGCTTTTGGATTTCTGTTATTGTAGGTGAGCTAACCTATTCTATGTTTAGTTAGAGCCTAGCCGGGCAGGGATTTATTTTTGTATTGTTTCCTTTTGTTGCTGCACCACCTTTTTGAGTGAAAATAAACTCTACCTTTGTTTTGGACTAAAGAAACTGGACTTGAATAAAATGCTCATGGGTTCCCACAGGAATCAGACAGACAGCTTGGTGACTGTTTCCCAGCACTAGGACACATTGAACTGAAAAATAAGTAAAAATGACAAGAATATGTTGAAGATAGAGTCCTTGTATGTGCTGCGTATAAAGCCATTTCCCGGGTTATAAGACTTAGTATGTAGCAGTGTGAATGTAGTGTACAGCATGTTAGATACAGAACATACTGTATAGCGGCAATGATCATCTTAGTTCCCAAGAAAGTTGTCGTCCATTTATTAAAAACAGTCTTCAATCATTTTTAGCATTGAAGATGGTGAGAAAAAGGACAAAGCTAAAGCAGAAGAACAGTCTGAATTCTTGGAAAGTAAAGAAGGGCTGAGGATAAAGAGGAGACGAGGCCAGAAAAAAGAGGAGCCTGAAGCGTTTATGGCTAATTTCCTAGCAGGACTGGAGATCTACCAGACCAAAATGCTGGTAAGAGATGTACTTGCTTTTATAGCTAAAGATATGCTGGGAAGATTTATCACAAATGATAAAAGAGCAAGCCTTATCCAATAAACCAATAAGATTGTTTCTTCCACTTTCAAAGGGACTTTGACATATGGGAACTGGAACCCTACTATTTATTGGGTATTGATTACCAGAGTTTTGCATAGAGCCTTCAGCTAGTAGAACAGAAAATATATAGCCGTAGTGTTCGGGAAAAATCATGACTACAAGGAGCTGCATGAACATGTATAAAGAAGCCACCTCTGTAGGGCAGAAACACTGTGACAGTGACTACAATAGGGGCACGTGAAGAAGGGCTCAGAGCCCCCACTTATATCATATGCCTTTCCCTGGTTCCTTAATACTCCTACTTTAAAGAGAAGGAAGTAGAATGTGGTGAGGTAGGGGAGAAATTAGTAGTAAGGGTTGAGGGGGAAGAGTGGGGGGGAAGGGCAGGGAGAGGGCAAAGGGGGGGTCAGGAGAGGAAGGAAGGGGGGAGGAGGAAAGGTCTCGTAGACTAACGAGGGCGGAGAGGAGGAGGGGCGAACAACAGAAGGAAAGAGAAAAGGGGACAAAGGAGCAGAGAAAAAGAGAAGCTGAAGAGTGTATGTGAGAGAACCGGAGAACACCTAAGATGGAGTCCCAAACCAGGGGAGAGACAGGGGGTTGGGGGGGGGGATGCGGTGGTCAGGGTGAACGATCCAGCCAATATGCCCAATCTTTTTGTTCTAAGGAAAGATAAGCTGCATTCTGAGGTAGAACAGTACTCCCCTCTATCCATTCAAAACACATATAAACTCAGCCGAGGGAGAGCTCTTAGCTTGACAGCTATCTGAAGTGCATGGCCAGATTTAGAAATCTAGAAATCATAATCATTGTAAATGAAATAGGAATTTTATCTGTGTTTCCTTTTATCCTTCCTTTTTGGAGGGCAGGCAGCTCTGCACAGGTCACAGAACATACCCATAGAAGGCAATGAGTCATTTTCTGATTTTATGCTTACAACTGTGCACAATTAAAACAATATGGACGTCCCCAAAAACCATCCTAACAAAACAGATAAAAAATAATATACGGTACAATCAGAATATGAACATGTATTAGACAAAGGGAATATAGTTTGAAGTGGTGTAAAAGGTGATCTGTTCTATTTAAGGAAAAACTAAGTGGGTGTCAGTGAAGTAGCTGGAGAATAAGGAAAGGTTTGCAGCCTGGGGCATATGATAAGTATATAGGCATAGTGACCCATTTTCTTTACATCCCATGCATAATGGACTTGCTAGATCTTCTAATGACGGCCATGTAAAGTAATGTAACTGCACTCTGCTTTGCCCTACTTGTGCAATGTCACAGTGTTTCAGAAATGATCCATCTTGTTTTAAATTACCCCTCTGTGCCTCTCAAGAGAAGAAAAAAAAGTTACTTAGCCAAGAGGAAGGTAGGAATGAAATTTTTACATTTGATAATCATTTAAAGGTTCAAACCAAATGACCAAAAGTGGAAAATGTTCAGATCTCCCTGGAGAGATTACATGGAAACACAAAGAACACGTTCTAACTAAATATAGATCTTAGACACATGGCAAACACTTTAATCTCTACTTCTCTTCTGTCTCTTTTCAGAATTACCTGGCCAGAAATTTCTACAATCTCCGTTTCCTCGCTCTGTTTGTGGCATTCGCCATTAACTTTATTCTGTTGTTCTACAAGGTAATGCTTTTTTGTACGATACGGTTTCTTTTTGTTCTGTATCATCGAGTGGTCCTTAGTCAAAGTACTTTTACAAATTGTGTCTTTTCCTATGTTGCTGGATCTATTGTCCTCTTATGAGGAAGACTTTCTTTGAAGACAGACTCTCAGTATCTCTTCTCAAGACGAGCTTTCATCGCCTGTATCGTACTGCGGTTCTGCTGTGCTTTTTTGTCCCTCCGTCAGCCCACAAGCTCCTCATTATGTTGCTCTGCTGCCGTCTATGTGGTAGGAAGGTTAAACAGTGAAAAAAGTGAGAATGTATTTGTAGTTTCTATGGACTGAAGTTTGTATAGACCTTGTGTCTGCGTGTCATAGTTAATAGATGATTGTCTCAGGAAGTGTTAGGACAAGAAACTCTTAATTTGCCTTGTTAGACTGTCAGCAATGTAAACAATGTGGATGCTTCATTAGCCTTCATCTACACAATGTATATAGGAGAACTGCTGTATGGCTGCACTTAACATTAGTTCTGATCACTCACCTATTAAATACCACTTTATCTCATACGTTTTCCAGGTCACTGAAGAACCCTCAAATGAAGACACAGATAATGAATCCAACCTATGGAACACCTTCCAAGAAGATGAGGAAGAGGCAGAAGAAGGAGCAGTTTATTTTGTCCTGCAGGAAAATACTGGTTACATGGCCCCAACCCTACGTATCTTGGCTATTATTCACACCATCATCTCTTTTCTTTGTGTTATTGGATACTACTGTCTTAAGGTAAGTAGAATTGACAGGTAAAAGACTGCAATCTTGCTGTACCTGCTCCTTAGAGGGCATTCACTTATGTGCACACTATAGCATTCCCCGTGAACTATTTACCAGGGTTCACAAGAATATGGCTCACTGCCTGATTTTCCAGCTAGATGAAAAAAGAAGCATCATGGTTTATCTTCATCTTGCAAATCCTATTGAACTGGCAAAGCTAGAATTATTTTTGCATTGTTTTTTTGTTAGAGTTTTTTTCTGCCTCCCATTAATTTCAATGGACTTTGCTAGGCGCTTCTTTTTTCCTCTAGCTGAAAAATCAGCTCTCATTGAAATGAGTGGGAGAGTTGGCAAGTGTTTATAGGGGCTGATTCAGCTTCTAACATCCACCACCAAAAAACTCTGTGAACTAGAAAGGCCAAGAAAGGAATTTGGCCTATTGCTTTCCATCAACTTATTGAGAGACGTGAGGCTCGTGCCAGTCAAATGAGGGACGGACGAGACCTATGTTCTTGTAAATGATGGAGGTCCCAGCAGTGCCACCCCAATGTTCAGGCACTTAGCAACTATCTTTCCAATAGATACACGTTAAGTTGTGATTGTGCAACATCCCCTGTAGTCACCACTAGTTTCAAGTAACTTATGTGAGTACAATGTGGCAGAGAAAACTCAAACCTAACTGCTTTCTATGGCGTATTGCATGATAGAAAAACAGGGTGCACAGTTATGTTACATTAAAAGGAGCCTGTCACCAGGAACCTCAGTATAAAGCCAGTCACAATATATGCACAGGACTTTATGCTGAGCCCCATCACACCTATAGATACTACAATAGATGTAACATTTCTTTGGAAAAATCTAATTCTGGAAATATGCAAGTGGAGCTTAAAAGTAATGGTTGAGCCAGAGCCCGTGAGGGATCCGTCTGGTACATGTGTGACAATTTATCAAGCATCATTATAGCTATCGGATAGGAAGAAGCTGTCAATAAAGTGTATAGGGGAGCACTGGGCAGCTATTCAGACCTGGAGAAGGAGGCTCTGATGTCCCCCATTGCACTTGAGCCTCTTGTGCTTATTTCTAAAAATGGCTTTTTCAAGGAAATGGTTTATCTAATGGACTATCTACAGATCTGATGGTGTTCAGTGTAATGTGCATCGCAGATGGTTTGATATTGAGGCAAACTCCCTTTAACTACTCTAAATATATTGGACTTCACAGTCCATTTTATCACAGATAATACATGTAATAACTATATATATATTGCTAAGACTGGATGAGATCTGGGCCATGTAAAGGTGAGCTAATGACAACCACTTAAGGTTAATATTGCTTACAACGATTTTTGTGTCCTCAACACAATTGCTCCTTCTTCTCCTATAAAAGAGAAGGCTAATGTTCAATGCAGCATCTACACAAACATAATCCCTATAGAGAGCGGCGTCTTCCTCTATATCTGAAGGACAGAGATGAATATTAATGTATGAACACGGCACATACATTACAAAGAGAAAATATCATTGGGATTCATTTGTAATCAAAACCTGTTTATTCCTCTAGGGAATATAAGAGAGAAATACACATAGTACATACTGGAGACTCATGCGGCCATTGCGATCTGTTCCTCTTAGGTGGTGTGAATTGATAATGCAGTTACCTGGATATTAATCCTGCTCATCCTTCTGTTCTCCTCCAGGTTCCTCTGGTGGTATTTAAGCGGGAGAAGGAAATTGCTCGCAATGTGGAGTTTGATGGTCTGTACATCACAGAGCAACCCTCCGACGATGACATCAAAGGGCAATGGGATCGTCTTGTTATAAATACCCCGTAAGAAATCCACTGTCTATCCTTCTAATCTGTCCTCTGTTATGTCTTCAGAGGCAGCAGAGCAGTTTGTCAGTGCAGCGGCAGCATTACTATAATACAAAGCATTGCTTTAGGGTACCTGCAGATTCATTTATCAAAGGGGTTGTCGGGGGTTACAAATACATGACATTTTATTTAAAAAACAGCCCCACACCTGTTCATGGGTTGTCTAGCATTGCGGCTCAGCTTTATTGAAATGTGTTGGGCTGAACCGAGGGGCATAACTAGAAAAGACGGGGCTCCTCCCAGACCAGACATGGCATGACACCACCTTTCCTGAGCCCATGCTGTATAGCAGCCCCTTTACTGACTCCCACATAGTATATTGTCCCTTTTACCAATCCCTTACATGGTATATTGCCCCCTTTACTGACCCCTCATATGATATAAGGTCCCCTTTTCTTGGCAATCATGCAGTATGATGCTTTCTTTACTCACCCTCCACATAGTATATTGTCCCCTTAACTGATCACCCCACACAGTATATTGTCCCTTTATTGTCCTTCATAAGGTAAACTTCCCCCTTTACTGGCCTCCATACAATACGTATCCTCTTTACTGGCCCCCATTCAGTAAATGCCACCTTTCCAGGCCTCCAAACAGTAAGGGGCCCACTTATAGTCCCCCACAGAGTGACTTTAAGCTGTTACCTAGTGAATTACTCCATAAGGTAATGGCCTATATAATGGATATTCACTTACCCATCTCTGCTTCTTTCCATGGCCACCTCTGCTTCACCTTCAGCCTCTTGCTGTATATTACATCCTCACTCTAAACAGTGTCAGGTTGTGACTTTGGGACGTAATGTGTAGCACTCTTTGGAGGCTGAAGGCGAAGCGGAGGAGACCATGAGTAAGAGCGGGTAAATTCCAAAAAAAACAAAACAACCCAAAGCAGCAGGAGCTGGCTTCCTAATGTTGTGGGCCCCATAGCAGTGCTATGTTCAGCCCGTTTGAGCTGCAATACCATACAGGTGTGGTCATTTGGGAGATAGTAATCATGTTTTTCTAATCATGGTCCTTTAAAGGACAAATTTCACACGGCTATATCTGTAATGTCCATATTTGATCAGCTGAATTTTATTTTCTGAAGCAATAAGAGATGTATAACAATGGGGTGCTCAATGGAGCCATCGTCAATCTGAGCAGTACCTCTCCAAGCTAAGTAGAGTCTCTCATTTTTCCAGTACCCTGGAGATGTAGTTACTGACTAGTGGGATCATCCCACGGTGCACAGACTGTGGTGTAACAATGGGATGTAGCCAGCACTGCTGAAGCGTGCGTGCTGTTTGGATCGGCTGATCCGAACAGTACTTGCTCATCTACTGCTGAGGACTATTATCCTAGTAGTAACATGGCCACATCCAGAGTTGCCCTGCACTGGTCTCAACATGTTTGGGCTTCTACATAGCAAACAGCAGGATGAAATAATAAGTTATTAGGTCATCTGAAGGACCCCAAACCAGAGGGAACAATTTGGGCCACAGCCGACGGGGCAGCCAAGGAAAAGATTGCCCTGCCCTGTTGTAAACGTTATTCAGGTAGGAGCAGAGGTTTCTGGACAGGGGTGTATATTACCAGGATAGGAATCAGTGTATGTTGGAGGTTTTTCTTTAAGAATCACTATCTTTAACACAAAGACACAAAGCTATGAAAAGAGCTAACATTATCATTCATCTGTAAAGGTTCCCTATTAGAGACATGCAAGATAAAATGTCACTATGGCAGACATTTTGTCTAGACTGGTCATTAAATAAGGAACACAACTCTCATCCTCCGCCCTGCCAGAAAGGGGCTTGTCATAGCAAAAGATATCGCCTAGTCACTGGTACAGTAGATATAGACAAGACTAGATTTATAGCTTCTTTGTAAGGAGGCGTTAAAGTCCATTTACAGTATGGGCTGAACCTGCCAATTTAGTTGAGACTAGCTGACCCTCTGATGTGTACAACGGTGTCATGACCCTATCATTTTATACCCAGGGGGGTAATCTACTACCAATTGTGTCTGGCTTTGGTTGTATTGAGAACACATGTGCACGGTGCCACTATCAGTAGTGCAGCTCTGTACTGCGACCTGCAGCTGTCACCGAGGCTCCTGTCATTGACATGCACATCACGTACATCTATTTTGTGATTTCATGATGCTGTGCTGCAGGTGGCGTGAATAATGTGACATTTTGTTATTCCGTTTGTAGGTCTTTTCCTAATAATTACTGGGATAAATTTGTTAAAAGGAAGGTAAGCTGTTAATCCTGAGCGCACATGTGCCAGGAATCCATATTTTGCTTCATTATGTTGTTATAGGTGTAAAGTTCCAAGTATAATATCCCACACGTACAGCTGGGAATGCTGCAGCGATCACATTATTTTACTGTATTGTTGCTTTTCTATGCAGTTATTCTTCTAAATAGTACACAATGTTACTCAGAGCAGCCATACATTAAACCTCACACTATACGCATTGTGCCCTGGCTTAGATGAAGCAGCCGCTGGATTTCAGACATGCAGGCTTATTTTCTGCTTTCACTTGTCTGAGCAATTCTACATTTTAATCAGAGTGTAACATCCAGTAGCTAAGTTTCCATGGATATTAAGTCGTATGGAAGAGATGTTAAGTCCCAGCTGAGCACTCTGTGAATTTACTGTATGATACACTGCCTGCAATCCACACCTCAATGTTACAACCTTTGGCTGTAATGTGGGAAAGGATGAACATATATGAATTCTGGTTACTATGTCATTCGCACTAAGATGGGGATACAGTAGTGTCTAGCAATTTATATGGGATCTATAAAAGATCCATTATTTCAGGCCCTCTGCATTCACATGAGATATTTACTCTACAGTTTATAACACACTTGTAGGATTATACAATTTATTTCACTGCACTACTATATACACTACTGTATGTCCTCTGTCCAGGTTACTCAGTTAGGATGATACCTATCTATCACCTATGTAAGGGCAGCATATTACAGTAATAGATTCACTGGTCTCATAAGCCAAATGAGGCAAAATAACCAATTGTACCATATGATTAAAGAATAGCGTGGCCTCCTAGTCATGGGTCTGCTGTATTCTTGTGAAGACTGCTTCCTATGTCTCCTGTCCCACCAGAAGACACAGCGAAGATGGTCAATAGCAAAGGGAATGAAAGGAGCCAAGAAGAAGTGTGGGACAGGGAAATCAGGCTCATGAATACAGTGGACTCATAACTGAACCTGCTATTAACCAAACGGCACAGTGTTATTGTGTTGTTTGGTTTTATAACACATTATACATTTTGATAGCCTTAAAGTGGATGTCTCAAGATCAACATTTATCCACAGGACAGAATACTGTGGTCTATACTTATTATTAGAACAGGGATCCCCATCCCCTAGTCCTCCTTGTCATGGACCAGCTGTCCTACATGCATCCTGCCATTCAGTTCAAAGTCTATGGGACTAACCAAGAGCCAAGCGCTAAACTGGGCAATCTGCATCAGTCCTATAGACTTCAGTGCTGTAGTATTGCACATGGATGACTCCAGCTTCAGTTTGAGCTCCTCCTCAATACAGTGGTACAGGAAGAAGGGACAAGGAGGGCTGGCACCAATATAATGTGGCTTGGCGCTATTCATGCTACACACTCAAAGTAAAATCAAACTGAGCAACACAAATAAGATGTCATTCAGTATATATTACACACCGTACCATGTTTTCTGTGTTGTGCGGATTGGAAACCATGGCCTTGGTATGAACAAAGCTTAACCAGTGTGATCCCGGCCTTAAAAATGTCTGTTGATGTTTTCAAAGGGACTTTAGTGTAAATGATTTCCCAGTTTTATATGTAAATTCTCTTGTGTAAATGAAATGTTTTCTCAGAGTCACTGAAATTAATATCTGCAATTAGAGCGCTATCTCCTGAGCGCCGGCGTGAAGATCTTCACTCGCTCCCTTTGTAATTCAGCTGCATGTTTGCTTTGCATAGTGTCATTTTAGTTGTAACTGCTCTTCTGTAAATCCCCAGAGTCATTCTGTGTACTATGTTTTAAGCTAATAATGCGCGCCGACATCCCTAATAAGCTTTCATCTCATTTAGAGGTTCACTTGTGAAGTACTGACTGAAATATATTACATTTTAATCGTTCCTCTCCAGATTCCCTCCATTCTGCTCTTATTCATAGTGAGAAAACAAGTACTAGTCACTGCTGTACACTCCGTAATATGTCATACACTGACCTAATCCTAAAGACCGAGACAATGCAAAGAATTGGCTATACGGATAGGAATATGTCTGGAGATTTCTGCAATAGTTTGGACACTTTTGGGAGTATTTTGTATTACATTGCACAAATTTTAGTTTAAAAATATATATATATTATTTTTTATTATTTTATTTCCCATATTATTGGGAAATGTCGTATTAACTGCATTGATCAGGGGAATATCAGCAATACTTATACTTATCTCCTGATCTTCCTCCACCTTCAAGTGCAAAAAGAAACACATTGAGGATTCGGGTGCTTGTCTCTACCCCTCTATTGGTATACAAGTGTATGGTTTAGTAATACTGACCTACCGTCTTTATTTTCATGACCAATACACTGTATATCCATAGAAGAAATTCTAAAGATTAATATGTCAGCCTAACTATAGGCATATTGATATGTTGGCTGCTGACATTTTGATGGGTGCTTGGAATTGCGTCTTACGTTTCTCTGGAGACCTATTCCCACCCTATATGTGTTGTACTTTGACCTGGAGCCAATATTCACAATTAAAAGCCATATTTCAGTGGTTTGGCGTCCTCTAGTCCGTGCTTTGTAGTCATTCTCTGAGCAGCTATGTCCCTCAGTGAGATTTGTTTTATGTATTAGTGAGCAGCAACCATATGATATACTTGTCCCACTTCACATGGTTTGGGTATAATTGCTTTGCCTGTGGTCCGTGAAAAGGAATGACCTTCATTGGGAAAGTTAATGGGGTGCCTGGTGGGGAAAACATTTTAACGACAGACTCATAATGACTTTGGATAACCAAAAGAAGCAATACCTGCCTCACCGATCCCGCACCGCACAGGCCCCTGACCAGAAACTACTTCTTGCCCCTACGAAATATCTCTCAGCCAATCACGGTCTGACACGTCATAGCTGTAACATGTGATTGGCAGGGTTGTAAATAGAGGAAGGAAGTAGAGACTGATGGGAACTTGTGAAGCATCAGAGTGACAATGGCAGGAAATCAGTGAGGCGACGATTGTTGCTTTTGTGTGAGTCAATCATCAAATATTTTCCCCTGGCAGGAATCCCTTTAAGGCTGTATTGATAACACTGTGAAGACAAACAGCCATGAAAAATTGGCAAAATGGGTCTTTTTTCCACAGCCCTTTGGCATTGACCTAGAATCAGTTTTCACAGATCTCTCATAGGCCTCAATCTATCAAGGGATCTATGAAAATGGTCAAAGATGGGATATGTTCTTCTTTTGACAAATGGGCATGCAAATAACCATATTGAAATCAATGCAGAGAATTATTAAGACTTGTGTTTCGTACGCCGAGAATTAGGAACTGGCCTGGGTTATAATGACTATATCAGCTGAGGTGTCTCCATCCACTCTCCACCCTGTTCCTTCCAGGTGAAAGAGACAGAACGGGGGATATGATTCACATCTAGCACAAGAAAGGGCCTAGCCCCGAATGGTGCCACATTGTCACCCATAAAACTAAACGGGATAATACACTTCTCCCAATATGTTCTAAAAACAAGCAGCGCAGTATTTTTTTTCCAGTTTGTGTGTGTGTGAATAAGGCCTAAGTTACAAATCTATCCCCACACTTATGGCTACAAACCAAAGCCTCAAAATAATCTCTGTAGACAAACCTCATTTGTGTTGTTTTCAGAAAGGATTTATATGATGTCTTCTTCTTTTAGGTTATCAATAAATACGGAGACTTGTATGGAGCTGACAGAATTGCTGAACTCTTGGGACTTGATAAAAATGCCTTAGACTTCAGCCCAGTGGAAAAGACCAAAATAGAAGAGGGATCACTAGTATCATGGTGAGTCTTGTAGTATAGCGCGGTATCTGGAGGAAGCGATCTAGCACTGGCTCCATAAAAGTGCAGCGTCTTCCTTTAATTGCATGGCGTTGCTTGTCAGTGCTATACCTCATGTGACACACAAATCTTTATTAGTCATTAGTCCAGCCGGCGACTATAGCACCTCATACATATTGGCTGCTGTCAGAGTCCATCCAGCTTACAATGTACATATGCCTCTAATTTACATATAGTCATTAGCCTTGGGATCAGACACATTTAATCGCTTTGCATAATGTTGACCTTGAGGTGACATTCTAGAAAGAAATCTCCATATCATTTAAAAGTGAACTTTTCATCTGTTGAAGTGAGCAGGCTTTTATTTTCCCCCTGTCTCCTGCCGTGATCATAATGATTATAGACATCAAGGAAAACTCCTAATTATGAATACCTGTAAGAAAGCGCTCCAGGCTCTTAATGCAAAAAAAAACCCCATGTGTAATGGAGAATATCTCCCATATTACCCAAATCTTACCAACTCATCCCAAAATTGCATCTTTTCCAGTGTTTTTTTCCCCCGCAATGTGTGGATGGGATTAGCCAGAAACTCATGTACTTTGTTGGTACTGTAAAACGCTGGGTTTCCGCAACATGGGGCCTTATCCTAAATCCTGAAAAGACTCCTATGAGAGATAGTGAGAGTCCTGATTACCTCGCCCAAGACTCTCACCGTCCTTCTTATGAGTCCTTTCAGGAACTACTCTGCTTTTTACTAAGAAATCCTACTCCAAATAATATAGATTTATATATCATGTCACTCAGCTTTATCTCTCTCTTAAAGGGGTTGTGCAAGACTTCAAAAACATGGCTGCTTTCCTCTTCTTAGGAAGTGACATCATGTCCATTGGTCACATGGCCATGCTGCAGCTCAATCCTATCAAGGTCACTTCCTGAGAAGAGGAAAGCAACCATGTTATTGAAGGCCTACACAACCCTTTTAAAGTCTTACAAATGGCAACAAAAAAAAAAAATTCTGCAAGATTTATATGGAAGACAGAATTGAAGCTACATACAGATATGTATGTATTGGTGCCCTATTATTGGCCCTACAACTCTATAATGTAGCCCACACTGCCATACACATAAGATCAACCAAACACATCATACCTATTCACATTAGGATACAACAATGATTTATTTATTTATGGGGGGGGAGGGGCACAGCTTATTATATATGCACCGTACAAAATACACAATGTTCAGGAGTTCTTAAGTGAGTCACATATGAAACCTTTGGGGAAGAATACAGCTCCTTCTAGATGCACGATGTGATAAGGTCTTAGAGGAGTCAAATATAGAAACTTGATGAACCTCAGCTAATTTCATTGATTTAATAGAACATTTGTTTCCGTCTTCAGGTTGAGCTCCATTGACATGAAGTATCACATCTGGAAGCTTGGAGTGGTATTTACGGACAACGTATGTATATGAATCTGCCATATGATAAGAGCTGTGCACTACACATACTGTACTTTATAAAGTAAACTAACCCTTGCTTTTCTTTCTTGTAAAGTCCTTCCTTTACCTTGCTTGGTACACAACCATGTCAATTCTTGGACATTATAACAACTTTTTCTTTGCTGCTCACCTTCTGGACATTGCAATGGGTTTCAAGACGCTGAGGACAATTCTATCATCCGTCACCCACAATGGAAAACAAGTAAGCCTGCCGCCTGCCTCTGTGTGGTCCTCCACATTTAATCCATTGGCTATGAGCAATTCATCTTCTATTAGGAAACAGATTACTATTTGATTGCTGAGTTTCTAAAATAGAGCCTGCTATTAAAAAAAGATGAAAGGCCGGACTGCAGCATGGCCTGGTTTACAGCATGCATGGCGTATGACTCATTGAATCCACTAATACACTCACATTACTCATGCCAGAGAGCGCTGCCCGGCTGCCGACAGCTGAATTAAGTGCTGCTCATTTCACAGCTCAAACTCTGGCACAAGCACTTAAACCAGCCGAGCCTCTCTACACCACTAGACTATACAGGCCAGTTGTAAATGGAGAGTCGTAAAACGCGTCAGGTGTTTGTCAAGCATTTGTGATAATGGCGCCGGATCAGTCAGTAATTATTACCACTTGTACGGTTACTCGTACTATGGTCTTGCCCAGAGCGCCGCTAATGCAGAAATGACTACACACTTTGTAGAGTAGTCAGATCGATTCCACAAGCTTGTAACATTAGCAAAGAACATTTAGCTCCCTGAATTTCACCTGCCCTCCCTCCTGGAATACTATGAGCCCCTCTCTCCCCTTCTCTCTTCTGGCCGCTGCTAGTCGCTGATGTTTGTTGTAGCGCTCTCATGAATTATTGAAACCGAGCAGCTGCTTTAAACACTCACAGCATGCACTATTAATTCTTACCTGCTGGATGAAGGAACCCCACATATTCCTGACATCAGCTTAAAGCGCCAGCTCTACATATAAAGGCTAGCTCAGTGGAAGCTCACTTATCATCCATCATTCGGGATATTGTCAAAATATGTCTTAATATTCATTTCCTTAATAGAATTGTTTTAGTTGTTCTCATTTAAAGGGGCTTTCCCTTAAAAATGACTGGATAGTGGATAACTGTATGATCGGAGGAGGGATGACCAATGGGAACGCCATTGATCACATGGACAGGGGTCCCCAAATCCCTTTCTATAAAAACACAGCTGAATTTGAAGCATCAGGGTAGTTTTAGATGGGGTGTAGAGATGAGCGAACACTGTTTGGATCAGCCGATCCAAACAGCACGCTCCCATAGAAATGAATGGAAGCACCTGTGACGCTGACTTTGCCGGCGGCCGGCCGGTGTCACAGGTGCTTCCATTCATTTCTATGGGAGCGTGCTGTTCGGATCAGCTGATCCAAACAGTGTTCGCTCATCTCTAATGGGGTGTTTGATTCAGATTTTAGGGACGTTCCACCTATGACAATGACCAGACATTTGTAATTCGCTTTTCTCACTGAGACTTAAAATGCAGGGAGCGTTGTGGAGTAAGGGAGTCCGTGCCTTCCATAAACTCATCATTTGTATGGGGAGCCAGTTTACCTATCGGTATATTTTTGGCATGTGGGAGGAAACCGGAGCACCCAGTGGAAACCCACGCAAAAACGGGGAGAAAATACAGACTACACGCCCTTGCCTTGGTCAGATTCAAACCCCGGACAAGGCAACATTGCTAACCACTGAAAAGAAATGTATTTTCGCTTCATGATTAAAGGGGCAGGTATCTTGCCTGAGCTATTTAGGTTTCAAGAATCCCTTTTTAGCTTGCCGGTCAGAATTAAGCTGATCATAAAAGCCCCATTACCAGGGGCCGTCACAATCAGATGTTATTGTCTGGAGGAGCCGCACTATAATTGTAATGCATCCATTGATTTCAATGGGGTTTCCAGTCATCCAGGGCAGATGTAGACCTGGCTCTGAGTGATAGACTCATGATGGTAGGATGACCCATTAATTTAGATATAAAATAACATATATTCTTTTTCTTTTCCTCAGTTGGTGTTGACTGTCGGCCTCCTGGCGGTTGTTGTTTATCTTTACACGGTCGTGGCTTTCAACTTTTTCCGGAAGTTTTACAACAAGAGTGAAGACGAAGATGATCCAGATATGAAGTGCGATGATATGATGACAGTAAGTACAAGAGGCAAATAGTATAAGGTAATATAAGAGGGCACGGTAGTCAGAGCTTTTCTGTAACACAGGGGTCTACATCCCCTGAATAGACAGAGTTACATTGGAATGAGTTCATCTAGAGGGGGCTTACTGCATACTGATTTATTATTGAGTTTAATGTGGTAAAAGGATTTTCTTATCTTATTTCTTAATATTAGATCAATAGCAGTCCAACACCTGGACCCCCCACAGATTAGCTGACTGAAGGGGATGCAGCATTTGGACAAGTGCTGTGACCCCTTCACTGCCTCATTCATTTGAATGGGACTGAGCTGCAGCATGGCTATGTGACTAATGGATGTGATGTCACTGGCCTAAGAAGAGGAAGGGGAACTCGCCCAAGCTTTTCAAACAATTGATCTTTGGGGGTCCCAGGTGTTAGTTATCTAATATCCATGTTATCCTATAAAGGGGCATTCTGGTAACAGAATGTTATCCCCATCCACAGGATAAACATCTGACTGTGGGGGTCCATCCTATTTAGAAAAATCGGAAAGGGGTTAATAGGAGCACTGCAGATACCCTATATTAAGCCAGGCTGAATTCCACGTGAGGGAAAAAAACCCAGTCCTCAAGCTCAGGGAAGGGGCAGACAGACAACCAAAACACCCCCTCCCCAGCAACTACTGCACCCAAAAACCATTATTTAGGGGGGTCGGCTTATATTCGGGTCAGCTTAAACTCGAGTATATACGGTATATAAGATTGCTATGTAAATGCTGTAAAAAAGAGCCAGAAAAGTTCTCCTTGTTGTACACATTATACTGCTGAGGAATTGTATAGGAAGGCGCTGGGCACAATGGGAGCTTCTTGTCAGGTAGTTTGACCTGATTCGTGCAGAGAGTTGGGTCATTCCCATAACCCGTACATGCCCTATAGAGCATATTATTTCGTTTTTTAATCTCTATCATTTAATAGCAGTGCTCGGTTTCTATAAAGAGCAGACTGCCGGGCTCTCAGTCCATTACTATGGGTCAGCACATTAGCGATTAGTAGTACAATTAAGATGCATTTATGGCAATTCACTTGTATGACATTACCCTTTAGAAGAAGATGCTATGTAATCTGTCCCAGTTGGGTGCTTTGTGCTGAATGATTCTGGAAACCAGACTAATGACAGCGTGGTCTCTCCTAGTGTTATCTGTTCCACATGTATGTGGGGGTGCGAGCCGGAGGTGGCATTGGAGATGAGATCGAGGACCCCGCTGGTGACCCTTATGAGATGTATCGTATTGTGTTTGACATCACCTTCTTCTTCTTTGTTATCGTCATTCTCCTGGCCATTATTCAAGGTAAGTAAGTTCATTTTTCTAGGACACTATGCGCCTCATCTGTCATCCCGCTACAAGAGTAACTGGCAGCCTCTCTATCTATTCATCACGAGGCAGCAACTTCTTCATGTGTCAGATGACATCGGAGAAACTTTACTATAGAAAGTAATTCACAATAAGGCTACACTGTACCATCGCAACGGTACAACTAATGATAGTGAACATGGTTGTACCATAGCACCCAAATGAACACAATCACAAATTGACTATTGCCAAAAATGACATCCTGCTAGATTTTAATGGGACTGCATTGACTATCATTGGATTTGTCACATTTACAGTCTTAATGTCACTGATTAAGAGCACATTCGCTATCAACGTTATAATATAGTGGAAATGGAATATCAGAATGTTTTTTCTTTTCATTCTGCAACAGGTTTGATCATTGATGCATTTGGAGAATTGAGAGATCAACAAGAACAAGTCAGAGAAGATATGGAGGTATGGCAAAGCTCTTAACTCCAAAATCTGAAGAAAGATTAGTATAGTATGTGTTTAGGGAAGACAATGCAGTGACATCCTGATCTCTCATCATGGACTGTTCTTCTTTATTCAGACAAAGTGTTTCATTTGCGGGATTGGAAATGATTACTTTGATACAACGCCACATGGATTTGAAACCCACACTTTACAAGAACATAACCTGGCTAACTACCTGTAAGTATAGAGCGTTGTACATGAGCTCTCCTGATTGTATATCTCAGTTTGCTGCCATTATGGGGTCTGGTTCACATGAGCAAATTACTGATGCAATTTTTCATCTGTTTTACCTTGTCAACCGCAGGTGTAATTTAGGTTTATGGATCCCTATGATGCTATTAGTTTGGGTCAGCAGACCCTAGTTGGCAGGAATATGAGCACATTTTACTTTTGTGTGAAACTAGCTGAAGCGACAGTTCTGGGTGGAAGCTTTAGAACAGTTTCTAGTCTTGCATGTGGATACATAAAGACACCGATCTACACTTATCAATGTGAATGCGCCTCAAAAGTGATCAAAAATGGGCCTCAACTTGTCACATCTCAGCCTCTGTGCCGCTCTTGTCACTTTGTTGGACGTCGGGACACACCATTCCACCAAACTGGTGTGACTTATATCACAAATCTATGGCAGTTCCTGACTGTCGTAGATTTGTGATCAGGCGCACCTACCTGCGCTATTATCTAGAGACTGGACTCATACCCCTGTTTGGGAATCTATTAGGATTGATGTGAGAATTAATGAATTCCCCCCACTGAGATAAATTTACCAAATTAATCAGAAAGGTGCAGAGTAACGATTTGTAAATCTCTGAGATTATTTATGTAACGTTTTGCTACATTTTATATTCTTACACCACTCATTCCACTTCTGAATTGTGGGTGGAAGAGTCGGTGGGGCTCGTCAGTCTACACCAGGGGTAGGGAACCTTCGGCTCTCCAGCTGCTGTGAAACTACAACTCCCATCATGCTCCATTCACTTCCATGGGAGTTCCAAGAACAGCAGAGCAAGTATGCATGATGGGAGTTGTAGTTTTGCAACAGCTGGAGAGCCGTACGTTCCCTACCCCTGGTCTACACAGAAGCATTAGACTTGAATATGCACCAATTTTTAAACAAGCAACATTTAATATTTTTGGTACAAGTTATGGCAACTCGGACTCCAGGAAAACTGACTTCACAAATTTTTGATAAGTTCCTGTTTTAAGAGGCTGCGCTACGATTGTTTGATCCCAGCACGGCTATATCTTTACCACTCTCTCTTAAAGACATAATACGTTTGCTGCTTGTTATGATAACTAGACATGGCTAAATACTTCTAGTAAGCCTGGAGCACTAGCAGACAGCAACACCCGGTGATCCTTTGCTTACCCACAATGCTCTTAGGTTTAACAATAAAACAAAATAAAAGTAAAACGTACGAAGCAAAATGTAATATCCCTCTATCATATACTATAAAGCAATGGATGGAGGCAGAGATGAAGTCAGGTGCAGATCGCAGATGAAAAGAATGTAAATGTCCTCTAGGCATATCACTTGTAGATCAAGACAAAGCTGGAGGATTTCACCCGCACCGACCTTTTCAAAGAGAAGCTTTGGCCACAGGTGTCAGATGTTAATTCCTACAGGATATATACAAATGTCTCCTGGATTTTTGCTTATTTTCTCACTTTTTACTGCTGCTAGATACATCCAAAAGCCTTTCTCTGAGGGGCATGAGCTGTCATCACTCCTGTCATCTGCTGCCAAACATATCAGTTTGGATATCAGAAAAAAAAAGCTTTACGTTTCCAGCAACTGCTCATCTATTCCCTGTCTTCTCACCTACGGGAAGGATTGCTTAGAAGATCTCCCTGATCCTGATAGTCAGCTTGCTGGAGCATTAATATTAGCTGCTGGCTTCTTACAAACACTTTACACTTTTTCAAGTGTCCTTATAAGAAGCCCACATGAATCCGTTTGCCTTTACCTTCTCCCCATCATAGAAGGGACCTAATATCTGTCTAATGTTATTGGTTTAGTAAATGGGATTTGCGTTGACCCATAGGGAAATACTCTCCCGGTACTTGGCTTATCTGCTGTAAATGCTCATTAGCAGTAACTAGCCGCCGTGCTCATAAATCCACATCTTATCTCCCTAATTCATGTGCTTGTCTCTCTGCTTGTTTCAGGTTCTTCCTCATGTATATCATTAATAAGGATGAGACAGAACACACTGGCCAGGTAGGTATTATACGTCACTCTTTTAGAGAAAGTTGCACGCAACCCATGTAATTGCATGTATTAATCACTTGCCTAAGTCACGCCAGATGTACAGCTACAATCCGTGACGAAACCATGCAAAAGGTGAAAACTACCCCCCAAATCTAGAAATACGTCGTAAAAGATGTTGTATCTGATGATGTTATAAAGCCAGCACTTATATTGGAGAATTGCCATTTTCTAAGTATATTCAGGGATGTATTAAAGGGGTTGTTCTATAGACACTTATACCAAATTCTGTGGATAGGGATAAGTGTCTGCTCACTAGAGAGATGGACTGCTGAGACCATAGGCAGTCAGGAGAACAGCGGCCTACAAGTGCCCATGAAGCCTCATCTGAAGCAGTGCTTGGAGTATCTCAATGAGAGTAACCTTATAACACAGTACCAGTATGGGTTTATGAAAGATCGGTCCTGTCAGATTATTCTGATCATCTTCTATGAAGTGGTCAGTTCTAGAACAGACATAGATAATGCAGTAGGATTCAGTCTCTCAGTCACTGCTCATTCCTCCCCTTTCCCTCTCCATAATCTTTTGTAGATTAGTGTAATGTAATTCATGTTAAATGCAGTCATCTATAGAAAGACACAGCAGAATCTTCAAAGTGAAAGTCAGGGGAGGAGGAAACGACCTAAGTAATCACCTTTGTATATAGTGGAGCAGTCATACACCTGTCTACAATGCTGTGCCTTAAAGAGGTTTTTCAGGACTTTTTCATTGATGACCTATCCTTAGGACAGTTCATCCAATGAAGATCCATGAGGGTTCAACACATAGGACCAGTGCGGATCAGCTTTCGCTTCACAGGCCATTTGATTTCATGTTTATCAGTTCAAGGAACTTGGATCTATGATCCTTCCCTCAGGTTCAATGTCCTTTGGTAATGCTATATTGTAGGAACTTCAGTGTCAGAGCCGTACATAAAACATGAGTGCACCTGACTAACTGGCTTCATCTGTACTCATAAATCTGATCTGATCCCATTAGAAGCCATGAGGGTTAAGTGCAAGTCAGCGCAGGGGAAGTCAAATTTCCTGCAGCAGTCTGCATGTCCTCAACAGGAAGGGTAACATTTTGACAAGATATGCTGTGTATATATGTATAACTAGAACTAATATTTGGTTATGAGACATGGGGTTGGTGCATTTGTATAAAATCTAATGCTGATGTGACACGATCTGTGCATGTTCCCCTTTCTTCTGAACCTTCACTGGCACAAGGAATCTGACTGGATGCTACAGCCATAGGGCTGTTCTTATGTGTGTAATACATACACAATAGGTGGTTGTTATGGTCTTGCTTCATGGTTGTACCCCCTTGTTTTTACACAAAGGTGCATATGTATCATGGCTTCTGGGAGTAGGGGGTTCTAGGCATTGCCCCACTGGTTACAAGCTGATGACCTATTCTATGGATAGGTCATTAGTATGAAAACTCCATTTGGGGCTGGCAAACCCCTTTACTGGTAAATAGTAAGTACTCCATGTGTTCCCAGAGGATCTTTTAGAATAATAGCCCTCAAACAATAACTCTGCCGATCAGATATTGTCACTGTCAATAACAGTACCAGCCACTGTGCTCCCAAAAGGGCCCCAGTATTAAAACTGTTCTTATGGAGTAGAAAGAGGTCCTTGAGCTACAACCTAAGGGGTCCTGCTGGTGGCTGACCTGTTGATCACAATTGGCTTGACTGGCAGGCTGAATGGCATATTCCAAAATACGAGAACAATAAAATGTAGCCAGCTGATCCAGATGTATGAAAAGTCTGCGATAAATAAAATATAACTTTTATTTTAAATAAAATAAAACAAGTTACATAGTAACTTTGGTGTCATATCTCTGTACAAAAAAGCTACGCGTTTCGGGACGCTAGTCCCTTCCTCATGGCTCAAACATGTAACACCAAACTGATCTTTTAAACCCATTACATCGAGATAACTTCACCTCCCGCCCAATCTATTAACCCTTACATTGTAAGCACACACAAACATTAGAATCAACAATGCATATATAACAACTCCGTATATATAACTCAATGTGTGTACAGTAAATATCCATTACAGGGCGATACATAACCATTAACAATAATATATACACCAATATAATTACCGCGGACCACATGTATGAAACTCTCAATCTGAATGTAAACCTGTCTGCTGGCCCTACTACTCACGCACCAATCTTAAATACTAAACTGCAAGACAAATCCTACAAACTAAAGAAAAAAAGCAAAAGAAAAAGATTAGAAACCGTCCTACTCACCCTCCCCGAAGAAATATACTGTTGAACCTGTATATAATCCTCGCACTCTCATGTTGTTTCCCTATAGTGCGACCGACTTCCTGATACACCTGGTAACCATGGTATCCTATTTCTCCGGTCACATGACCTCCCCGGTCACGTGACTAGGAAACGTCACATGATCGGAGGATAATGCACAGCCAAGGTATAACCAAGCCCCCAGGAAAAATACACTCATTCCACCACTGAAAAAGAGAGAGAGATATATGTAAGTGAAATTCTCTATCTCATAATCCACAAGTTCCTATCTACTTATAAGGAATTCAATAAATATAAGTATATATATTATATTATATACTTATATTTATTGAATTCCTTATAAGTAGATAGGAACTTGTGGATTATGAGATAGAGAATTTCACTTACATATATCTCTCTCTCTTTTTCAGTGGTGGAATGAGTGTATTTTTCCTGGGGGCTTGGTTATACCTTGGCTGTGCATTATCCTCCGATCATGTGACGTTTCCTAGTCACGTGACCGGGGAGGTCATGTGACCGGAGAAATAGGATACCATGGTTACCAGGTGTATCAGGAAGTCGGTCGCACTATAGGGAAACAACATGAGAGTGCGAGGATTATATACAGGTTCAACAGTATATTTCTTCGGGGAGGGTGAGTAGGACGGTTTCTAATCTTTTTCTTTTGCTTTTTTTCTTTAGTTTGTAGGATTTGTCTTGCAGTTTAGTATTTAAGATTGGTGCGTGAGTAGTAGGGCCAGCAGACAGGTTTACATTCAGATTGAGAGTTTCATACATATGGTCCGCGGTAATTATATTGGTGTATATATTATTGTTAATGGTTATGTATCGCCCTGTAATGGATATTTACTGTACACACATTGAGTTATATATACGGAGTTGTTATATATGCATTGTTGATTCTAATGTTTGTGTGTGCTTACAATGTAAGGGTTAATAGATTGGGCGGGAGGTGGAGTTATCTCGATGTAATGGGTTTAAAAGATCAGTTTGGTGTTACATGTTTGAGCCATGAGGAAGGGACTAGCGTCCCGAAACGCGTAGCTTTTTTGTACAGAGATATGACACCAAAGTTACTATGTAACTTGTTTTATTTTATTTAAAATAAAAGTTATATTTTATTTATCGCGGACTTTTCATACATCTGGATCAGCTGGCTACATTTTATTGTTCTCGTACTTGTATCCAAACGGGTTGGGTCCTCCCGTGTGCCGTGCTTCCAGGACTATATCTGAGGGGAAAGAACTTTTATATGGTGAGCCGAACTATTTTTGCATCTTCCAAAATAGCCAAATGTTGATTTAAGTAAAAAAGCGAGTGAGAAACTCCTAATGGTTTTCATCTGCATAAAGTACAATAAATGATTCATAATCTGGCATCCCAGCGTCAGACTCTAGGGGACACACCGCTTCATATATGCACAGGGTAAATGCAGAGCACCTAGTTTTCTTCTGTATTAACCCACATAAGAATTACTTTTCAGATCCCCTGAACACTGAATTAGACTCTGCATATAAAAATGAAAGGTTCATTAGATCCTGTATACAGTAACTCTTTGGTAGAAGGCAGCTTGTGATAAATGTGGGGCTGTCAAAAGGTCAATAAAGCCCACTTAGAATTCCAGTCTCCTACAGATCCAGCTATTTCCTGGCTGGGCCGGGATCGGTAAGTGACACCGCGGGCCCCACAAATACTATCATTATACTCGGGGATCTTTGCAGACCCCCGAGTATAATGATCGGCGGACCGGGAGAGGTAAGGGAACGTAACAAACAGTGTTACTTACCTCTCCACGATCCTGCCAGGCCTCCTTCCTGACGTCCTTTCTGACGTCACATGAACCCGGCCTGCGTCCCAGGTCATGTGACATCTGACGTCATTTCAGAAGGACGGCAGCGGAGAAGACAGCGTAGGAGCCGGAGGACAGGTAAGTAACAGTAATTTTTTATGTTTTTATTCCCCCGGGTCTCCAATTATTATACTCTGGGGTCTGAAAAGACCCCAGAGTATAATCATTGTTTATGGGTGTCCACTATGGGGTATAATACTGTGTGCAGGGACACTATTGGGGATAATACTGTGTGCAGGGGCCACTAAGGGACATAATACTGTGTGCAGGGGCCACTAAGGGACATAATAGAGTGCGGAGGAGGCCAGTTGAGGTCTTTGACATCGGTTGGGAGGGGGGGGGCATGTCAAAAGTTCGCCACGGGGCCCCGCCACTCCTAGTTATGCCACTGCATGTAGGAAATCTAACAAATCCATGTGAAAAACTGAACGAAGGCGGCCTTGTGCACATCTACAGCTATTGCGGATCCTCTGATGCTATCGGTCTCAACCAGGTCTACAACAGAGGCTCCTGAGATAGATATGAACATAGTGTGCACTCAGTGCCTATATCCCCACCCATAGTCCAGCTGACCATTGTGCTTATGTGGGCTGAGGTTACAATATGGGCTCATCATAGACCTGAGAATAGTTTACAAACATACTCGCCTCACTGGTCTTTACATCCTGTTACAATATGAAGTAAAGGCCAAATAAGACCAGTAAGGTGAGTATGACATTTTTTTTTATATTTAGTTTTGAGCTCAGTTGACATTAATATGAATTCTGACGGGATTATCCAGACAATAAGATGAAGTCAATAAGCAGTAAAACAACATCCATGCTCTTCACACATATTATCCCAATGTTGTCCATTACCTCTGACACAGAGTCCTCCAGCCACTTTAGCAGGAGTAATGTGGAGAGTCAATGAGGTGGAAGCCCTTCAGTGACAACTCATTACATTACACGGCTTTTATCCTACCATTTTATGGACAATGAGGTCACCTGGATTTAGAAGCATGAAGCTTTCACTTTTTCGTATGACAGCATCCAGAAAGCGCAGGCACTTTTTGCATCTAAGATCCCGAGAGATCTTTGCATTGGAGTAAAGTACATGTAATAATAGACTTGTATCTGTCACACTTGTACTATCAGTTACCATAAATGCTGCTGATATTCGGAGATTGTGAGAGGATTCACCACAGAATCATGAAAATACATTACTAGAAATGATATTGCCTTACCCAGACATATTCTAATCCACGGCGCAGGCAACATCTCGTCTCAGATTACTTGTTTTCCATACATGTGTCTCAAGACTTTTGGAAAGTAAAGCCAATTTTAACATCATCAGAGAAGCTAAAGACAATATTCTTCTGCTATTTTATAGTGTAGACCCTGAGATACCCGAATTATTCCTACAATTCCAGTGCAGCATAACAGATGAGAATATTACCTTATATTTGCTTCCTTCCGTTTATCTTGACATATCCCAAGATGACCAGCTTTAAAAAAACAACATGATTTTGCAATATTCTGTTTTGTCTTGTTTCTGTGACCAATCATGTACATTGTAACATGGCAGGTGGTTTTGCTAAAATGTCATGATGATGTATTGACTTTGCAATGTGAGAATGTAGGAAATTTGAGACCTTTACAAAGGTAAGAGCAGTCAAGTGTAAAATGTCTACACTGTGCAGTAAACATCCTAAAGTTCACAATCCTGTATATCAATTCTATTTATGTTTCCTGTAGGAATCTTACGTCTGGAAGATGTATCAAGAGAGGTGTTGGGACTTCTTCCCAGCTGGTGACTGTTTCCGCAAGCAATATGAAGACCAGCTTGGATAATAACCTGGCTATAACCCATCAGCCAGATCCACTGGGAATGTACTGAACCCGGAACAAAACTCACCAATGGGACACATTTACTAAAAGACCAGCTCTGCCCAACCAAGACCTCAATCTACTCATTCGGATTCATGTCATTTCCTTAAAACCGACGACTCATATGACAAACACAGGTCTATAGCAAATGTGCAATGACATACCAGATTTCTAGAACAAAAAAAAAAAAAAAAAAAAGTACTAATAATAACCACCACAGTACATCAATAAACTGATGATCTGTCACGCTCACTTAGCCATAGTGCATTTGTTGAGTTACTGAAAAAAAGTGTGAAGAAAATAAAAGTCAATGTTATGTAGACTCCACCAGATAGGACCTACATAGCAAACGTTTACAGCGCCACCAATGGTATTCAGCCTGATTGCACCATCCCAGCATCTCTTGATATACACACTAATGGGCAGATGTCTTGTAACTAAAATGCCACACATCTGGCTGCCCGAAAAGTAAAGGGCTAACCGATACACACCCAGTGCACAATACTTACCTTCACAGCCGCTGCTCAGTCCTCTCTGCAGCGGTGATATTCAGCGTTTGACCCCACAAAACCCGGCAGACGCATCCGTTCTGTAGAATGGGAATCTGTGTCTGGAGAAGCATGCAGTTTTTCTTCCTTTTTTTTCACTTTGATATTGAGGCTTTTTGATTATGTCACAAATCTGATGCTAGTCACAGACGCCAAGTCAAAGTTTGCTGCATCTGTTTCGGAGAATGTTTGTGCTCTGGAGCCTGAAAGAATTCAACTGGACATAAACAGGCTGAATCCATCTTGGCCTTTGGTGTTACAGGTGAGCTTCTGGGTACATGTGGTGCTCGGAGCTTTACATTTACTTCTGTAATATAGTCTAGTCTATGAAAGGTGATAGTATTTAGCTTTATTTTGTGAAACTTCAGGCAGTTGAAGGTCAAGTTAGTAGGGGAAAAGTTACTTCTTAACACTTTTTCGACCCTGAACTTAATCGATGAAGTGCCTTAACCGTCTGTAGACGTAGCTATGCAAGATATTTTTTTCCATGTTAGTATTAGATTGACAAAATACACAAAAGTTGTGCTGTTCTTTGTCTTACTGTACGAAATGAGAAACTGCATTCAGTTGCTATTTTAGTTTTTTCTTTCAATGACAGTTTGCTGTTATTTGAAGAAACTGGAATGTATCTTAAATTATATTCTCTTAAATGGAAATCTTATGCCAAATTCAAAGCACTGCTTTCTGGTCATTGGTAAGTGCTGTAGTGAAGCTGCTAACTTTATGCATTTTTCTTCAAATACAATAAAGTGCCCATCGCAATAAATAAATGATAAACCAGCTGAGCTCTTTGTCTTACTGTGCTGCCGCAAGATGCAGGACAATGGTTAGAAGACCCTCCTCCACGCTCACATAGAAGGGGCAAAAAAGCACACAAAATACTATTTTCCAAAACTGTATATTTAGCAGAAAGCAATGGATCATACATGACAGGCTGTAGACTAGATAGCACTGAATGTTGTAAGCACAGAGTCAGGCAGGAGAGGCGTAAGCTGGCCAAACACAGTGACTTTTGTCATCCATAATGATATATTTCAACCATATATTGATACTAAGTAGGGGCAGATAAAAAAAAAAAAAAAAAAAAAAAAAAATCAAGCTGACTGGTTAATAGTAGGGTTTACTGATCGGGATCGGAAAAGATCAGATCCCGATCGAGTAAATTTCACGATCACGATCGGGTTCCGATCCCGCCTAAGAAGGATCTGGAACGGAATTCTGATCCCGATTGCTCAACTTACCTGCACAGAAGTGCTGCCTCTCCCCGTTCTTCTCGCTCCTCTTCTTTCTCCTTCACATGCCTTCAGAGCGCCCTGCGCGCCCCTGCCTCCCTAGACTAGTGTTAGAGATGCTGGGAGAAAACAGAGCTTGTGGCTTAGGAGAGTGTGGGCGGGTACTGGGAGGGGAGACGTGAGTGATGCACTGACCATCCCCGCCCACACTTTCCTAAGCCACAAGCCCCGCCTACTCCCATAATCTCTAACACTAGCCTAGGGAGATGGGGGCACGCACGGCGCTCTGACGGCATGTCAATGAAAGAGGACCGAACAGAGAAGAACAGGGAGTGGCAGCGGATCTGTGCAGGTAAGCGGACACCAGGGGGGCTAAATAGCCGGGGGATTTTTTTTTAATCACTACACAGCGTGGAGTCAAAAAATTGAAACAACTTTTGGACTCCATGCTGTGTAGTGAATAGGATTGTTTTTAAAATCCGATCTTCGATAATTAAAAAACATACCATTGACTTGCATTGGGATTGGGATCAGGTGGAAAATGATTGGAAATCAGATTTTAAAAACGATCCTGAAATTTCCAGATCGGCTCAACCCTAGTTATTAGTTGTCATGGGCAGCCATTGGCGGTACTTCTGAAATGAGTTTGTGTCACAGGTCAGATGTGTACGCCATCACACATTAAGGCAGAAATTTTTTCAAATTTTTCATGTCAGCATTCTGAAAGCTATAAACTTTTATTCTTCAGTCAATAGAGTTTTATGAGGGTTTGCTAATGTGAGGGACGAGCTTTAGTTTTTTACTGGTACAAGGTTTGAGCTACATACTTTTTTCGTCAATTTTTGTGAAATTTTTTGGGAAGGCAGGAAGTGCAAAAACCAATTCTGCCATTGTCTTTTAGTGCGTAAAAAAAGTAAAACTAAGTGTGCAGGATAAATAGCACATTTGCTTTCTAGTACAAGTTGTGACAGTTATGGCAGTGCCAATAATGGGGACTTTTTTTCTGGTTTAAATTTTTTTTTCGAATGCACAAGTTTGACAATAAGAAACATAAACATTTTTCTACTTCTAGAGGACTCTAATATATGGCTGTACTTCTATATTGCCACGTATAAGGTTGCATTAGGGCACACGTGGGCCCTTCCTTATGCCATTGGCTATCATGGAAAGTCTTTGCCACCACACAATCACATGACAGGGGGCCTAATGGGGTAATAGAGGGAGCAAAGGATTCAATGTAGCATCTAAGTGGTTAAATGGCCAGGTCCACAGTTCTCTCTGATCCTGGACATTGCCGCACATTGATATCCTTGTGTCAGTCTAATACCATACATTTAGCAGTGCAGGGTACATAGGAGGTTAACTTACAGTGTTATCCAGAATGACAGCCATCATAGATCAAACCATGAAAAAGAAGTGGTTGAGAAGACAGACATTTACAGAGCGAGATATCTAGTGTACAGCCTGCAATACAGAATAACAAAAGACGTGATTCCCAATAACAACACATCTTCATCTTAACCCTATCTTTGCAGGCATAAGAAGGGACTAGGAGATCATACTGTCCAGCCAGTCTTCCAGATCCTCAGAGGTTATAGCTTTGGGTTTCTCCTCGGCATCTACACAAGGCTCAGCTTTCATTGGTGATGCTGCTGAAAGACAGTTGTAAACAGAAAAAAGTTATATTTTGTCAACCTTACACAAAACTCACATCCACACAACTACGGCATCTGAGCACATTTCTCAATTCTCACCCAACTACTGTATCTCAGCAGAAACATTTAGGCAGCACAGATCTCCGACAATCAGGATGACATGATGTGATCTCTGGAAGATCAATCAATGGCGGGATAGATTTGCTCTAATACCGGTGTTAATGGAATGTCCTCATCCCCGGACCTGTAAAACCTTTTGTGTAGTCCTTCCCTTGGCTTTTATGTGTGACTCACCAGCAGCCATCTACATGAGACTTCACCTCAGCCTGGAGAGAGGGCGGCAATAACCTCTCCCGTCATTTTGTGTCACTCAGGTAGTTACAATATTGTTTACTGACCCTTCTAGAATATCCAGTAAAATGTATCCAGGACTAGGGGATGAAAACAAATTGGGACCCAGTAATTGCCAATGAAAAGGAAGTAATTTTACCGATATCAGCGGTCCCATCCCTCCAGCCTGGGTAAACAGACCAGCTTACACATATTGTCTTGGCACTACTTTAGTGGTTAATGTGGCATTCAACTACACTCTGAATAATGCACACTGAAAGAGACTCATCAATCATGCATGTGGGGATGCAGCGTGAGATTTCTACATAACAGGAGCCGAGCTGGCAGCTGTTAAGATCCAGTCTTGTTTAATGGGAGAAGCAGCATAGTGTCTGACAGCGGAAGCTGCCTTTAATACAAAAGAACATATAAATCTCGCCTGGGCACAAAGCAGACAGGCAATTCCCAGGAGGGTATTAGGCGTGGGCAAGGTCTTTTATATCTACAAGGACACAAGCTGGTTATTGCTCTGATATAGACACAAGGACTTGCTATCTCAGAAGTGATTTGTACATTGATATTATTCTAGATTGTTACCCAAGCCCTCCTATCCAGTGATATTTAGAGGCTGGGTAACATCTGGGGCGAATGGTTATGTAGTATACATGACAGAGAAATAATTCTCTAGGGGGCAACATGGTGGCTCAGTAGTTAGCACTGCAGCCTTACAGCGCTGGAGTCCTGGGTTCGAATCCTGCCAGGAACAACATCTGCAAGGCGTTTGTATGTTCTCCCAGTGTTTGCGTGGATTTCCTTCCCTTCTACAAAGACATACTGATAGGAAAATAAATGTACAGTGTGATCCCTATATGGGATCTACATCTACGTAAAAAAAGAAATAATTCTCTAGTAGATCCCTGTATTGAGAAGGTTCCCAGAGCTCTCTCTCCAGATCATCCCCTCTGAGGCCGACTCTAGTGATCTTCAGATTGGGCGCTAGAGCCATCACTCAGAGCAGAGAAAAGGGGCCGGGAGTGTTCAGTGCAGAAAACTCTGGGAACTACCAAAAAGTGGCCTCCTCCAGGGCATTGTGGCTAGAGAGATTGTCATGTAATTTGCATGACAGAAATCCACATTTTTAATGCCCCAGTAGTGCATTCACAAGTGTCCCGGAGGCTATTTCTTCATATGCCTAGAGTTCTTTCCATATAGCGCCCGGTGTCCTGACTGGATGCCAGAACCGCCACTCAGAGCAGACATGGGTGTAACAAGGACTATTTTGGGCACTGTGTATGAAGGGGACACCTCCTGGGCATTTTTACATGTTTACAGTTCTCTCCCCCGTCCTCTATATAGAGCTGTCAGCAGTTTTGAGGGGGTCAGAACTGTCCACAGAATCCCTTTAAAGCTATTTCACAATGTGCTATCTGTGCATTGAGCTCTTACCAGGTTCCTCACAGAGCAGCGTCTGAGCCGGCTCTCTGATCCCATCAGGATATGTGGCAGCTTTTTCTGTGACAGGGGCCTCCAAACTAAGCAAGAAATCCAGCTCCTCATCATGGACTGCTGGTGAGGGGTCTGGAGAAATCTTGCCCTCCAGTTGGGAAGTCGCTCCTTGGTCTGAAGCCACAGACGCTTCACTTCCTTTCTGCCCGGTGAATGTTGGCATGGTTGAGGTGCCCTTTGCTATGAATGGAGGAAGTTCCTGGGGCAGCTCTTCCTACAAGAAAGAGAATATCGTGCGCTACTTGCATTGTGCCATCAATTATTCAGGAGTCAATTCATTCTGCTGTCAATGCCGTCACATCATTTAATTTCTCCAAATGACAGGATCTCCTATCTCTATGTGAATACACAAAGTGAATTGCCAAAAATAATAATGTGTTTTCTTACAAAGCTCACAAAGACATCTCACAGGTTTCTCTCACAATTCTGACAGTGGCTCATTTTACAATGTATTAATAAAACCTTTACAGTCTGAATGGATGGCAGAATAAAAAATAGCAAACCATCACCTTTATGCCTCAAACAGATCTGGCTGGTACTAGTAGATGCAAAGCCCAATCGATACAGCGTGTGCTGGACACATAAGTCATATCTGTACATTCCCCATCACACATAAGCTGGCCCATACATATTAGACAATACGTGTCAACATATTAGAGGTGGAACTTGGAAGTACAATGTGTCATGGCAATTTGTGGGTGATCACACCCCCTTCTGCACATGGCATCGTCATGCCCCCTTTCTTGTGATTGTTGGCAGGATATGTGCTGGTCATGCCCCATTTTTTGCATGTGACTAGTTTAGAAAGTGTCCAGGTCTCACATATAATGATATTTTGCTCTTCCAGGAGGGTAACCCTTATTTCAGGAGCCTCTAAGAATAGTCCCTTACAAATGTTACATGATGCTCAGCCCCGGACACAGACACAACCTATGAGCAATAGTGGCGCAGTAATAAAAGCCATATCCTCCCTAATATAATAATCACACAGACGGACAAGTTGTATATCTGTCCTTGTGATCTCATCGGCCGGACAGCGAACAAGCCTAGATAGTGAATGATAATGCTTTGGAAATGACCCGCTGAGAATCCAATGCAGAGGCAAAGTGGGAAAAAAATGTCTGTAATATAATTGTAAGATGTGAAGATAACAAGTCATCTATCACACAGCCCCCGGCTTCACATAAGACATGTTAATAAAAATGCTTTTATTAAAATCAAATAACACTGCATTTTCTTCAATTAAGTGTCTGGGGCTCAGGAATTGATTATTAGAAGATGAATACGATCTGCCATAATCTAATCTCAGAGATGGCTGCACACGGATGAATATCTTGTTACCTTTGCACAGAATACAGTAGGAATTACCTGCACAAGATCGGCTTCCACATTCAGCCGCAGATGAAGAGGCAGATTCTGCAGAGCTCTCACCAGAGACTGGGAGTCCAAATACACCGAGGAGTCCTGTATGGAGAAGATGAGGGCAGCCATTAAACGCATGTACAGACAGTGAGTGTGCGGGGGTAGCCAGGGCAGGTATCAGGTCTGGCATCGCAAGCTTCAATAAAGCTCTGTTTATGAGAAATGGTGACATGTGGTTACAATAGTGGGGCAGATTTACTAAGACACAGCAAACTTACAGTAGACAGTTATAGAATGTGCCAAGCTTTACACAGTGGCTGATGCTGGATGATAAACTGACAGTCCGAGGCTCCTTGGTCAGTGTGCTAGTTGTGTTTTTAACAGCTAAACGCTGACCATTTGTATTGTTATGTCCCCATATAGTGGCGTAACTAAAGTCTTGTGGGCCCCGATGCAATCTTTCATCTGCCCCCCCCCCCCCCAACCTCATACTTACAGTGAATTCTTGATAGCGGTGGTTACAGGTTCTAAGGAGTTTAGTCCACCTTAGTGTGGTTAGGGTAATCTGTGGGTCTCCTTGGTTTATGGTCCAGATGGAAGCTGCAATCTCAATACTGATGTCAGTGCTTATGGGATGCCTAAGGCACCTGAGCCCTGGTGTGACTGCACCCTCTGAACCCCCTCAAGTTACGCTCCTGGCCTTATACACACCCCCAAGTATTATCACGGGTCCCTGTAGGAGTAAAACTCTGTCCTATTCCTGTATTTTGTGCCTCGGTCTCATTAATTAAATAAATGGGGCCATGGAAGGTGTGTACCATACACGGATATCATCCACGTGCCATCTGTGTGGTTTTCTCACAAACCTATACACGCACACAATAAAGGGGTTTTCCGGCCCCTAATCCATTTTTCCTACTAATGACCTATCTACGGCATAGGTCATTCTGTGGGGGTCCGAAACAGTGGATGGGCAGTGTGTGCAGCACCGCTCCTATACCAGTAATAGAATCCCTTGTATTGGAGTGGTATTCAGAGGCCGCTGACACAAGTGCAGGGATCCCCACAGATTACATACTGATAACTTGTCCTGTGGATAGGTCATCAGTAAGAAAACTCTATTCTGGGTCAGAAAACTCCTTCCAAGTTTACAACACTAGTGGGTTGGCTTACTTTACTACCCACAAAGAATGTGCCAAAATGTTGGTGCATTTTTACCATATGATGTCATATCTTACGCTCCACCTCCTTTTCCAACGAGCCTCATCGTTTATTGTAAGCCCCACTCTTCTGTCGAACAAAACACGGAAACTTCCATGAATGACGAGATTTTTGGTGCACATTACGAAAGTGCCCCTGTTTAGGGTCTAGATAACACCTCATGGTCTGGAGAATCTGGACCAGAAGTAGAAGTCACAATAGAGCCCTGGATCTTCAGGGGGTCAAAAGTCTCTCTGCCACAAAAAGCAACCCCAGTATTATAAGCAGTACTAGGTATAGGGAGGCTGCAGAAGAAATGAATACTTGCTGATGTGTTCCTCTTCCAACTAGAGCTGACACTGGGGAGGGGGCGACATGTTAACAAAAAGGAATTGCCCAAATCATGTTTGGTAATGTGAAAACTGGTTTAAAAATAATATGACAATATATACCAAGACAGAGTTATTTGGCTTCGGTATAGACATAGTATACGTTTGGTTGTCGAAGGAAAATCATTACAGTCGCCTCTGAGCAAATCCATCAATAAGACATGTCATAAGAGTCACAATAACAGGGGTTCGGCAGTCAGGACTAATACCAATTAGTCCCAGCAGTCAATTAAAAATAATGGCAGATGAACAAACCAAACAGAGGAGCGACTGACAGGTCATGAGGTCAGTTGTTAGATAAGATCCATGTATATATAGGGATACGGTGAGAAGATGGCGTCCGGTTACGTAGACTTCTCACGTCCCATGAATGCCAGTAATTGTGATGACTACAAACATGAGATTTGCTCCAGGCTGTACAAATCTTATAATGGCCTGGACTTAACGCAACGTAAAAGCGTAGATACGGATACGATACGTCGTAAGTAAACCAATTTGGATTAATTCTGACTAGATGAAATGTGATAACGCCGTCAAACTTCTATCACGCCCGCTGTGATAATGGAGGAACTTTTTTTTTTCTTCTTTTCATAATGAAACCGTCAAACTAATAATTCTCATAGCTAACATTACTGTTCATTAGAGCTGGGAGAATCCACTTTACTCAGAACGTGCATAAGATATGAAGATTTATCATCTACAATAATAAAATTAGACAAAATTGCTTCAGTAAGATGGCTTAGATGAGTAGGGGGAGACTTGGAACTAGCGCAAAGTTCTGCCCACCACTAGGGTAAGAAACACAGGAGAATGGTATCATAAATATGCGGAGATTAGATTGGGTGTAAATGTAGTTATTAGACATGAGCGAACACTATTCGAAACAGCCGTTTTGAATAGCAAGCTCCCATAGAAATGAATGGAAACGGCTGGTATGCCAACTTTGCCGGCAGCTGGCCGCTTAACCCCCCACGTGTCGGCTATGTCCATTCATTTGTATGGGTGCGCGCTATTTGAAATGTCTGTTTCGAATAGTGTTCGCTCATCTCTACTAGTTATTAATGTGTATTTACAACTATCCAAAGTAATAAAAGAAATTCAACACATCGGCGAGTCAAATATTACATCCAATCAACTCTACTGAGCACCTCCAGCTTATTATTGAGGAGCACACCCAGGTACTTATAGGTCCTGACTATCTCAATGCATGTCCCTTGGATCTCCACCGGGGTCGGAGCACTTCTCTGCTTACTGAAGTCCACCACCATCTCCTTGGTCTTCCCAGCATTAATCCTGAGCTGGTTCCGCTGACACCAGTTCACAAAATCCCGGTTTAAGTCTCTGTATTCCCCATCGTCTCCATCAGTGATGATATCAGCCTACATATAGCAGTCCTATGGTACTCTCACACCCTTTCATTCTCAGCTGCCATGGAGAGGATCCATTTGATCAAACTAAACTAAAAAACAGAAGCAACAAGAACCAACTCCCTGAGATTTAGTAATATTTGGGCCTCATGGATGACTCCTGCTACGACTACCCTCATGCACAGGGCACTGTCTCTCTCCCAGAGGTGGCCCCACATTGGTCATCTTCTACTGCCCAACATCTGAACGTTCTTCGGTTCATAAGACATTTTTCTCTGGTGTCTCTGAGAACAAATGTGATTGTGTTGGTCTTTCTGACATTTAATATACATGTTTGGTATTCAACACACACATAGCGGGCATACCTACCTGCCCCCCCCCCCCCCCCCCCGAGTCCCCCATCTGTGGTGTTTGCACATAATCCTCCTCTACCTGTTCAACAACTGGTTAATGGGATTAAAACTGTGAGACTTAACTTGTCATCTGGGTCCCTGTGTGGGCAACGTTGGAAAGGCCATAAAGTTATTGTGTTGTATTATATTGTATTGCTATACTCATTCATGATACAATACAAACTTATGACACTAAAACAGCAAATTAGATTTGACACATGTTATAGCGCCACAGCCCCTTCCGCCGTCAGATCAATGGGGTGCCAGGAGTCAGACCATATAGGACAGCGCCTCATTCTTCTGATCGGTCAGACACCCACTGGTCTGCAAGTTATTTCTATCCTATGGATAAGGAATAGCTTGTTGTGTGTAACAGAATAGAGAGACGTATACATGACAGACAGGGTCCCACTGTAAAAGACAAAAAAATGTATATGCTTACGGGGGTTGTCCAAGACCCAGAATGAATGACCTATCCTTAGGATAGTTCTTTGAGATTGGTGAGGACCTGACACCAGGTGCTTGCACCAGTCAGCTGTTTTCTTCACAGTGTGCAGAGGAAGGAGCAGATGGCTCCATACACTGTGTAGTAGCTGTGCCGCATAATAGCATTATCGGCCAAGACTTACATTGCTGACCTATCTTTAGGATAGGTCAGCAAAATCAGAACTGTGGGGTCTGACAGACAACTGAAGGGGCTATTGCCCACAGGGGAGTGCTACAGCCTCTTTAGTATATGCCAGGCATAGTGCCATACATAATGTAGTTATTGTGTCTGATATAGCAGCTCAATCCGACTCACCTGAATGTGACAACGCTGTAGAAGGATAACATGACTAATACTAAGGGTCAATGCACATGACCGCATGTGCATCCGAGTTGAGAGCTGAGTATATCACAGAATGCAGTTGGATGACGCATTCAAGTCTATAGGGGGTTCTTGAATCCATTCTTTTCGAATGAATTCGGAAGCCACTTAGAAGTGAATCTATCATGGAATGGCATTAGGATGTCACTGAGTGTCATCTGACCGCATTCAGTGATAAACTCAGCCCCCAACTCTATCGTGTGAAGGGACCCTAAGAATAGGCCGCACTGGTCACCTGAGCACTGTAACCCCTTCAGCTGACCAGTACCAGAACACAAGAATACCCCATCAATAATAATATCCCAAAATCCCCCTATAATACCAGCACTAACAGCCTTAGCGGTGCCCCTGGAGTCCCTACATTTCACTGTCTTCTGAATGGATCTGATGTTGGTTTGTAGAATATCTCAGCACTTTTGCCCTGTCCCGCACTTTGCCTAATACTAATACTGAGTTTTGGTTGCTTTCAGCTGCCTATAGAGGAAACAGGATTTTATTACTGAGGTTATAATTTCGGTATATGGTAGTTATCGGATCTCTGTATGAGAAAATAGCACAAATGGCTATAAAGATGTCTTATAAAATTAATCGGCAGTAAATTACGGACGGTGGTAATTTTTGGCGGTATACTTCTAGTTCTGTGAAGTGTCAGAGCTTTTCATGTGCATTTTTAGCTACATTTTCTCTCATCTTGAAGATATAATGATCCATAATCCAGGTGTCACATGAATTTAACAAGGATTTTCTTCTTGAGACAACGTCTATATGGACATTGAACTGGCACTTTTTAAAAGGGGGTTATATGGGGAGAGAAAACTTTTCAGAGCACATTCACTGCACTGGGTAAACATCCGCACCCGCACAAATGCCACGATCATTCGATTTGCAGATTGTACCGGGGGTAATAGGGAGGAAGGGGGTGAAAGATTAATTCTTCGGCCTTCCCACTGATGCTGCGGCTCATGGTCACATGGTTGACCCTGCACTACTCTATGTAAAAGCCACATGCGTAGAGCTGAGGCCCGTGATGTCACAGAGAGTCAGAGGCTGAGAACAGGACCCCACTACATCCTGAATGGGGACTCCATGGAACCTGCATCTCTATGACTTAGGGTGTTCAACTAGGGCCCAATGGGGCTCTCTGAAAAGGTTTCTCTCGCTACAGAACCCCTTTAACCCTGCTAAAAATACATTTTATAGTCTACAAACGTCCATACTCTACCTTTTCTAAACAATCACTGATTTTTTTTGCCTTTGGCTTTCCGTCTTTAGAAGATGATGTTCATGCTCTGTCAACCTGGAGAGTATAGATTTCTACAAGCTGCTCGATATGTGATTCCACCGGACATAGACGTGTATGAGACTATGTGATCTTACTATTGATGTCTACATGCCAGAGACAACCTTATGTAAGAGCCCTTACTATAAACGGGAGAGTCAGCCGCACTTTATCTCACAATTTCTTCCATCATGTTGGATTTATTTATGAATATACATATCCTATTAGAAGAACCAAGGAAAAGATATCCAATCCTTTCCGAGACAGAACTGAAAAGACGGCAGAATAATTCCCCCCTTCAAGAGGTTTTATGTTTTATGGCAGTGAAGTGTATGTGGAATTGCTCTATACAGGAATCTGCGCAACTCTGAAAAGATCTTAGTTTGCCGATATTGAGATGAAACATTTATTTACATCTGGAGGATACAAACCTGCACAAATCTCTGGCAGTTTTTGAAGTCGTATAAGAAGTTGAAAGTAAGAAGACGTATAGTAAAGTCTGTAAAGTCCTTCCTTTATATTGTCCATCCTTTTGAAATTTACTCCTGGTTTTGGCCCAAAATCTGCACAGATCCTGCGGTATAGACACATTTAAGGCACAGAGACGGCAGACGGATTTCTGAAGAGGCCGCAGATCTGCACCCATTGGGCCACTTATTAAGACTGGTGTATGATATGCCAGTCTTAGTAAATCTTCCCCATTGGGGAAAATTCATCATTCCCTTTACTCCAGAAAACTGGCACAGAGGATTTTTATTGAGGCGCACATTTAGCACAAGGCCCTCAAGCCCCGTTCCACACCTCACCTGCATTGCGCAAACGTGGGTGGTGCGAGGACCGGGGGGTGAGCCGACATGAATACTACTGGGACCAGCAGATGGGATCACAACTGGAGCACATTGAATATTTCTAAGTATATTCATAAACTCAATTGTTTTACCATAACAGTATAAACAATGTGTACCACTGAGCAATAATATACTTTTAGAAACGAATGCCCATGGTCTATCAAAGAGTTATACGGAGGATTAAAAAATAAATAGATAAATAAAATACAACTTTGCTGTGTAGTGTGGGACATGGTCAGCAGAGAATTTAAAGGGTTGTACCACGGTAGACATTTCTGACATATTCACACCATATGGCACCTACTGGGGTGAGATGCAGCAGGGTTTGGGGCTGTAGGTGCAAGTTCAAAAGGTGGGGTGACAGATTATGGGAGGGGCAGTACTCCATCACCTTCTGAGAGATCGTATTAGTCTATGGACACTATCTTATCCGTTAAAGGTTTTTCTAGAACTTGCATATCGATGGCCTATGTCATTTGTGGGGGTTCAACACCAAGGAACCTACACATCAGGCTGCAGCACTCTCAAGTGTTACAACGTTTTCCCTATGCCAATGACATCACATTCACGGTACAGTAACAGCTAAAGTTAATGGGGCTGAGCTGCAGTATCAAGCACAGTCCCTACCATATGTACTATGCAGTGCCTGGTATTCAATGGAGAGGCCGTAGCCTCATCAATCAGCTGATCTGTGGGAATCTCTGGTGTCAGACCCCAAGGCTGAGTGCTCACAGGTTTTTTTGGGGGTGAAACCTGAGGCGTAGGCTGCCTAAGGTTCCGGACCAAAAAACGGGTAGCCGCAACTGATTGCCGGTGCACTGCACTAGCAACCAGTTCAACACTCCGCTCTGGATTAGGCCCAATGAATGGGCCTAGTCGGGAGGGTCTTCAGGCTGATTTGCGAGATTATGTCCGCTCTTTGTTCCGGGAGCCGGAAGAAATGGCTCCCGGAAAAAAAGACCTGACTGGCTCCCATTGATTTTTCAGGGGCCGAATACAGCCTCAAAATCCTGACCAGAAAACCCTGTGTGAACTTATCCCAAGTGATCATATATTCATGACCCATCCTAAGGGCAAGTGATCAATAGGTAAGTCCTTGGAAACCCCTTTAACTTCTATTCATTTCAGCTCCAACCACTGAGGGAAGTTGTTTAAAAATAGAAAATAAAAAAAATAAAAAAATATTGACAATTAACAAGTTATTTCCCTTGAACACTCCTACATTAAATGAATGAAACTAAAATTAGATCCATGATATGTTCCCCTGAATAAGTACTAAGTAAAGTGGAAATGACAGCTGCAGGCTGTCATGTAGTGTTCTACCACACAGCTAGAGTCCGCTCCCATGGGTATACAGTACCTGCAAAGACGTGCCGCCATTATCAGTCAACAATTAATTAGCAGGGAAGATTTTATAGTCATATTAATATCTGCACAACACAATGCTATGTCCATGCGGTTATTTGCCACATGGCGGCTACATCTTCACCCCTAGACTTTTGCATTCCATATCATTCACCTGTGTAACCCAGCTAATCATATAGAAAATAAAAACATCAGCTATGAAACATACTTCTACCTCTAGGGCTTGAGTATGTGTTAAGACTTTGTCTAAATTAAAATAAATAATTATATATATATATATATATATATATATATATATATATATATATATATATATATTTTTTTTTTTAAATGAACCATGACCCACGTGACTACTGTTCTCATTTGTTCAGCTCTTATTATCCCCAGTACAGAAGCGGAGTGCTACCCACAATAACAAATCTTTCGCCCTCGCCGGTGGCAGCGGCTCACATCCGCACCTCAGAGACCGAGCGCTAATGATTCTCCCTTGGTCCACAGCATCATGGCTCACCTCTTAACTCCCTGCCAGGCTCCGCTCCGCAAATGCTCAACATCGCAACCCAACAGAGCAGAAAAACATTATCTCTGTTTGGCATGTAAATGCAAATAAATGGTGTAAATGGAAACATTTTCTGTTTGTGCTCCTGTCTGATTAATGATATGTTAATGGGAGCATTGAGGCGGCTTTCAACACAGCTAGGAGATTCTGTTAATATGTAAATATATAATAAATCACATAGGGAACTGAATAAATAAAAGTTAAAAAACAGAGAAATTCATTAGGGCAACCGACTGTTAAGATTGCTCTATATAGAATGATAAACACATGGTGGCACCTCATTGTCACGCAGGGTAACGCGACGCTGCCTTTGTTTGGGATAACAGACAACAACAAGCCATCATCTTTTTTGGAAAAGCTAACGTTCTCACATAGGCCATAAGCGGTATCATCAGACTTCATACACACTATACTTTCCAATGATGATATTTTTTGGGATGGAAGTTTTTGTCTGGGTGCATCAATATCACTAACACACATGAGAGAACCAATAGACATCTCTGCTACTGCGTCTCTACCCCAAGAACAAACTGACCAATTCTTAACTCTTCTGACACTGGGGGAATGTCAAGAGGACCACACAGATTAGATGGCTGGTGCCAAAATTGGTAGTTACCTAAGACTAGGTTCACTCCTGTGCCTGATCTCTTCTTGGGGATTCCGTTCCCCATTTCACTTTCAAAATGCAAACAGGACTTTTATCTCTGCATTTTTTGGGTGGAAACCAAGTGGACCTCATTATAGTCTATGGCAGGCATGTCAAACATGCGGCCCTTTACAGGCATATCTGCGGCCCGCACAAAAGTCTCAAACTTTGTCTCTAAGAGACAAAGTTTGAGACTTTTGTGCGGGTCGCAGAGGTGCAATACTCTCGCGGCTACTCGCTGCTACACGCTGCTGTGTAGACGTGATTTGACGTGATGATGTCACATCGCATCTAAATCTTCAGGCGGAATCCGCGCGGCTTCCGTCCCCGGCAGCACCCTCCTATGTCGGCTCATTCATTTGAGCCGACAGCGGAGGGGAAAGCTGCGACCGCGATGGTCGTGGCAGGCGGGTTTTGACCAGAGAGAGTCAAAACCCGCGCGGGCAGTTCACGTGTGAACTAACCCGAGAGAGAGAGTGCGGCGGGGGAGCGAGGACTCGGAGTCGTCAGAGAAGGTAAGTTTAATGTGTGTACGCATAGAGGTGGAACGTGAAACTGAGGGCAGATGGAGGGGACGGCATGACACTGGGGGCAGAGATGGAGAGGACGGCATGACCCTGGGGGCAGAGATGGGGGGGACATGAATCTGGGGGCAGAGATGGGGGACATGAATCTGGGGGCAGAGATGGAGGGCATGAATCTGGGGGCAGAGATGGAGGGCATGAATCTGGGGGCAGAGATGGAGGGCATGAATCTGGGGGCAGAGATGGGGGACATGAATCTGGGGGCAGAGATGGAGAGGACATGAATCTGGGGGCAGAGATGGAGGGGACATGAATCTGGGGGCAGAGATGGAGAGGACATGAATCTGGGGGCAGAGATGGGGGGGACATGAATCTGGAGGCAGAGATGGGGGACATGAATCTGGGGGCAGAGATGGGGGGGACATGAATCTGGGGGGCAGAGATGGGGGGATATGAATCTGGGGGCAGAGATGGGGGGATATGAATCTGGGGGGCAGAGATGGGAGAGACATGAGTCTGGGGCAGAGATGGAGGGACATGAATCTGGGGGCAGAGATGGAGGGGGGACATGAATCTGGGGGCAGAGATGGAGGGGGGACATGAATCTGGGGGCAGAGATGGGGGGGACATGAATCTGGAGGCAGAGATGGGGGACATGAATCTGGGGGCAGAGATGGGGGGGACATGAATCTGGGGGGCAGAGATGGGGGGATATGAATCTGGGGGCAGAGATGAGGAGATATGAATCTGGGGGGCAGAGATGGGGGGATATGAATCGGGGGGGCAGAGATGGGAGAGACATGAGTCTGGGGCAGAGATGGAGGGGACATGAATCTGGGGGCAGAGATGGAGGGGACATGAATCTGGGGGCAGAGATGGGGGGGACATGAATCTGGAGGCAGAGATGGGGGACATGAATCTGGGGGCAGAGATGGGGGGGACATGAATCTGGGGGGCAGAGATGGGGGGATATGAATCTGGGGGCAGAGATGGGGAGATATGAATCTGGGGGGCAGAGATGGGGGGATATGAATCTGGGGGGCAGAGAAGGGAGAGACATGAGTCTGGGGCAGAGATGGAGGGACATGAATCTGGGGGCAGAGATGGAGGGGGGACATGAATCTGGGGGCAGAGATGGGGGGGACATGAATCTGGAGGCAGAGATGGGGGACATGAATCTGGGGGCAGAGATGGGGGGGACATGAATCTGGGGGGCAGAGATGGGGGGATATGAATCTGGGGGCAGAGATGGGGAGATATGAATCTGGGGGGCAGAGATGGGGGGATATGAATCGGGGGGGCAGAGATGGGAGAGACATGAGTCTGGGGCAGAGATGGAGGGACATGAATCTGGGGGCAGAGATGGAGGGGGGACATGAATCTGGGGGCAGAGATGGGAGAGACATGAGTCTGGGGCAGAGATGGAGGGACATGAATCTGGGGGCAGAGATGGAGGGGGGACATGAATCTGGGGGCAGAGATGGAGGGGGGACATGAATCTGGGGGCAGAGATGGAGGGGGGACATGAATCTGGGGGCAGAGATGGAGGGGACATGAATCTGGGGGCAGAGATGGGGGGACATGAATCTGGGGGCAGAGATGGGGGACATGTATCTGGGGGCAGAGATGGGGGACATGAATCTGGGGGCAGAGATGGGGGACATGAATCTGAGGGCAGAGATGGAGGGACATGAATCTGGGGGCAGAGATGGAGGGGACATGAAATTGGGGGCAGAGATGGAGGGGGGACATGAATCTGGGGGCAGAGATGGGTGGGACATGAATCTTGGGGCAGATATGGGGGGACATGAATCTGGGGGCAGATATGGGGGGGACATGAATCTGGGGGCAGATGAAGGGTGTATATGTAAACAGATAATTTTCTTTTATGAAACTAACAAAATCTCAGAGAACAAGGCTGACTGATCACCACTTATAATCTAAAAAAGATTGAAAAAAATGATAGCAAATAAATGTTTAGTTTTTAATTGCTGTATTTTTGTTAAACATATGTTGCTGTTACATATTACTACTTCATATCTTGTTTTCATGACTGCTGTTAAAATATGTGTGTGACATTAGCTGCTGTGTGCGGCCCTCGCAACAACCTCTTGTTACTCATGTGGCCCTCGGGGTACCCCGAGTTTGACATGCCTGGTCTATGGGATCTGTGGGTTTTCCCAGGTAACTGCATTTTTAAGCGGATCAGATTTCCGTACGTGGGGTCCCCAAGCAGACCCCACAAACTGAAACCATAACACGGGGGGTGAACCTAGCGTAATGTGTATGGCAAGATTAATACAGATCACTTTGCTGCTTGTTGGTCCACCCTGATTTGATACTGATCACTTGATGACGGAGGACATCAGTATCAAGAATGGTCCCCAACCCAGAAAAACCCTTTAAAGGGAGTCTATCATTAGAAAAACACCTTTTTAACTAATGGCATGTTGGAAAAACTATTTTGATCACTGATTGTGTTCACTCCCCTCTTCCTCTTCTTCGGATCTTCTGCCTTTTGTAGGCATCAGTTTGCTCAGTTCTCCAGACAACTACAAGAGTGTGTAGCAGACCACCGCAAAATGGTGGCCCGGGCATGCGCAGTTGGCTCTGCTGACCTGAAGTGGCAGACCCGATTGCACATGCACGAGATTTGATATCCGTACGGTGCTGCATCCAATGCCTGTGAAAGGCAGAAGATCTGGAGAAGAGGAAGAGGGGAGTGAAGAGAATTAGCTAAGGGGCCATTGACGGTTATGACGTGGGGGGTACGCGGAGCACAGGGGAACGCCCCTGGTGCTCCGTGATAGTAATTTGCATAACAGAAGAAACAGATTTTATCAGACATGGCAAAGAGAAGAGAAGAATGGAAGGAAGGAGTAGAATAGTCTTTTTAAAGGCTATTCAACATGCCCTTAGTGAAAAAGGTGTTTCTCTAATGATAGACTCCCATTAAGGCTGGAGCAATCCTAGGATATTGTGTAATCCAGTACAACTGATAAGCAATGTTCATGCATATCTAGAACTGAGAATAGAGATTACATTGTTTATTAGTGCTATAATACACTGGGTCATCAGAGGAAAGTGAATACTTTATCTAACATTAATTATATTCCATGCACATTTATCACTAAGGATAACAAGCTGATGCCTCTGGAAACAGATAAGTTCAATATTCAAGTTCTTCGCACATTTTATATAGTACTCAGGATCGGGCAGAAGGTTAAACAGGCATTGTTACTGCCATAGGCCCTGGTATCAGTTATTAAGTACTCAGACTAGCTGTACAGTACACAAGTGCAAAGATATCACCCAAATTTACGTAATATAGTATGGGAAATAATAAAAAAAGCCGCAACCACATGTCTAGCAAGTTAAAGACATTTTATCACAATACTAGATGCACCAATATGTATTACATTGCACCAAGTTGTGTCAAAAATGTACCATGTTCACACAAAGGTCAAGCTGTGATCCCAATAGTGCTGAGTCTATGTGTGCACAAAAAATGCCAAAAACACACAAGCAATACTAGCAATTTTTTTGCTACCAAAAATGGAATTGAAAATATTACATAATGGTCCCACAAAATATATTCATGGAGAGGCTCAGCGCCAGAAAAGGGCCCATCTCTAAGGGAATTGCAGTAAAATTTGCTGTGGCTGAAACGGATTTACTACTTCACAATTCCTCACATTAGTATTTGCAAATGGTCTTAGCAGTAAACAGGGCCTGAATATTTAAGAATGTAAATATAGGGGCTAAATCCATCTATTTCTTAAGAAGGATATATCTTAAGCTGATGGTTTCCCATATAGTCTGAGAGCAGTTGATAGCGGTTTATTCTGGAAGGGAAAATGAGAAAAAATGTTGTGCTAATGTGGTATCCCAAGGGATGCAGGTGTTATAGTAGGACCTAATGGGGGTGGTAGTCCCTCTGATAGATGAGCTTTTGTAATGGTCACGGTAGCTGTAGTGGTGGTCCTGACTGTGGGGCACCTCTCATAGGACACACAGCAAGTCAATTTTCAAAAGAAGGATAGCAAAAGACACAGTCCTTTGTTAACCAAAAGTTTCTTTACTGAGGACTCTGATATAGTGCAGCAATACCTCCCAGTGATACAGTCTCATGTACTATACAGCGGGTGCATGTGCGGAGGGCTACCATATAGTGCCGCCATACCTCCCAGTGATACAGTCTCATGTACAATACAGTGGGTGCATGTGCGGAGGGCTACCATATAGTGCCGCCATACCTCCCAGTGATACAGTCTCATGTACTATACAGTGGGTGAATGTGCGGAGGGCTACCATATAGTGCCGCCATACCTCCCAGTGATACAGTCTCATGTACAATACAGTGGGTGCATGTGCGGAGGGCTACCATATAGTGCCGCCATACCTCCCAGTGATACAGTCTCATGTACTATACAGTGGGTGAATGTGCGGAGGGCTACCATATAGTGCCGCCATACCTCCCAGTGATACAGTCTCATGTACAATACAGTGGGTGCATGTGCGGAGGGCTACCATATAGTTCCACCATACCTCCCAGTGATACAGTCTCATGTACAATACAGTGGGTGCATGTGCGGAGGGCTACCATATAGTTCCACCATACCTCCCAGTGATACAGTCTCATGTACAATACAGTGGGTGCATGTGCGGAGGGCTACCATATAGTGCCGCCATACCTCCCAGTGATACAGTCTCATGTACAATACAGCGGGTGCATGTGATGCAGAATTTCCTTGTAAGCTGACAGGTAATGGCTGATGCTAACACAACTTTCCTCCGATTTGGTATTTAGAGTATTGAGGAGACACAGTCCAGGTTATAGATACAGAAGAGGGATCTTCACCGGTTGGCTCCCGGCAGGTGACTAATTTGGGGTATATGTAGTTACTCACGGTTACTGGGCTGCGGTATCCGATAGCCGGACGCAGACCTAATACACATGGCCTGGAAACCACGGAGCGCTGGACATGACCGGAGGCCCTCTTTAGGTCCAGGGATGCAGAAAGGCTCCTTTCTAGCTGCTCCTTTCTGTCAGGTTCTCTCCTTGGAGGCAGTAGCAGTATGGCTGTTATCCCCTCTGTATGGACTGGTGAATGGTCCTAGGAGACTCTGTATCTTACATGGCCTGTGAGATTCACCATGTAGCTCCTAGGTTTTGGCAGGAGGAATCTGAAAATCCTGCCTGGAGTTGGAGTAGCAGCAGGTGCTGTTACCTCACACACTACACTCTCCACAACATGGCTGCTCTGCTTTCCTTTCCCCTTCTAAGAGGAAGACGGGGCTAAAGTCTCCACCCACAGCTTGCTAGAAAGTTCTGCTCGTGCTGTGTATGAAGTGATTGGGATCCTATATCACATGCACCTACATAGCGTGAAACATAGGTGGCAGCAGAATAGTACATGGCAATAAACATAATGTATGCACACAGGAAATACAGATAGATAGTGATACTCAGTATTAGTACATTGTGAGAGACATTACATTACATAGCATACAACTATTATAATGGCAAGAAGGAGTGTACTGGGACACTACACTAACCTGCCTGCTAGTATATTGGTTTTGGGGACGTTAGCTGAGTAGAAGCAGTGGTGCAGACCCAAACAGTCAAGACAGGGGCACAAACTGTGCAGCAAACTGGTTTATTTAGAAAAAAAAATCAGGAAAATAAATAAACCTTGCCTTCAGGCACAAATGATCAAAACACAATCCTGCTCGTCCGAGCAACTATCTAAACAGAAGTAATAACCAGTGGCGTAACTAGGAATGGCGGGGCCCCGTGGCGAACTTTTGACATGGGGGCCCCCCCGACACCGAAGATCTCGACCGAGTCCCTCCTACGCATTCCTGCGCGCTCTATTATGTCCCATAGTGGCCCCTGCACACAGTATTATACCCAATAGTGGCCCCTGCACACAGTATTATGTCCCATAGTAGCCCCTACAGGACTAAATACTGTCACGTCACCCGCTGACCGCTATACCAGGACAATTGTGGATAAAAAAATCTGGTCATGTGCATTACAATTTAGTAACTCCATGTGCCTCATATTAATAGCAGTTAACCCGATCATGTCCCTCACATTAACCCTTGTGTACCTCACATAAGAGTTACTGATATGTGAGAGACATGGAGGTAATAATAAAGTATCTTTATTATTATTACCCCCCTATGTCTCACACATCAGTAACTCTTATGGTGAGGCACCTAGGGGTTAATGTGAGGGACATGATGGGGTTAACTGCTATTAATATGAGGCACATGGAGTTACTAAAACAAAAGTAATCACCCCATATGCCTGATATTAATAAGTATCGTAACCCCAGTATGTACCTGTTACCTGTTTTCTTTCTTCAGTTTCATTTTCCTTCTTCCTTTCTTCTTCCTCTTCTTCTCTTGCAGGACGGCAGGAGCTCGGCAGGGATAAGCCCCGCCTCCTCCTCTCATTGGTGGGCAGAGGACAGACAGAGAAAGGGAGGGGGGGAGAGAGGGGGAACGTCCTGAAGCGCTGAGAGGAGCCAGAGCTGCAGCTCCTGTGTCTCAGCCGTTGCTGCAGCTTTGGGGCCCCCTGTTGGTGGAAAGTATTCCACCAACAGGGGGCCCCGATCATTGTACTCGGAGGTCCGAAAAGACCTCCGAGAATAATGATAGCAGCGGAAGCAGCTGTCACCGGGCCCCTAATGTCCCGGGCCCTGTGGCAGCTGCCTCTGCTGCTATGGTGGTAGTTACGCCACTGGTAATAACCTAACTATACATGTGGCTTACTATCAGCCACATGAAAAACACAAGTACAAATTGGTCTCACCAGACTCAGGGTTATAGGACAGACCCAGCCACCTCCTCACTTCCTGAATTTGCCCTGACGTGCAGGCTCAGCAGGCTTTTATGGGTCAGTAATGACCCACACAAGGGGCTGAAACCTACTCCAGACCCACAGTGGACCACAAGTCAGAAATCTGGGGCTGATATAGTGGGACTTCAGCACTTTGCCTTTCACCTTCTCACAGGTTTCATATGAAATGATTGATGAGTGATATACAGCATATCCTTCAGTATACAGTATTGTGAAATACTGCAACTATTCTTATGCCTCTGTGTTTTATACTATTATGTTCTGAGCTCCTATGGTGTGAATTGATTTATTGCTTTGTAATATCTTATTCTATCTGTACTTGAACCCTTAGATTTGTGAAGTGCTGCGGAATACGTTGTCTCTATATAAATGAAATGTATTATTACATTTACTTTGGTCTAACTTTATTATTGGATATGCTGTGAATCCTCAAGTGTGTTAACCCCACTAAAGAGTCCTAATATGCATGTGGTTACCTGCTGCTTCTGAATCTACTTCAAGTTACATCAGCCGCATTGAAATCCACATCAATAATCTTCGAGCTGTAACCTGCAGAGGTTTCCGTATAAATCTGCTTCAATCAGTGACATGTCCCTTATTGACATGTATTTCAGAATATGTGACTGTATGGATGGCAATGCAGATTCCCGCTGAAAACAATGGGACATGGATTTTGTCATATTATACAAGAAAAGTGATTCGGGTTGTCAGAGCTTTACACGTGCCAAGAAAAACTACTTTTTCCTTCTGAAATAATGACAAATCCCCCTGGTGATGACCGCTCGCCAAAATTGTGTATGAGGTTTCCAAAAAATGTATTCTATATATAAAGGAGTTATTTAAGCAGATCCAGGACCCGTGTTTGGAACAGTCTGACCCTCCGATAGACATTTAATGTTTTTTTTTTTATTCTTCACCTTTCTCAGCAGGAGGTAGATAGGAATGGGGACAGGTTTTATCTTATTTTAGTTTCCTGCTGTAGATAACACTTCTTCTTCATAGCAAAGATTTTATTCAAGGACACACAGTGCTACTTTTTGCTATGGCTGGTAGACAATTGTAAACATAATTGCAGAAAGTAGTGCCAATTTTTTGACAACTTGATTCATTTCGGAGTCTACGTTTCTAAGTTAATCGTTTGCATAGCCATGTGACCATTAGTAGCGAATATATTCATTTAAAAGGAGTCTGTCAGCAAGAATATTGGGATCTGACTAATGATAGTACCTTGTAGAGCGGCTTCTACACTTTCCAAAGGTGCCTTTCTTATACTGCATTGCAGCTTCATGTTCATAAAAATGAAGGACGTTTCTTCTCCTTCTGGAAATTTAGTAAAAGACAACCAAGAGGATGGACCCGAGGGTACAGCCAAAAAATAGACAACTGCACTGAACCAATAGCAAGACAACTCTAGGTATTTAATAAATGACAAACAATACAGTTAAAAACACACGACGCTGAATTTCCAGCATTTCGGGGTGACTACCCCCTTTTTCAAATGATAAAAAGTACGGAGCAAAGTTGAACTTCAGGATACAAAGAAGGTAATTCTCCAAGGTTTTATCACCAGGTGATTTTGGGCTTTTTCCTCCAGGCTGGAGAATTAACTTCTTTGTATCCTGAAGTTCAACTTTGCTCCGTACTTTTTATCATTTGAAAAAGGGGGTAGTCACCCCGAAATGCTGGAAATTCAGCGTCATGTTTTTAACTGTATTGTTTGTCATTTATTAAATACCTAGTGTTGTCTTGCTATTGGTTCAGCGCAGTTGTCTATTTTTTGGCTGTACCCTCGGGTCCATCCTATTGGTCGTCTTTTACTATTGTATTTTCCCCCTTAGTGGGGTACTTAGAATAACTGCTGCACCACAGAACCAATTTCCCCTAGTGGTAAAGACCAACTCAGACTTGATCAGCTCAGTGCATCCTACTATTCTTGAATAGCTTCTGGAAATTTAGTCTGTTAAATAGTTGGCCCTAAATGTCCAGCTCTGGCTCCACCATTTCTTAGATGACATCCTCTACTTTGTCTGCACTTAAGAGCGGTTATGTAGAACAGAGAAAGAAGCCCTGACAGGAGAAGAAATACTCCTAATTAGGATAAGAATATAATGCTGATTTTCATGAACATGAAGCTGCAATGCAGAATAAGGGCTCGTTCACATCTGCGCCCGAGGTCTCCGTTCTGCAGGTTTCCGTTTCCTGCCCGAAACTGGGCAGGAGACGGAAACCTGCAGGCATTTTTCAAACCCATTATGCGGAGAGCATAAAACGCTCACCAGCGCTCACGGCCGGACACGGTTTGACAGGTTTCCGTCTTCTGCATGCAGTAGATGTCAGGTCTTTAAATATGGCAGCCACTCTGTTCGCCGACATTGTTTTCTTATATTGCTTCCGAGTGACCTAGCAGTCCCACGAAATGTGTCCACATCGGCCCGGAACTTTGCAGTTGCAGGTTGGCTCTGGTGTGAAGAGATCGTGGGAGCTGTCCTGTTTCTATGACAGATGGGAGCCTAAGGAAGGCTTGTTGGTCTGTCATAGGAATATAGTTGTATTGCAATCTATGGTGAGGAAAATGTTTGTTCTCGTACCGTGTTAGCCAGTGGGTAGGAAATATAGAAAAAAACAAAAAAAAACTTGATAGTCTTCAGTAGTTGATACCTTTTTAATGGCTAACTGATAATGATGACAGATTTACGACATTTCGGAACTCTAGGCTCCTTTCTCAAGTAAATTTTAAAACCATTTCTGAAGGATGCATATTTATGTATAAAAGGACACATAGGGATAGAATTCTAGGAGGAAGGGGGGGAGGGTAGAGGGTTATTAGTAATTGGTAGAAGCAATGTAAACAATTCCAGGTTCTTATCAGTTCTCAGGGTCTCAGGTCAGTGATTTCTGTAAGATGCCATAAACCTATGTGACAGATTTAGCCCCTTCTCCAGTGTTTGAAGCAGGGTCATAAGTTTATACTCATAAATCCATGGCTCTTTCCTTGATTTAAAATTCCCTCTTAAAACCAAAAATTTAGTGTGATCGGTGTTATTATGATCCTTATTGCAGAAATGTTTTGATACGGGAAGGTCCATTCTTCGTTCTCTAATTGTATGGCGATGTGAATTCATCCGCATTCTAAGCTGCTATCCGGTCTCTCCAACATACAGATTTTCAGTGGGACATTTGGTGCACATCATTAAATACACTACATTAGGTGTGTTACAGGTGAACGTACCTTGGATTTGATATTCCCTGTTAGAGTTTGGTATTTCTATCCTGTCAGTGGTCAGTATGTGGAGACAGGTTTTGCACCTTCTCTGTCCGCATGGAAATGTTCCTGTGTTAGTTGGAGGTGACAGTGAGCTGCTAACAACCATATTCCTGAGGTTTGGTGGCTGTCTGTAGCTCAGGAGAGGGGGGTCTGTAAATATGCACTTTAGACTTGAGAAAGGAGCCTAGAATTCCGAAACGTTGTAATCTGTCATCATTATTAGTTAGCCATTAAAAAGGTAAACTACTAAAGACTATCAAGTTTTTAGTTTTTTTTATACTGCAATCTATAGGACATGCAATCAAAAGATTGCAGGTTCAAGCCCCCTTGTGGCGGGGGGGGCTAATAAAGTAGTTTACAAAATATTTTAAAAAGTTTCTTAAACTTATAAAAAAAAAAGTTAAATTCTAGATACCTTCCCTCCTTAGATTTGAAACAATCACAAATAAAAAAAATTAAAATAAATAAAATTATATCTGGCCCTGAAAAAAAAATAATGATGAAAATATAGAAAAGTTACAGGTGTCAGAATGGATTTTTTTTTTTTTAAGAGGTTAAGACATAAAAACTATATAAGTTTAGTATCCCTGGAATCACATTGACCCATAGAATACAGGTGACATGTTATTTTGGCTGCACAGTGAATGCCATAAAACCGAAGCCCATAAGAAAGTTGTAGAAACTTAGTTTTTTTCTAGCTTCCCAGGACATCAAAAGGAGTATTCAATGGTACCACTACAAGGTACAATTTGTCCCATAAATATTAAGCCCTCATATGGCTCCATGAAGGTAAAAATGTAAAAGTTATGGGGTTTGGAAAGCAATGGGTCAAAAATGAAAACTGAAAAAAAAAATAAAAAAAAAAAATGCCTGTGGCAGAAAGGGGTTAAGATAGTTCGGGAAAGCTGTTCACTGAATGTATGTAATAACTCATGGACACATTACAGCTCTGAACAGTAATACAGTGTAGTAATACAGCACCAAAAAGGTTTTCTGGAAAAAGTATTATACTGCTTCCCTATCCTTATTTTTCCAACATCCATCGCCAGAGAAGAGTCAGAAGGTCTCCATGGGCCAGTCACCTGTAATAGCTAGGTTTAGCCAGCAAAGGGAAGAGGAGCTGTTGTAGTTCTTAAACTTCTTCCATAAATCCTGTAGCAGCCGTGTAATATATTGTAATAAGGGTCAACTGAGAGCTTATCGCAGTTATATGGGGCACAGTAATGCGAATGTCTTCAATAGAGTTAGCAGAGACTTGATATGGAAATTCAAAGCCAAAGGTTATAGTGTCAAGCTATGAAGGGGTAGCAGATTTACTTACAATAGGGAAAGCACACAATACCAAGAAGAGTAAAAAAAAATAACCTATGAATGAGTAAAGTCCAGACTGTTAGGAAAGCAAAGTCCGGGACCTCCAGTAAGAAGTGCAGCTGTGAGTCAGGGATCTCTGGAAGACATTATATGGAGAAATAAGATACTACACTGATTTATGGACCATTTGTGTATCCTATCATGTGCACTCCAATGCACCGGCATGGAAAACCGGTCAAATCTAACTTGTCACTTTTAGCACCCCAATAAATCATTTCTTCCTCGGTATATGGATTTCTGGAGAAAAAGAGATTTTATTCTCTTGCTGCTGGCTAGACTGATGCAAGATGATCCAGAAAAGTAACTACTTGTCACCACATTAAGAATGTTCCAAACACATTAGGAAATGTGGTTTCTATTACCTGATATAGAAATACGCCGCTGTACAGATAAATACAGACTTTTGTTCGCCATTATCAACTATCTCTGGCTGGGAAGAAGTTGATTGTAGTGATCAACTGGATTACCGATGGGAAGGAATCAGTCACAGTCTATAGTCAAATGATCCAGGGGCGTAACTACCGTGGTAGCAGGGGTAGCGGCTGCCAAAGGGCCCAGGACATTAGGGGCCCGGCGACAGCTGCTACCACTGCGTTTTTTTTTGTTTTTTTTTTAATAGGCCGTTACCGGCTGGAGTTACACCAGCCGGTAACGGGCCCTATATACTTACCGATGATGGCAGGGGCCGGGATCGGTAAGTGATGGCGTGGGCCCCACAAGCACTATTATACTCAGGGGTCTTTTCGGACCCCCGAGTATAACGATCGGAGGCCCGGGAGAAGTAAGATAACATAAAAAACTGTGTTACTTACCTCTCCAGGCAGGCTTCGGCCTACTTGCGTGACGTCATATGACTTACCACGCAGGGCCCCAGTCACATGACGACCCGGAAGATGGCCGACAGCGAGAGAGAATGCAGCGGAGCCGGGAGATAGGTAACAGTAGTTTGTTATGTTTGTATCCCTCTGGGTCTCCGATTATTATACTCTAGGTTATTATAGTGTGCAAAGAAAGGCGTCAGCTGGTCGAGGTCTGCAGCATCGGTCCGGGGGGGGTGGGGGGGGGGCATGTCAAAAGTCCGCCACGGGCCCTGTCATTCCTAGTTACGCCGTTGAGATGATCCTATAGGTGGGGCAACATGGCTCAGTGGTTAGCACTGCAGCCTTGCAGCACTGGAGTCCTGGGTTCAAATCCCACCAGGAATAACATCTGCAAGGAGTTTGTATGTTCTCCCCGTGTTTGCGTGGATTTCCTCCCATTCTACAAAGACATACTGATAGGAGAAAAAAAATGTACATTGTGATCCCTATATGGGTCTCACAATCTACATTAAAAAAAAAAAAAAAAAAAAAAAGATCCTACAGGTGGTCACTCCTACAATGGTTGTCAGCTGAATGCTTGTTCTTGCTCTTGACTACCCCAATGCATGTACTCTTAGTCTGAAAGAGCCTCTATGTGTTTCCATGCAAACAAAGGATTAGACATGTTCAATTTCAACATACCTAATCCTCTTTTCCACCATAATCATCTCTCTGGGGAGAATTAGACCATCCCATACACATAAGATATTTGTCCAGTTCCCTGAAGTTGATAAATTGAGACAATATGGGACCAGGTATAGATGGCTGACCAACCATCTAATTTGTATGGAACCTTTCTGACTCTCCCCTGATGGCAAATGTTGGGGGAGAAGAAGATTGGGCAATACCTGATCCCTTTGTTTTCATGGAGATACGGTGTCTCTCTGGCAGCAGCTCCCTGTCCTCTCCCAGTTCTGTACATATACACTGCTTATGTATGGCGGAGTCGGGTGAGATCTGTTGGCGGAAACAAGTATTCGTCCAACAGCTGAAATGTGAGATCATCCATACATCAAACTACCTTTCATGTTACTATAGACAGGTACTGAAGCTGATTGTACACCGCGCCAGTCTACATCAATGTGGAGAACCTTAGAAGAACATCAGAGATAAACAAAAATTCTGGCCAGTGACAATAGAAAATTGCTGTAAAAATGATTTTCCAGCTGGTTGAAGATCATTGGGACAGATGGCAGTTTGGGATCATGTAGGTACTAGCAATACACGCTGAAGGATTTGGACATTATAAGCCTAGATTTTGCCAAGGACTTTTTAAAAATTTTGAAAGCCATAACTTTTTATTTTTCTGTCAATGTATCCACATAAGCTCCGGGATTCTTTTACACAGGTTATATTTTTATATGTCACCATTTAGCATTCTATACAATTTGATACACCTTTTTTTGCAGAGAGGTGTAAAAGAAAAAATGTAATTTCATATTTTTTTTTTAATCTGCCTTTGTAGTGTTCATTGTGCAACATAACTATCCTTTACTTTACTTTGTGGGCCTTTACGATCATGGCAATACCAAATGTTTTGCAAATTTAGCAGCGAAAATTATGTTCAAAATCAATGACTTTTTTTTTTCTTTGAGGGCTTGATCTTGATCTCTCTGGGACAAGCTGAAGTTTTCATTGACACCACTTTGGAGGTACATATGACTTATTATCTTGTCTGTGGGTTTGTGTTGGCCCTGAGCTGGTTATATTTAGCAATTTGCTGGTGCGTATGATCCGCCGTGCGGCCATACACACCCTTCCCTCCTGCTGGCCCCCGCGGGATCCCTACCTACCACTTAGCCCTGGCCCCTTTCCCCCCGACCCGTGCCCAAGCCCCTTCCCCCTCGCCTCCTTCCCCTTGCAGCCCCTCCCAAGCGCCCCTGCCCCATGTTTCCACCTGCGCCCCCAGGCCTCCCCTTTTGCTAAACTCCCCGCAGCTACAACAACCCATTAGCACCCCGCAATCGTATCATAAGCCGACAGGCTTACAAAGGAAGCCCTCTCCCTCCTTAAGACCACTTAGATGTAGCAGACGGTATTGATCCTGGTATCTAAAGGAGTTAAATGGTTGGGATCTGAGTACTTTGTGATCCTGATTGGCGACTGTTGCAGCCGGGTACTTGTGGTTACAAGTGACTAGGAGAACCAGTGTACAGGAGAAAAGTAATCCTAAGATTATTGCACATCTGTAATACAATATAACATTATAAGACAAGTTCATCCCTTTGTGAAGCAAAGAAATGTGAATTAAAAAAAATAAAATTGCAATGAACATCATTGTGTTGATCCTAAATATCTGGTCAAGTAAAGAAATGAGCTGCTGTGACATGCAGGAAGACTATGGGGGTGCGGGGGCAGCTCTGTGTTTTCCTTGCCTCCCGTATTTACAATCCTACCTGACCTGAAACGTCCATATTGCGGTTCCAGGGTTTAGACGCACCTGTTGTCTGCTTCATTTACGGAGTGAAACGTGTAAAGCATGACTGTTGTCATGGAAACATTCTACCCTCAGTTACCGAGAGTAAAGCGCGGCGGACGCACACACACCCCTCTGCTTTGTAATAAGCATTTCACTCTCGGCACAGAGCTTACCAAGAGCAGACTCCCATAATATACCCATTTACAGAATTCACGGGGATTTGCTTCAGTTTGTCAATAAAATTACACGTCACATTTGAATGTGCGCAGCTTCGCGGTCAGATATATAAATGTACATAGGAATCTATTGGTCTCTGATATTTGTAGGCTGCTTGTTATAAAACCTGTTTTGTTAAAGAGAATTTATTACTACCCAAAAAAAAACTTAAGGTTGAGGCCCCACATTGCAGCTTTTTTTGTTGCAGATTTTGCTGCGCTTTTTTGAGCCAAAGTCTGCAGTGGATTGAAAAGGAATATAAGGAAGCTCTTAGATGTCTCCCTTCTGTTAAATCCACTCCTGATTTTGGCTCAAAAAACTGCAGCAAAATCTGCAACAAAAACAAAAGCTGCGTTTCCGCAACATGCAACCTTAGCTTAAAGGGAGTCTGTCATTAGGAAAATTGATATCAAATTAATGACACTTTCCAAAGATACCTTTCCTATTCTGCATTGCAGCTCCATTTTCATGAAAATCAGGATTTTATTGCTATGCAAATTAGGTGAAAAGGAATTTAGTTGCATTTCTTTGTAGTCCTGTTGGGACTACACTCTCTGCTCTAGATAACTGCCCCTAATTGCTGCTCAGCGCTGCCTGTCCCCATTGCTTGAGTGGCATCTTCCATTTTGCTTGCAGTTAGGAGAAGGAATAGGAGAAGAGATGCCCCTAAAGCCCTATCCAGCTAATTTGCATCAGAATAAAATACAGATTTGCATGAAAATGTAGCTGCAATGCAGAGTGAGAAAGATATCTTTGGAAAATGTAGCGGCAGTCCTACAAGGTACTGTCATTAGTTTGATACTGATTTCCTTGCTGACAGACTCCCTTTAAACCACTTAGAGTATACGCCGCTGGAGGGGCGGCGAGGGTCATAATAAACACAACTTTTTGGTGTCAAAATGCAAAAAAGCAATCAATTGCTGTTGAGAAAATCAACTTTATGTCCATACGCAAATTATCTGTACTTGTGGAATGGCCACCACTGTTAGAACAGCCATCTTTGCCTGCAGTCGCCAACCTGCATTGCCTTCTAACTAGAGATGAGTGAACAGTAAAATGTTCGAGGTTCGATATTCATTTCGAGTAGCCCCTCAATATTCGACTACTCAAATCGAATATCGAACCCTATTATAGTCTATGGGGGGAAAATGCTCGTTTCAGGGGTAGGCAACATTCGATCAAATTATACTTACCAAGTCCACGAGTGAGGGTCGGGCTGGATCCTCTGTGTAGTCTTCTCCTTGAAGTGTCCCTGCGGCATCTTCCGGCTCTGAATTCACTCTGCCAGGCATCGGGCCTGGGCAGAGCCGACTGCGCATGCTCGCAAAACAAGCGGACATGCGCAGTCGGCTCTGCCCAGGCCCGATGCCTGGCAGAGTGAATGAAGAGCCGGAAGACGCCGCGGGGAAGCTGCACGGAGAAGACTTCTAAAGGTAGGAGAAGAACCAGCGTTGATTGGCCGACTGTATAGCATTCGGCCAATCAATAATGGTTCTGCATCGAACTTTTCTATTCAAATAGCGAGTGGTACTCGATCGAGTACGAGTATTTTGAATACCGTAGTATTCGATCGAATACCTACTCGATCGAGTACTACTCGCTCATCTCTACTTCTAACATAAAGACAAAGATGTGTGGTGACCCGGCAAAAACGGGAAGGCTCAATAGCATCCCAGGTACACTGAACAGCTCATTTGCATACAGATTAAGCATTGATTTTTTTTCGGCCGCTATATTGTACATTGAGAAGCTAAGTTCACTATGTCGTTAACAGTTCCTACAACATAATACTCCATATCTGTTTTATAAGCAAACTTTGGTGGTGGTTGATTCCCTTTCATCCTTCAGGTCCGATTCTCGCTGTGTTTTTTTTAGAATGGTTCTGCATTCATTAATTTGCTTTGCTTTTGTAGTCGTCACTGAGCAGTATATATGACAATTTTACCCTCTTCTCCTCACTAACGCGCTTCCACCCAAGAGAAAACTTAATAAATGTTGTCTGAACAAGTACACTATAATTATGTGCGGTTGAAAGCCTCCCAATCTGAAGCCAGACGTGACAACCTTTCCAATTTAAAGGAACGCTATACCTAAAAATAAATGCTAGAAGTATACAAGGAATGGATCAGATCAAGATCCTACAGAAGATGATGCAGACTGACAAAGCACAAAAGTATATAAAGATGTTCATCCAGTCAAACTGTGGCTGAAGACTGACTAAAGGTTGTGGGGCTTAGGGTAAGTTCACATGGAGTTTTTTTTGTCATGGTTTTGAGGCCGTATCCGCCTCAAAACCCTGACCAAAAAGACGGCTCCCATTGAAATCAATGGGAGCCGCTCAGGTCTTTTTTCCGGGAGCCGTTTCTTCTGCTCCTGGAAAAAAGAAGCGAGATGCTCATTCTTCAGGCCGAGTTGCCTTGCGATTTGGCCTGAAGACACTCCCTCCTCCGGACTAGGTCCATTCATTGGGCCTAATTCGGAGCACAGTGCGCGGCTGGATGCTGGTACAGTGCACCAGCTTTCAGTCGCGGCTACCTAGTTTTTGGATCAGAACCGATCCAAAAAACCCTGTGTGAACTTACCCTTACAGGGCACGGGGAGAGGTCCAAGTAATGTTTACATACCAAGAGCTGCGCTTCCCACTTGCTGTATGATGTGCAGCATACCTCCCAACTTTTGAAGAACCGAAAGAGGGCCAAAATGTGCGGCGCGCATAGCGCCCCGCCCACTCTTGTGTTCACTCCGCCTATTCTCATTAATTTTTCATGTGCCCGCACACAGTATAATCCTCCTACAGTCACCCGTAAATTATATGTTCCCCCTCTATCTCTCCCCCAGTTTCATATGCACCGTTCATCTGCCCCCAGTTTCATGTCCCCCTCCATCTCTGCCCCCAGTTTCATGTCCCCCATCTCTGCCCCCAGATTCATGTCCTCTCCATCTCTGCCCCCAGATTCATGTCTCCACATCTTTTCCCCCAGATTCATGTCCCTCCATCTCTGCCCCCCGATTCATGTCCTCTCCATCTCTGCCCCCAGATTCATGTCCTCTCCATCTCTGCCCCCAGATTCATGTCTCCACATCTTTGCCCCCAGATTCATGTCCCTCCATTTCTGCCCCCATATTCATGTCCTCTCTATCTCTGCCACCAGATTCATGTCCTCTCTATCTCTGCCCCCAGATTCATGTCTCCACATCTCTGCCCCCCGATTCATGTCCTCTCCATCTCTGCCCCCCGATTCATGTCCTCTCCATCTCTGCCCCCAGATTCATGTCCTCTCCATCTCTGCCCCCAGATTCATGTCCTCTCCATCTCTGCCCCCAGATTCATGCCCCTCAATCTCTGCCCCCAGATTCATGTCTCCACATCTCTGCCCCCCGATTCATGTCCTCTCCATTTCTGCCCCCAGATACGTGTCCTCTCCATCTCTGCCCCCAGATTCATGTCTCCACATCTCTGCCCCCAGATTCATATCCCCCCATCTCTGCCCCCAGATTCATGTCCTCTCCATCTCTGCCCCAGATACATGTCCTCTCCATCTCTGCCCCCAGATTCATGTCTCCACATCTCTGCCCCCAGATTCATGTCTCCACATCTCTGCCCCCAGATTCATGTCCCTCCATCTCTGCCCCCAGATTCATGTCCTCTCCATCTCTGCCCCCAGATTCATGTCTCCACATCTTTGCCCCCAGATTCATGTCCCTCCATCTCTGACCCATATTCATGTCTCCACATCTCTGCCCCCGATTCATGTCCTCTCCATCTCTGCCCCCAGATTCATGCCCCTCCATCTCTGCCCCCAGATTCATGTCTCCACATCTCTGCCCCCCGATTCATGTCCTCTCCATCTCTGCCCCCAGATACATGTCCTCTCCATCTCTGCCCCCAGATTCATGTCTCCACATCTCTGCCCCCAGATTCATATCCCCCCATCTCTGCCCCCAGATTCATGTCTCCACATCTCTGAACCCAGATTCATGTCCTCTCCATCTCTGCCCCCAGATTCATGTCCCCCCATCTCTGCCCCCAGATTCATGTCCTCTCCATCTCTGCCCCCAGATTCATGTCCCTCCATCTCTGCCCCCAGATTCATGTCCCCACATCTCTGCCCCCGGTGTCATGCTGTCCTCTCCTTCATCTGCCCCCAGTTTCACGTTCCACCTCAGTGTACACATTACACTTACCTTAACCTTGTTCCCCCGCCGCTCTCTGCGTGCCTCTCTCTCTCTCACACAGTTGTAGACGCGATGTGACGTCATCACATCACGTCTACACAGCCAGTAGGCGGCGTGCAGCGACGAAGCAAGGAGCTGAACTGTGACAGCTTCTTGCTTTAGCCGCGTATGTGTTCAACTCAGATCTGCGTCCTCTGGACGCAGATCTGAGTTGAAATCGTGACATACCTCCCTCCAACTGGGACCACGGGACACGTCACCAAAATCGTGAATGTCCCGCGGAAATCGGGACGGTTGGGAGGTATGGTGAAGCACTAGTTTTAGGTATTGCAGCGCTGTCCCATAGACTACAAAGGTGCAGTGCTGCAGTATCTAAAGCCTCTCCTACAGTTCGTACGGTGATCTGTAGGGGATTCCAGATTTTGATCCTTGCAGATCTAATATCCTAGGGATAGGCCATCAATATTAGAAAGTGGAAAACCTCTTTAAAGAACTTTGTCTTAAACTGTTTCTTTAGAAGGAGACTTCTCAAATCCACTTTACCATCAGATGATGTAGGAGCCAAAGTAATAAAAATAATAAAGATAGATTGTGTTCAGTCAAGGTCTTATTCTGGAGAATACATTAATATGCTGGCTACAAGCCTTGGTTTACTCTAAGGAGGAGACTAATGTTCCTATTTTTCGTATTTTTCGGACTATTTTTTTGGCGAAAATAAGGGTGCGTCTTATAGTCTGAAGGTGGCACCTGGCACCCGCTGTAATAGAGAGGCGGAAGCCGGCAAGTGATAGACGCCATTACAGGTGCCGGGGCCTGAGACATCGCTGCCCTGTCCTGCATGAAGCCAGCAGCGGGAGAAGTGATGCTGCTATTCCGCTCTTCCGTCCCCCCGCCGCTGGCTTCATGCTGGGCAGGGCAGCGATGTCTCAGGCCCCGGCGTCTATCCCTCCCCGGCATCCGCCTCTCTAGTACAGCGGATGCCGGGTCAGTATCCGTGGCCCCTTCTCCCCCGGGGCCGGTCCCCACCGGCCCCGTACCTGTGAGGTTGCAGGCCGGCTCCTGCGCGGCGATATCGCAGGAGCCGACCTGTTCGGGTGACAGCCGGGAGCCTAATGAGGCTCCCCGGCCTGTCACTGCTGTATTAGTATTGCGGCTGGTCTCTATGACCAGCCGTAATACTAATAGACAGAATGTCCCATAGACGGCAATACAGTTGTATTGCCGTCTATGGGACTTGCGATCAAGTGACCGCAGGTTCAAGCCCCCGGGGGGGAATAAAATAGTAAAAAAAAAAAAAAAAAGCTTTAAAAATATGAAATAAATAAAAGTTCTAAATCACCTCCTGTTTTTTTTTCAATACAAGGTGATCTAAGCAATAGATATCCCCCAAAATGGTATAACTAAAAATTACAGCTGGCCCCGCAAAAAAAAACGCCCTATACATCCCCGTACAGCTGCAGGGTCACCTGTCAATGTGGCCTTGCAGCTGTTGCAAAACTACAACTCCCATATATTAAATATTTTACCAGTTTTTGCTTCAAAATTTTTTTTCCCTATTTTCCTCCTCTAAAACCTAGGTGCGTCTTATAGTCCGAAAAATACGGTAGTTCATCCAGTTATTTCCTTTTATCCTAGCATAGAATCGGGCATGCAGATGTTACACAGTTAGTAATGTCTCTATTGAGATTACAGATACTGTCCAAGTTTTCCAAAATGTATTAACTAATGTTCTGAGTTCAGTCAAAAAGTCCTATTTCTTAATTCATCTTATCGATTTCCTTGCCTCAACTCATTTCACTATGACCACAACTGACTGACATGGGTCAGGCTTCGGGACAAGTTAGGGAGAGTCCAACCCCCATACGATGTCCTTATGTCTCAACAGGGAATTTGGAGAGAGATAGCCTCCATATTAAGGACACTATATTAAAATTCTCTTCACATTTAGTAAGGGATAATATCCGAGTTTTGCTCCAATTTTGGATTTCTTTGTGATTGTTTTGTTGCTGTTTTCAAATGACGTTAATATTACTGTTATTACAGCATGTAGTCTAGTAATAATACAGCGTAATAACAAGCGGAAGATTAAAAAGCCAAAATAATTGAAGATAGTTTGATCTTTAATTCCACCAAGTTTTCCCATTATAATAGATTTGTTTCCCATGATGTGGATTTCTTTACAAAGCGCGGTGAAGAATTGAATGTTGAAGCATTAATAATGGAAGAGATATCGGCCCAGATTTTCTAATAGTTGCAAAGAGTAACCTTAGACAGGAGGCTGGAATTTTACACACAATTTTGTAGTATTTTTGGTGCATCATGGTGTATTTAAAGGGGTTCTCTAAGAATTATGGATCTTTGCCAGAAGGCCGGGGAAAGTGAAAAAAAGACAAAACAAAAAACAAACAAACAAAAAAAACCCCTCACCAGTCCTTGGTCCTCCACTGCTGTCAGGTAAAGCAGCGCTTGGGAACTTGTTAAAGCCAATCAGTGGCCTCAGCAGTCACAGGAAAGGGGACGTCACTAGTGGTAGGAGACCCTGCGAGTTGTGCCGTTCCTCTGTTATTCCTCCTAGATATTCATGAATAAATTGACAAACTTTGACACCGTTCTGCCAAGTTATTTCAAGGACACCCCCCACTGACAAGGGGAATGGTAACACCCAGTTGTCAATTTATGCATACATATTCAGGAGGAGTAAGGCTGAGGCCCCCCGTTGCAGAAAAGCAGCTTTTTTTGTTGCATATTTTGCTAGAGTTTTTTGAGCCAAATCTAGAAGTGGCTAGAAAAGGAATGGAAAATATAAGGAAGCTCTTATACTTCTCCCTTCTGCTCAGTCAACTCCTGAGTTTTGCTCAAAAAACCCAACGCAAAATCTGCAACAAAAAAAGCTGTTTTCCCATAAAGTGGGGCCTTAACAGAGGAACTTCACAACAAAGAAAAGGTGCTCCAGAATGTTTTTTTTATTTATTTTGGTGGCGGTAGGGGTGGGGAAACAAGTATTTATATTGCTAAAACAGAAATATTTGGAGTGTTGACATGTTCTCTTTGCTGGTATCATACAGATAACATGTATAGACCACATCATTCTCTAAGGGTAAGTTCACATGGCGGAAACCTTTTCCGCTGTGTGACTTTTCCGCGCGGCTAGCTGCCATGGAATGCCGATGCAGTGCATTGGCATCCTGTCATGGCATCCCGCACCTGATTAGGCCCGAATGTATGGGCCTAAAAGCAGGAGTGTGTCTTGAGCTGCAGAGTCCGCGGGACGATAGAGCATGACCTATGTAAAAGTACGTCCTGGTGTGTGTAGGAGTTAACAAGCATTGCATAGGTTTGTGATTCACAATACAAAAATATGTCCTCTAGATCCTACTGTATGTACTAGATAAAGATGAAGAGAAAATCGGTAGACTACTGCACAACCTTCATGTATGAACATCTATTCTAAGAGTAAGCGAATGTTCTTTTGGTTTTTACTCGCTCTGTCTACAGATCACCCAAAATAGTTCAAAGCTCAGCCTTTCATGAGATTTGTTTGAAGGTATGAAACTGTAGAATCTAAATGCAGAGGTAAAAGTATTAGAAACTCGGGTCATAGGTGGACGGTGCCCAAGACCATTACAAAGCCACTTTGTAGGAGTGGAGTTGATTTCTGTCAGACTGCACGGACTTCATCTTCTAAGAACTCTTATAAAAATATTTTAATGATTTTGAAAGACAGTGATGTGATTTCCAAAAATGTTTTTATGTTTCAGACATTCAGGACTTGAATTGTACTGCAGTAGATATGTATACCTTTTGGGGTTGAGCCGATCTTGAGATTTTAAGATCGATTTTAAAATCTGATTTCTGATCATTTTCCAGCCGATCTCAATCCCGATCTCGATTGTGACATTTGCTCGATCGCCAATCGAAATCCAATCTTTTCCGATTCCGATCCTCAACACTAGTCAATGCTTCTCTATGGGAAAAGTCACTTTTAGGGTTGAGCCGATCTTGAGATAACCTCCGATCTCGATCCCGCTGGAAAAGATCGGGTCGGAATTCCGATCGCGAAATTTACTCGATCGTCGACCGGAATCTGATCTTTTCCGATCCTGATCGCTAAACCCTAATACCTTTATATAAAATATCATGTATAAGCAATAGCTAGAGTCTGGATAGAAATAACAAATTACATATAAACATATGAAGATCTATATATTCAAAATCTACTAGGATCCCAATAGGAAATAAAGTAAACCAGAAAATTCTAATTTTCATAGTCATGTACCAAATTGATTTTTATGAAGGTCAATTGAAAAGCTATTGGTCATCTGTGGGCTCCTGCCATAGAATTTTCTCAAAGAAGTTGAACATTTACAGGAAAAGAAAATAATGGGCAGATACAAACACTATTTCCTTTTAAATCTTCCCCATTCAAAGAAAGTCTGGTCCTGTGCAGAATCCAGAGCTCCCCTGTTAGAGATAGGGCAGAGCGTTCACAAATCACTCTGCCCAATCACATAGAGAACTGTGCAGCTGTACAGTTACTGCTGCACAATCCTCTTTTTGCTTGCTGAACTGATTTCTATGATCAGTGCACTTGGAAAACCGTAAGCTAAGTAGTAGGGCAACCCCAAATGTAGGTGAGGTAGGTAACTCTCTAGACTCTATCCCAAGCAGGAGAGTTTTAAGTTTTTATTACACTAGATAACCAAAGATTTGGACATTAAAACTTTCTCTGCCCTTGATCACCAGACATGCCAGGCATTAACTTCTCTTTCCTAGACCAAAAGCATTTTGATATTAGAACATTAACCATTTCCATGCTCTAGACCACCATAGATAATAGCAACAAATTGTTTTGTGCCCTAGACCACCTGTGATGCTGATATTGGCCTCTTCACTGCCCTTGACCACCACTGACAATGTAAATAACCAATTCTCACCCTTAAATAACCTTCTCTGCACATTGACTACAAGGAACTTTAATCCCTTCACTATCTTACACAATCAAAGTTTCAGACATATACTTCTTCTCTGCCCTAGACTCCAGGGATATTACTATAAACTACCTAATGCTAGGTTCACACTATGCTTTGGAGATTCCATCCCCCATTTTGCTTAAAATATGCAGAGAGAAGAGACCTGCAAACAGAGCTTTTCTCTCCGTCGAGTGGAAACCCGGCAGTATCCGTAATAGTAAATGGAAATGGTCCCCAACTTTTTTCCACAAGGGAACAGTTTCAGCAAGACAATTTTTCTATGGCCAGGTGGGGGTGGGTAGAGGTGTGGATGGGGGCGGGGAAGGGGTGTAGTTGGGGGCGGGGTTAAGCATGGGGTGTAGATTAGAATCAAGTACATATGAAAACACAAAAGAAAGTGCAAACTGACATAGCAGGTTATGAAGATGGCTACTGATGACAGACACCGTTATGAAGATGAATACTGATGATGGATATCACTCCTAATGCTACTATTAACTTCACTACAGCCCCACTACAGCTACATTACATGTCACAGGGACAAGTGACGTGTAATGTAATTGCCCAAAGTTTGGTAGGCGAGTGCGGGGTGGAACCAAGACCCGCTGCATGTCCTGCATAGTACTAGAATCCCGGACATACAGCGGGTCCCAGCTCAACCCCGCAATTTGTTCACCTTATCCTGATGAGCAACAATCAAGCATCAGTGTTGTGTGTCCTGACCCAACCCCGGGCACTCGCCGGCTCCACAGCAGCTGCTGACTCCTCGCTGCCGGTACGCAGATTGGTGCAACATGGTCCGCGGTCCGGCGGTTGGGGACCTCTGGTCTATGGGGTCTGCATGTATCAGCAGGTAACCACTTTTTAGGCAGATAGGGTTTCCGTTTTTTGAGTCACCGAAGAACAGAAACCCAAACGCTAGTGAGAACCTAGTGTTTGCATTCTATAGCTTATGATTGGCTATGTCACATCAATATTTATTTGCTGCAGTTTTGGGTCGTCCATTTATAGAGACAGAAACAAATTTTATAAAGACAGAAGAGGAAAAGAGTGTAAAGGAACTAAAACTGAAACCGACTCCAGAACTCAAATCTACAATACATTGTGTAAAAATGACTTTTTATTAGCAAAAATGTCTACCTCCACAACTTCACGTCTGCCAGTCAATTTATCTTTTTATTGCATCCAAGGAAGGAATGGGAACAGAATACTGTCTTAATTACTGTAACCGAGAAGCAGAAAACTGTCTGCGGTATTAGAAAGCAATAGCTGTGTAATGAATATATCCACATTCTAAGCGAAGCCATATATTAATATTTATACAGAGGGCCCCGCCTCGGCATATAGCGTACAGTCAAAGAGAGCTGCCCATCAACCTTCAGCATTTCTAAAATCATCATTGACATCCTATTAGTATGCAGCTGTATCATGAAGGGAAATGCTAAGTAATGCAGACAGAACCTCTGGGACTAAAGGCGACAACTAACTGTCCCTCAGCTGCGCTTTTAAAGTTCACTGTGTCTTGGGCGAGAATTAAAGCTCAGGATACATACAGCTGCTTATCTGCAACGGCTTCGAAGACCTGGACATTCCTGGAACTCTGTAACGCAAACCTCAGAGTCACCAAAGTCAGCCGAGAGGCAGCTGCTAATGATCGCAGTTTACAGATCACATCTAATTTCTCGAACCATCTCTTGAATCCCTGCCACTTGGCTGTCATAGCGCCTTATCTCCTGGCAGACAGCGACTAACACACCTGGCTTCGTGCTACATTACACTTCACAGGGACGCTTTTAAAGGCTCCGTAATTCACTCGCTTCCAAACTGTGTCGGCGAGAACATGAGCGCTCAGGTAATCAAAATGTGGAATGCTCTTAATGGAAACAGAAACGAGATTGGATTCACCAGGAGAACAAATGTACCATTCCATTATGGCAACATAAAATGGGTTTTCAATGGTAATGTTACATAGTGACATGCACGGGCAACTACCAATACCGTACACACTTGATGAAGGAACGAACATTCATTATACTGGAGGCCGCAAATACTCAGGAACCAAAGAGATGTATTAAAGTTACAAATGAAATTGTTGGCAAAATCCCGCATCATTGCAACTAAAGGCTTGTTGAAAAGTCGGGCATGATGTTCAAGGGAGCTGCTTCCAATAGAGGGCAGCATACTGAGACGGTGTTTCCCTATTTACATCCTGGGAAACACATTTGCATATTCTTCCCATAATCCCCCACAGTGGAGCGAAAATGGCTTTATAAGACTCCACACACCTACATGGTGGTCTCTCCCCCATAAAATGAGATTGTGGGAATGTTGCCCAAAGCCATCAAGAACATGTGAAGAATGAAACCTAAATATACAGAGGATAGGTCTGGGCCCTGGATCCAATATAAGGCTGTACATCCAGGAGTGTAGAGTCAGAGCCAGTTTTGGAAGAATATACCAACTCCGACTCCAAAATAAAATCCTATTGTACAATGACAGATATTGCATAATGGATAGCTATATAGTTTGCTGCATATTTACTCTTACAAAGTCAATCACTAGTATTTGTGTATTACAGGAGCTTTACTCCATCTGTCTGACCATGACCATTTATGAAGGAGTTGGAGTCGTGTTGCTGACAAATACAGAGTATTCAGAGTTGGAGGTGTAACATGAAGCTCCTGGACCCCAACATAAAATCTGTTACCAGGCCCTATAACTATAATGTATCATTTATAATACGGGCCTCTTCATATTGGTAAGAGACACCTTATGGGGCCCCCTAAGTCTCCTGGACCCAGATACAACACCCTCTACACTACCTCAAGTACTGCCCCTGTTTAAGGTTCATGGTTGTTCATTTGAATGATATAAAATGGGTTTAATCTGGAAAATCAAGGGACCGAATCAAGTATTTAACCACATAGCAAGTATCTTGGCCAAATTTTAAATTCTGGAGCTAAGAAATAGCTTAGTAGCAGAAACATTAGTTGGGATTTTGGGTAAATCCCTTTCCATTGGTGCCCTCTGTAATCTTTCTGTTACAGCAAAGTATATGAAGATGGATGAATGAATCTTTTCAGCACAGGTATGCCTAGAATAGCCTTTCTAAAGGCTATATAATGATGGGCTTATTGATAGACTCCCTTTACGCGTTGCCATACATTCCTGATAGACAGAATAATACATTGCAATAGTGCAATGTATTATGCAAGCGATCAGACGAATGCATGACAACTGTCAACCCCCAACATTGGGATCACAAGGTGCTAATGGACAAGCCAGAAAGGTTCTCCCTCCTTCAGTAAACTCCTTAGATGTCGCAAGTGACCAAAACATCTAAATCGCCAAGATCAGTGTAACTGTTACAGTAGAAGTATAAAATACCAACAATGGCGGACGTGACATTTTTGTCCCATTTTGTGATTCTGTAGATGACAACAACATTGATCACAATGCAGATTTGAACGTAACCTTAGACAAAGGTTAATTTAGGCCAGCGGCCTAGGGCTGAGCTAGCGTTGGTCAAAAATTCATGTAGTGTGCGTACGATGTTCATTTTTTTTTTCACTCTTAGTCTTTGTGGTATGTGTGCGTTTGTGTATATTAGTATTATTAGCCTGGCCAGTAGGAGGTTTATGGTGGAGGAGATATATGCTGCATTAAGCAAAACAGAAATCCCATCTGAACTAGAAATATTATTTTTACCAGTGACGGTGATGTTAGTTTGCCGCAGAATGATGTATGTTGATGGAATACCCTCAGAATAATTTTACCATAATATTCAAGAATTCATAACGGACAGATACAGTGTCTAGACCCTCCACTGAAGATATGGGTTATATCATAACATGCCTCAATACAAAAAAAAAAAAAAAAAAAGGAAGGAGGACATTTTTAGACACATTCGATGTATGGAAATATGTCAATCCAATGTGCATCTTATGATACTGGTAACTAACTATGTGAAACACTTCGATGCCTCTCCATTCTAGCAGCTTGATGTGGACTACATTACAGTCAACATGAGGAACTGAGACATTTGCAGGTCAAAAACATCTGCCTATTCAGGTGTCTAGAAATGGTATCTTAGAAGTCACGCATACTCTCTCTGGAAGTCTAGGTATGGTAGGTCATTACGTTCTCCATATTGGAAAATATGTTTGTACATATTTTTCCAGAATTCCAAGGGGGCATGTCGTGATTTCAAGTCTCCCTATGCTGATACATCAGTGTCTTCAATGAGACTACTTATTACGCACATCAAAAGCCTCTCACGTTTAGACAACCAATGCCTTTCTCTTTACCATCGTTGACCCTGAAGCAGCTGTGCTCTATGGACATATTCCTGGGATCCATGGCATTGGGGCTATCCGGGAAGCCTTGTTGCTGGCAAAGAAATGCCTGGTTATGAACTGGTGAAGGAGGTCTGTCCAGGACTACCACAGGTGGTGCACAGCCTGCTCAGAGACTATTCCAATATGCAAAGGCCAAGAAGATGGATAAAAGAACTGATAACCCTTTCCCTCCTTCTCTACCTTTGGTGAGTCTGTCTTTCAATAACACTTTGGATCCAAGCATGAGACTATGAACTGTGCGCTATGGACTATGCATGAGATATGCATTGTTTAGTGTTCCAGCCGGCACTGTCACAGTAAACCATATGTTATCAAAATGACAACTGATTGTAAATAAAGCTATTCAAGTCTCAAAACAGCTGTCTTTGAATGGGAGTCATGTCTCAAGACTTTGAAAGGCATGGACTTAGGTCCCATGTACACAACCAAGTCTACATCCATGTTGGGTCCGAGTTCATCACTGAATGCCGATGGAGGACACTCAGAGTGCTGGGATTCACAGATGATTATAGAGCAGATCCTATTCTGCTCTGGGTAATCCTTTCCCAATGGAAGGCAAAAGTACACAAATACTTTTTCCTAGTCGGAAGAAGTAAACTGGTGTCTCTAGTGCCAACTATTTGAGGGTTGCTTCCTATAAGAGCTCACGCACAAGACTGAGTGCGCATCCGAATTGCAGCTGAGTTTATGATTTAATGCAGTCGGATGACACTTGGAGTGACGTCCGGGAGTCATCCAAGTACATTTCATGGTGTATTCACGTTTTTGGAGCTCCGGATCTATTCTGCTCCAATAACAGGACAGAATAAATCTGGAAGCCCCAAATGACATGAATGCTTCACAGAATGTACTTGGGTGTCACTCCAAGTGTCACTTGACTTTCTTCCATAATAAACTCGGCCCCACCTCTGTTTCACACTCAGCCTTGTGGTCTTATAGGAAGCAACCCTCAAATAGGTGGTACTAGAGACACAGTTTTCCTTCTTCATCAAGGAAAATGTATTTGTCTACACTGTCTTATATTGGGAAAGGATAAAGTACTGCTTTTATGAACTTGACCAGTGAATATGTTAGTTTGACCAAATCTACAATACGACAAGTCGTCTGTACTAGTGTGCAAAACCTGTCCAGCAGACGGAATCAGCAGCCTGAAGGCGCATGACAGAGAACAATGCAATGTACTAGACAGACATGATCACTTCTGTGTACACATACAGGGACCTTACCTGCTTACTACTCAGATTCTCCGCCGCCCAGTCTTTTTCATCAGAAAACCGAAACTGAGTGAAGGAATCCCCTGGAAAATAATATAAAAAAAAATATATCAGGTTGCGTAAAACATCATAAGATCTGAATACATTCAAGTGCTCTGAAATAGTAAAATGGCATATAGCCTGCTGCTCCAGCACTGGTATTCCTGTCCTCCTTGCCAGTCTTTACAGACCCGCACCAAGTCGCCGACATGTCAATGGCCCGTTCAGATCAATGACTAGTTGCAGAGGTCACATTCTGTAGTCTATATATGAAAGATGGCAGGGAGGATCAGAATAGTGGCGCTGCAGTGTCAGGCAATATGGCAAGTAAGTGAGGCTTATTTTGTTATTTTACACCATTCCCTGCTTGTGCCCTTAATTCATTAATAAATTAGTTCAACCTGCTTTCATAGCAACAATCCATTTTGAGGGCTATAAACAAGAAATGTATCCCTGCAGATTTTCTGAGTGACCATTTTCAACATATTAGCATAGAATTAAATTATAACATTCAGCCACCACTAGGGGAGCTGTAGACCTTATATAGGTACACACTGATGTTGGCTGTCCATTGTTCTGATCTTACAGAGGCCCAGAACACTGGACAGGCGGACCGCTAACATAGAGGTTACTATAATGGGATCTGTTGGGTGCCCATTGCTTTTAAACTGCAATACTTTTTCACCTGCCAATTTCAGACAGACACTGTGACAGTGTCCAAGGCACTTGTGAACATAGATTTTTGGCATATTCTTTTATTATTGAGTTCAAATGGGTAAAAGCTCCCCCTAGTGTTGATAAAATTGTATCCATTTAAAGGGGTTGTCTGGGCTTATATTTTTTATGGTCTAGCCTCCCAATATGTGGTCCTTGGACCAATTATCTGTACAGAGCTGCCAAGTTCACAATAATGGGCCGAATGCAGAAAGCTCCTTCCATTGTCTAGCGGTCGGCCACCCTCACTGCAGCTCCTATTGAAGTCAGTGGGAGGGGAGCTGCAGTAAGGGTAAGTTCATATGAGGTTTTTTTGGTTGGAAACCTCAGGCAGAGGCCGCCTCAGGTTTCGGACCAAAAATGGATAGCCGCGACAAAGCCGATGCACTGCATTATCATCCAGTCGTGCACTCCGCTCCGGATTAGGCCCAGTGAATTTGCCTAGTCGGGAGTGTCTTCAGGCGGAATCACGAAGCGAAATGGCCTGAAGAATGAGCACCTCGCTTTTTCCGGGAGCCGTTTTTTTCCTGAGCAGCTCCCATTGATTTCAATGGGAGCCATCTTTTTGGTCAGGATTTTGAGGCGGATACGGCCTCAAAATCCTGACCAAAAATCCTTGTGTGAACTTACCCTAAGGGCCAGTTTACACGGGCACAGAGGGCGTGGATTATGGCGCGGAATCCATGTCATATAATACGCCCCCTCACAATGGTGGTCTATGAAGAAGCGAGCTGCCCTTTCTTCAGGCGGAATCCGCGGCTGATCTAACTGCAGCGTCCGCCTCACGGCAGCACGCTCCAGACTAGGCCCATTCATTTGGGCCTACGCCGGACCAGAGTGCTGCGACTGTTGGAAGTCACGGCAGGCGGATTTTGGCCATATTCTGATGCGGGGAGCAAAATCAGGACCAAAATCCGCCCGTACGCCCCATGTGAACTAAGCCTACAGGTGCCAGTCTGCTATATAGTGGATGGAGCATTCTGCTTCTGGCCCCGACTCATTTACAGGATGGGGGCCAGAAGCGGCTCCATAGAGCTGAAGGCTGGAGGCCTATCGATCACATATTTATGGCCTATCCTGAATTTTTACTAATGCAGACAATGGTGTACACAGCTGGACTTTTGCTGGAAATGAGATACATTTTTTTTGAGAAATAAATGGGGAGTGAGATAGTTTTACTGGCTAGACAGTCTAGAAGACGGATACGAGAACCACAATACACATCTATTTAAGGGATGGGGAAAAAAACGCAACTAACCTGAGATTGGACCTAAAGCCTCATACACAAGTATTTAATTCAGTCTAATCTTATCTGAAAAAGGGTAATGAATAGATTAAATGCTTCCATGTCTCTGCATAGTAAACATCAGCGGGCTCTTTCGAGTATGTTATCATACTTCTCCACAATCATTTACTGCATAAAAAAATATTTTACGCAAATCAAGCCTCGGAGCGTTCCATTTAGGCTAATGCTTTACAATTAATTTCTTAGCAAATAACAGGAAATAGAATAAACATACAATATTCACTGGATGTCTACCAATAAGCCTGCAGAATACATTATTCTGCTAGGAAATGACTCCAGTTTTACGCTAGAGAGTCGACATGTATGGTCCATCTGCAAGAAAAGAAAGGAAAATGCAGAGAAATAGAGGGAGCTACATGATAAGCCCAGATATAGAGGCTCATTCATGCACAATCCTAAAGTTCAGAGAGGACCACAACGAGGTATGGGTGGAAGCTCCTGGGTCCCAATGCAAGATATGTAATGGGGCCGAAACTTACCTTGTGCCCTTTACAAGAGTGGTATATTTCATGTGGCATAGGGAGCTTTCTTGCCCCCTCAGGGTCTGGGGCCGGGTAGCGACTGCTACTGATTCATCCCCTTTAGTTATGCACATTGTAGTGAACTGAATTTTGGGTGCAGAGTTGACAATGGAACCGGAACAGGGGCATAACTACCGGGGTCGCAGGGGCCCGGCGAAAGCTGCTACTGCTGTGGTTTTTTGTTTTTTTTTAATAGGCCGTTACCGACCGGAGTTACTCCAGATGGTAACAGGCCCTATTTACTTACGGATCCTGGCAGGGGCCAGGATCGGTAAGTGACGCCGCGGGCCCCACAAACACTATTATTATACTTGGGGGTCTTTTCAGACTCCCGAGTATAATGATTGGAGGCCCGAGAGAGGTAAAGGAACATAAAAATTTGTGTTACTTACCTCTCCGGGCAGGTTTCGGGCCTAGTTGTGTGACGTCCATGACATCACATGACCGGGACCTGCGTCCCAGGTCATGTGACGTCTTGGACGTCATTAAAGATGGCCGACACCACCGAGTAGAGTAGCAAAGCCGGAAATAGGTAAGTGACAGTGTTTTTTATGTTGGTTCCCACCTCAGTTTCCGACTATTATACTCTGGGGCCTGAAAAGAGTCTTCATGGTCTCAGGGTCTTCGGCGTCGGTCAGGAGGGGGGGGGGGGGGCGGAAAACATGTCAAAAGTTCGCCACGTGGCCTCACCATTCCTAGTTACACCACTGTGCAGGATACACCGCAACATGTAGTTGCACAATATGAAGTGCGATGTACCAGCACTAGATTTTATGTAACTGTACCTTGAAAGTCGGCAGAAATTAATCCCTGCAGGTTTTTAACGCGACTACATTCACTATCATAAGCAATCTTAATAACATGCGACCACAAGTCGCCTTAGCCCAAAGGGAGAAAAATGGTCAAACAAGGACATGCAATATAACTTCTTTTTTTAAGCAAAGTAAACACAGACACTGGCCTATCGGTGGATTTACCACTAAACACATCTAGTCTTCCAAATGTCAGTCTTTATTACAGCATCCTACATTCTCAAAGCCCTGTGTCTACAAGCTGACAGCCTGACAGCTCTTCTGATGCATTCTCGTCTTCATTTATAAAGCTACGAGCATTATTTATATAAACTTACAAGAATAAGACCCTAGTACGAAAAAACATCAGCAAACTCAGGCCATTGACCAATGTCTCCCAGGTAAGGGGAAGTTCACACAGTGCAGTCTTGAAGAAGTATAATACAGTATCATGTGCCAGTGTATAAATAGATCATCCAAATCGACTCTTTGTCCGATGAACTCTTCCTGTGCATTTCCGACATTGATCTGCTGACTGAGCAGTGAATCCCTAAATATACAAAAGAGTTTGAGATACTTAGTATACAGAGTATTTGAGACCTCACTGCACCTTGGTTTGTCACTGAAGTCATGGACTAAGTTGCCCTTCTCGTAGCGACGGTCTATTCATTTACTACTATATCCAACAAGCAAGCTACATAGAGAGTGCAAATCCAATGGACCCCGGTTTTACAAGCAACAATTCTGGCACGAAGGGGGTTTGAAGATGGGCATATGTGGGACCGACACTCAATGTAGGTCACTTAGACCACACAGGGCCAACAAACCTGCAGCTTTCAGTCTTTGCGTGAGCATTGGTTCCCATGGTTTGGGACTGTTGACTGGGAACAGGAGCCTTTAATAGAATCTCCAACATATCTTTGTGGGCTGAAAATACTTTTGCATTGACAAGAAATGTGTCTTTGTACATCACCTAGTAAGTGCACCAGCTCGTCTGTAATTGCCACCTAGCTTTGTCTCTTCAAGCTCCACTGACATTTCCCGGCAGGAGCGTGTCACCACTCTCCTTGCTGAAATCTTGCATATACAGTACAGTATGCCTCTATTCTTATATCAGACACATGTGCATGACTGTAATAGAGGACCCAGTCAGGAAGCACAGTCCCAAAAAGTGTTGGCCTTAAAAAAATATACTGCAAGGATTAAAGAGGTTGTAAAGGAACTAGAGTTTTTTTCTTGGAGGCTGGGGAAGGTGAAAAATAATAACAACCCCCCTCTCCCCAAACATACTCACCAGTCCCCGATGTCTCCCGCTGTCTGGTTATGCAGCACTCCTATGCTTCATCTGGCACAAGACCTCACCATACGTGACCACTGAAGCTAATCAGCGGCCTCAAGAAAGGACCCAAGACGTCACTCACATACGTCACCTGTGATGTCCTGGGTCCTTTCCTTAGGCTGCCAATTGGCATCAGCGTTCACATGCTGCAAGGACTTCCGCCGGAAGAAGCCCTGGAGAGCTGGAGGACCAGATAGCACTGTGAGACACTCAAAGACTGGGAATAGGCGAGCACATTTTTTTTTTTTTTTTTTGCATTTGGACAACCTCTTTAAGGACAAGAGCTGGTGCTCTTATTGTTGTGTATATGTGCAAGACAACTTGCTTACAAAATAGTTCTCATAAATTCATAAGTTTTAAGGCTAAGGCCCCACGCAGCAGGCTGCAGCAAAAAACGTACTTTGGGAAAGACCGTGGGGCAACACATTGCGTTTTTTCCGACGTTCTTTTCACAGAAAGTGCACAGAGATTTCTTCTGCTGACTTTCTGCTTCCATTATACCGATAGGGAAACCACTGGCACTTCCATATGTATAACTGACATTCTGCAATTTCCAAAACTGCAACGGGTTTTGGAAATCGCAGCAAGTCCACTTTGCGTGCTTGAGTGTCCACTTAGCAATGTTTTTTCTGCGGCTTTTATGCTACATGAGGCACCAGCCTAAAGGAGTGTTCTGGGGCACAAATATTGACTAGCTATCCTAAGAATAGGTCATCAATATAAGATCATTTGGGCCCCACACCTAGCACTCCCACTGATAGTAGCTCTCAGCTGTTGATACACAAGGAATAAAGCAGGAAGCAAACAGCTCTGTTCTGTGTGTAGTGGCTGAACTGCATTACTACAGCTTAGCCCCAATTCAAGTGAATGGAAGCTGATCTGCAGTAACCTGATCTGACCACTACAAAAAGAACAGAGCTGTCCGCTTCCTGCTCCATTCTCTGTGTACCGGCTAATGAGAATGGCTGATCAATGGGAGTACCAGGTGTCTGATCCTCATCCATCTGGTACTGGTGACCTATCCTTAGGATAGGATGTCGGTATTGTTAGCCTAGAAAACCGAAAAGGTATGTTGGAGATGCTATTGGATTCATTACGACATTAAAAATGTCAGACTCCCTTTAAATGTGACTTTTGTTAAGAACCGTATAGTTACTATTGTTAGGGCTGCTATATTGATGGTGTATTCTGTATATATCTGGCACATTTACCTGAACCGCTCCTTGTTTGAGCAGCTGCGGCATCAGTCAGTATTACAGGGGAAAATTGGACTTTGATTTATTTACAAAAGATAAAAAGTTATCCGGCACATCCAGAGACAATCCCGCTGTAACCTCTTTCATTGCGTGTATTCTTATCCTATGCATACTTTATTGCTTTAGGTCACTTTTTGTGCATTAACATCTGGTTATTTTGCCTAGAGTTACAAATGTACCGAGCCTATAGGAACTATCCAGCACCCTTTGACTTTATGTTTTATTGTGTAACAATGTGAAGTCATTGTGGATTTAACAAGGCTTTTGTTACACAAATCAACAGGAAAAAAAAAATCTAAAGTGTCAATGTAAAAAGAAATATTCATTACAATTATGAAACAGTAAATAATAGGATGCATATCTGCTCCCCGCTGTTACTATGACACACTAAAATTATCACTGGAATAGTCAGCTGGTTCTAGTCTTACCAGCGGATGACTCAATTCCATGGAAAAATGACATTATTATTTCTTTTTCACTACAATATATCCACCTAGAGATGAGCGAGTACTATTGGAAATGGCAACGGACCAGAAGCTGGCCATAAGAGAGTCAATTTGGCTGTGTAGTGTAGAAGGTTTATTATTTGGGAGAGGAATCAACGGGTGATGCAGAAAACTGGACTTGGATTATTTCTGCATATCCATCGGGATATATTGCTGACCACTATGATACTGGAATGTGATTGAAATGCTAGTCTTATGGATGTGACATCGACAAGTACTTTCTTAGCCTAGTAAACCATCTAAATCTCTAACTTGGAAACAATCATTTTGCGTAATATACATTGATAAACCATAACCATAATAATAATGTGAATAACCCTGGCTATCCTGTCATGATGGATGCATCTTATGGGGATACATAAGGCATCAAGTGAAAAGCCTGTTCTTCAAGGTGATTTGCTGAAAAGCAGCATAAATGGGCAATGGTAGCATGTGACATTGAGCAGGACAAAATTGGATTAGGGGATAATTACACTCCTTAGGGAGTGTGCACCTTCGCAGGTGTATGGAGTCTTCCAAAGCCTTTTTCGCTCCACTGAGGGTTATGGGAAAAATATGCAAATCTGTTTTCCAAGATGTAAATAGGAAAACAGTGCCTCTGCTTGCTGCCCTCTAGGGGCAGCATTAAGGCTTGAAAAAGTCATGCATGATGTTTAAAAGGGCTGCCCCTAGAGGGCAGCAAGCTGAGGCACTGTTTTCCTATTTACATCCTGGAAAACAGATTTACATATTTTTTCCCAAGGACAAAATTGTGATGGTTAGATGATGAATTCATGACATCTCCATAATGTTAGGGCATGTGTTATATTGACAATGTCTACCGTGCTCAGTAGCTTCTAATCATTGTCCAAGCAAGCATAAGGGGGAGATGGTGTGGTCAGAGAAATCTCCTTTTAGTTTATATAATGTGAATGGTGGATGAAGAGATGGTACCAGGATGCACTATGGGAAACAAGGCAAACCAGATGAGGCAGTATGATGTTCATGCAATGTTTTGTTGGGAAACCTTAGGTTTTGGCATTCACATGGATATTACTTTGACATATACCAACTACCTAAACATTTTTGCAGACCAAGTATGCTGATTTATGCCAACAGTATAACTTAGTAGCAGTGGCCTCTTACAGCAGGATAATAAATCCTACAACAGGCGTGATAAAGGGAAATAATTTGGCCTCCGAGTTCCCCAGATTTCAATACAAGCGAGAATCGGTGGGATGTCCTAGACCAGGGGTCAGCAACCTTTGTTACTCCAGGTGCTGTGAAACTACAACTCCCAACATGCCCAAGTCACTTCCATGGTAGTTCCAAAAACAGTAGAGTAAGTATGCATGCTGGGAGTTGTAGTTTTATAACAGCTGGAGTGCCAAAGGTTGCCTAACCCTGTGCTAGACCAACAAATCTCCTCCATGGAGTCCCCACCTTGCAATGTAGAGGTATTTGCTGCTAATGTTTAGGTGGCAGATATAACAGGACACCATCAGAAGGCTTAAGGAGTCTGTTCCTTGACAGATCAGCACTGTTTTCCTGGCATGAAGGCAGCCTACAAAGGTATTTTCACAGAGGACAAGTTTCCAAATAAACCTTCAGAACCATAACCGAGTCAAGTTCTTCTGGGTTGGTCAACTGAAGATCTTCGGTACAACAAGAGGTGACTTCCATTCATAGCTCACCAGAAAATACTTCTTCAGCTTCCTAATCCACCAGTAATTCTGAGACATAGATGGATGGTGCCTCCACTTCCCGTGTAGATTTCTTGGCACTCGTCTTGTTGTCACACTCATCTGTGGTCATATACAGGTTCATGCACAAAAGCCATGTTGAGTGATACCGTGCAGGCAGCTAGTGGTTGAAATTCAGTCTTGCCTGGTATAAGCGACACACAGGGGAATTACTATTTATGCCGTTCTCTAATATATTATTTAGAGTGACTTTAATGTGACCTGGATCATCATCCACCTATAGTTAGCTTATACCTATATTTTAGGTATACATAAGGGACTGCAGTACATGAGACAGTGGTGCCACAAATCATTCTGCGTCTTAAGCATTGTAAAGGCAGCAATTCTGTTAAATGCATTTTCCGAACACAGAGGTGAAAGTTCACCAATGATGAACCTTCCCTTTGAAATGTAACCTTGCATTGATGGCATAAACACATAAGTTGTAGGTTATTTTGGGAAAGAGAAATATGCAGGAACCGGCGCCCAGCCGTCGCTTCTGTTGACATTCAGGTGCAAAGAAATGTACTTCAAAGATGGAACGCCAGCAAAAAGACGGAGGAAAAAAATCAGAAGGACTCGTTCTTTTGGAAGGCCCAACATGTAATTATCTGTCCGGCTTTCATTCAACATACAGCAACCTTCTCCAATGCTCATTTTGCCCTATCTTACTTAAACAGTTTCCCCTGCAGGATTCAAAAGAAAGCAGATGAAAGCGCAAAGCAAAATTTTTCATTCTCTCTGATGCACTTTGGTCAACATAACCAGTGGGGAAGATAAAATATCGGCACGTAGCGGGGGCGTCCTTGGGTTCAGCAATTTATCAAATGCAAAACAAGAGTTGTAAGATATCACGAGATGGGGAAAGAGATGAATACTCCTATAATCACAGCAAAAACTAAATCTACCCTGAAAATCAACAGATACAGTCATGAGATAGACAAAGTACATCTTCTTTGTATTCCATGGTTTTACATGGTAGGATATAATTTAAAAAAAAAAAAAAAGGATCTGGTCCTTAGAAGGTTTGAGAATTAGGTAAATATGACCTGAGACGAATAACAAGACATAACAATGATACAGTATCATTATATTTAGCAAAAACTAAGACAAAATCGAAAAGTCATATTTCTAGAAATTCTATCTTATGAATCAATAGCTTTAGAACCACATTTAGCTGCAATGACTACAAGTACTGTAATGATTTTTTGTAAGACATTATTAGTCTCTCACATTGTTCTGGAGGAACTTTGGCCCACTCTTCCTTATATCATTCCTATGGTTCATTGAGGTTTGAAGTCATCTGTTTATACACAGATGTCTTAAGGTCTTATCACAACGTTGGGTTGGTTGGACCATTGCAATACATTGGCTCTTATTTTTCAGCCATTCTACTGTAAAGTTGCTGGCATGCTTGGAATCATTGTCCTTATTGCATGACCTCTTTTCGGCTAAGCTTTAGCTGTTGAATAGGTGGCTTCATATTGGACTCTAGAATACTTTGGTATACAGAGTAGTTCAAGTTCGACTCCATAGCTACAAGTTTCCCTGTGTCTGCAAAAAAAAAGCCCAAATCATCACTTGGATTACTTGGAGAGATGTAGCTCTGCCTATCCCATAAACATTGGAGGGAATAACGCCATGCTTGCTTGACAGCTGATCCATTTATACTCCTACTCATTATGGTCATGAATTACAATGGGGTACTCAGAACCCCTAGTATAGTGCTTGGTGGGGGTCCCAGGGTGATATACACCCATCCACCCAATCATTATGGATATACCTAGTTAATTGAAATTTAATAGAATCAATGGTTTGAGATGAATCTTTAGACCACAATCCAATACACATGGACCAGAACATAACTAACATCATATACAGATGTACCAAAGGTGAACATGACTCAAAACGCGTTAACAACACTGAGGCACAGAGCGTTAACTCAACTCTTTCAATGGGTTTTCCATTACTTTTGTTGTCTTCTGAGATATATCACGGAGCAGAAAGTCAAGTTAAACAGTGCTACACTTGTACACAGAGACCTCCATTACAGAATACATTAAAAAATTCTAGGCAAAAATTGCTGTGTGCTGGACTTGATAGAAACCAGAACAAAAGTCCTACAGCCCTATGTTCAATGGGATCTTTTGGTGTCCGCCATTTAAAACATTTAGCATTACTGTTTGTTTTCTCCTATAACAAAGCAGTACAACAGGATTCAGCACAGATCTGAGTGTAACCTAACGCTTACAAATGTCCTAAATTATCTCTGGTCTAAAGTAATAAAGAAGATGTCAAGAATTCACCAATAAAAGGTAGAGTGTTGAAGCGCTGTATCCGTCAATGAGCATAGACAGACTGTAGTTAAACTGACTAAATTGGTAGAAAACGCGTTTCATCAGATCGGCTCTAATTTGTTGACAGTAAATCACATTCTTGACAAACCAATTCACCAATTTATAGTGATAGAGTGTCAAGAGGGGCAGAATCAGGAAGATTTATTTAATACTCTAATGACACAGTAACATAGTAATGATTAGGAATCCATCAATGTCAATGTATAATCCTACAATGTCGTTCCATAGGACGGAATAAAACCCTACAAAGTAGTTGCCACCAAAAATAATTCCTTCCCAACTCCAAAGAGCCGAACATATGTGACCTACTATTCTTATGACAGACTATTAGAGATTGAGGCACATGACATTCTATCACAGACATTTATTCTCGATTATAGTAATCTTTTTGAGGGGACTCAGCGAGATCTCCGCTCATTGCTCGATGACATTTATCACTTCGACAGTACAAAAAGGGTTAATAAAATGAATGCTTTTTTTCCCTCCTCCCCCTAAAGGTTGAAAGTAGCAGTTCTCCTTCATAAGCCTTGAAAGAACTGCAGATAAGACCCATCACTGGGGCCATTGTCTCTATTGTGCAGGGAGAATTGCATTTGCATGCTGCTTTTTGTAAGCGGTGATGATATTAATAAAGCCTGTAGTGAAAGGTTTGCTCTCAGAACAGAACATCCTTATCATTATTGGTTCTCCTTTTGTGCCAGTTAAACACAGACTGTTAATCTGCTTCTGTGTATACTTATCTCCATCATCAACGCTGGTACCAAGCACTCAAAATAGGGCAAGCGCCTGCTGACTCGGGCAGAAAATGGATTTCCAAAACATTCCTTGAGAAAAATAATCACGGAACCAAAAACTTAAAAGAAACTTCCCAGTATTAGAAAAGCTTGACCTATGTTTTCCAAAAACAGGGCCATACCTGTTGGGTCCAGCCCAATCCCATTCATGTCCATGGAGCTAAAACTGAAGTACAAGACAAAGACAGCTCTTCTAAGCCACATTACAGATACGGAAAATGCCATGATAGTCAGGCGAGTCGTTGGCAATCTAAACAACACCTGCACCACAGAGGGACATCTGTCATCTACATGACAGTCGTAATTGTCACTTGTCAAGCTGAACATGGTGTCTGATCGGCAGGCAGCACACTATAGAGCGCGAGTATGTATAGAGGATATATTGTTTTGTGGGAAAAGAATCAGTAGATTCAATAAAATCCATACTGTTTCTATACTTAGGATTCCAGCGAGCAGTCCTATTCAGAGACTGACAGCCTTCATTATATAAATGTGCATACACAGATTACCATCAACCATTGATTGGGACTGCCCACTGGACTCCTAAGCAGATTTTAATTAAATTTAAATACAAGTCATACAGAATGTTTTCACACAAAACTTTTGTTTTTGGCTGGATTTCTTCAAAACACCTGGGCTACCAGAATGTAAAATTTCAACTCTACTTCTTCCCAAAAATGTCATAGTTGTCATGGCTCAATTAACTACAGTTAGCCGCAATATATTTTATTAAAAGGGTTGTCTATGCTCAGCAAATAATTCTTATTGTTTATGTAAGTTCTGCAATTTTCTAATATATTTTCTGTAGCATTTCATCATGGTTTTCTAGATCTGTATTTACAGTTTTTCTATGTTTACTTTCAGCAGATGAAAAGCAGTCCATGGTCATGTGACATACAGTCCATGGTCATGTGACATACAGTCCATGGTCATGTGACATACAGTCCATGACCATGGACAGACACACAGGTGCACAGCTCGTTACCAGGCAGATGACTGATTATTGTGCTGTGACTGTAATAATCTGTGCACCTTTGGGCACATCACATGACCATGGACTAGACATCACATGACCATGGACTGTACATCAAATGACCATGGACCGTATATCACATGAACATGGACTGTATATCACATGACAATGGACTATACATCAAACGACCATGGACTGTATATCACATGACCATGGACTGTATATCACATGACCATGGACTGTACATCAAATGACCATGGACTGTATATCACATGACCATGGACTGTATATCACATGACCATGGACTGTATATCACATGACCATGGACTAATTTTTTATCCACTGGAAGTAAACACAGGATGAGTGATGACAAGCAGAGATCTAGAAAACAGTGAGGAATTGATCCAAAAAGTATACTGTAAAACTGTATAACTTTTCATTCTAACACTGGACAACCCCTTTAAAAACAGTCTCTGGCAGAACACAACTTATCATTCCTACAGTTGACTGCCAGATTTATCACACTCTGCAATTCTTTATTGTATATTGTACACATATTCCTACAGTGTAGCCTCTACTCTGCCTATGATCTGACACTTCCCTGAGTATCAGATTTTACCCCACATTTTCATTCTTTGTGCTATGCGATAAATCCCAAGATGCCTCAATACAACCTAAAGCGGGCAGCTAGAGACAGTACCAGCTGAGCCTGATGGGAGGACATTATAATAATCCTACCTCTATATTCTCCTAAATAAGCTGAAACACCATATAAATATACAGCTAGGAAGACTAACCTGTGAAATGAACCAAGTAGTCAAGAAGAGTGAAGCTTCTGGTTCCAAAAGAAGAATAAGGAAGATACGGTATGTATTGTGGAACAATGCTCTATACTCCAGTAGCACCAGGAAGAATTTCGAGCCCAGCCCTGGTTCTGGGTGTGCTCTACATTTCACATTTATCAAGAACACTTATCTCATCATTCCTGGTACAAGTTATAGCAGTAACCTTCTGCCTTTATTCACAGATAAACTATTTTCCATCTATATTCAGACACGAGTTATCCGTATTGAGTATGTAGCATATGTTTACAGTGAAAAGTCACATGGTGTGCTGATTCATGGATATTATAACTCCAGGACGAAGAAGGATAAAAATAATATTGGTTTATATTCACGAGAAATGCAACCATTAGTCACTGGATGTAATGACTGTCTTATGTGTGTTTATCGGGCCGGTTATATTATAGCTATAATTATGGCTTGTGAAAGGTTCATTGAAATTATTGTCAGCGTGCTGTGTATGGTGTGACGGACTTTCAGTAACATACCGCCATGACATTGTGATAATTCTAAGTGTATTACAGAGATCATTTCTTCTAGACTTCAGCAGTTCCATAGACGGGTTGCAGAGATCTCCTGGACTATGGGTCTGACCGACTAAATGGGCCTGGGTCTGACTGGCTGGTCTCCCGAGTATCCTTGTGCATAACTTCTTTTTTTCTCTATCTTTTTACCCATCTGTGCAGTTTGTGTGTTATTTACTAACAACTAGAGATGAGCGAGTAGTATTTGATCAAATACCTCGCTCCCATAGGAATGCGTGTAAGCCGCCGAACACCACGGGGTTAAGCGCATCAAATATTCACTGCACTTAAACCCTTGGTGTTCGGCCGCTTACACGCATTCCTATGGGAGTAAGGTATTCGATCAAATACTACTCGATCATCTCTACTAACAACATGACAATATCAATTCCTGATAGGGAGTCATGTTATACATCACCTAGATACAGGCAGCCATGTTATACATCACCTAGATACAGGCAGCCATGTTATACATCACCTAGATACAGGCAGCCATGTTATACATCACCTAGATACAGGCAGCCATGTTATACATCACCTAGATACAGGCAGCCATGTCATACATCAACAAGAAACAGCAGCCATGTTATACATCACCTAGATACAGGCAGCCATGTTATACATCACCTAGATACAGGCAGCCATGTTATACATCACCTAGATACAGGCAGCCATGTTATACATCACCTAGATACAGGCAGCCATGTTATACATCACCTAGATACAGGCAGCCATGTTATACATCACCTAGATACAGGCAGCCATGTTATACATCACCTAGATACAGGCAGCCATGTCATACATCAACAAGAAACAGCAGCCATGTTATACATCACCTAGATACAGGCAGCCATGTTATACATCACCTAGATACAGGCAGCCATGTTATACATCACCTAGATACAGGCAGCCATGTTATACATCACCTAGATACAGGCAGCCATGTTATACATCACCTAGATACAGGCAGCCATGTTATACATCACCTAGATACAGGCAGCCATGTTATACATCACCTAGATACAGGCAGCCATGTTATACATCACCTAGATACAGGCAGCCATGTTATACATCACCTAGATACAGGCAGCCATGTTATACATCACCTAGATACAGGCAGCCATGTTATACATCACCTAGATACAGGCAGCCATGTCATACATCAACAAGAAACAGCAGCCATGTTATACATCACCTAGATACAGGCAGCCATGTTATACATCACCTAGATACAGGCAGCCATGTTATACATCACCTAGATACAGGCAGCCATGTTATACATCACCTAGATACAGGCAGCCATGTTATACATCACCTAGATACAGGCAGCCATGTTATACATCACCTAGATACAGGCAGCCATGTTATACATCACCTAGATACAGGCAGCCATGTCATACATCAACAAGAAACAGCAGCCATGTTACACATCACCTACATAACGGCAGCCATGTTAGGGCTAGTTCACACAGGGGCAGGTGGGGTGGATTTTGGCACCGCCTGCCTCGACCATCGCGGTAGCGGCTTCCCCCTCCGGAGTCGGCTCAAATGAATGGGCAACATGGCAACATGGCGATAGCGGGAAAAAAGAACGCTAGTGGTCTCCATAGACTGCCATTGCACAGAGGTGGCTTTTGAGGCGAAATCCGCCTCAAAATCCCCTGTGTGAACTATCCCTTATAGCAGTAAATACATGCACAATAAAGTAGTTGTTTCAATATCCAGAATTAAGGGGGCGTTCACACGTCGGGTTCTTCTGTCCGCTTGAGAAGTCGGACATCTTCACTTGCGGACAGGGAAGGAAGGGCACGGAGTGCAAAAGAACGCACCCGATGCCCATGTAAGTGAATGACAAGTGTCACGGACACAGCTAGTGTCCGCTCCTAATGTCCGTGCAAGATTTTGAGCGGACACTAGGAGCGGACACTACCTGTCGGACACCGACGGTAGTGTGAACGCCCCCTTAGTTTTGGGTTAAGTTTGCTGACCCAGCATATGCATATGATGTATCCCGATTTTTCTCATGGACTATCACGGGTCCCACAATGTGATGTGAGGAGGGGTTACCCTAAGTCCTATTCAGTATAAACACAGGATGGATTTATAGGCTGCATACTTTACTTTAGAGAAACAGGGGTAAACTGAGCTAATACAAGAATCATGCAATAAATCAATTCTAACTAAACACATAGAAAATGGTATGATTTCAGAATATATCCTACCGGGATACTTATGTTTAATCAGTTTTATTAAACGAGAGAGCCTCGGGCCAGGGGGCCCATGGAGACAGATAGATAACAGCAAGTGACAAGAGCAAGCAAATTCTAGGGCAAATTTATCGAGAAACAAGGACAGTACAACCTTATAGCAAATAATACAGTCAATGTCACAACCAGGTAATATACTGAAAACCACTTTGAGCCCAAGTTAGGGACTAGATACTACAACAAGGTTAAGGGACAGGCCGTAAGGGGCAGTTAGTCAGAGTGAACCGGGGAAGTGTAGCTACAAGTACAGAAGGACATGGAGGCCAACAGAGACAACACAGACAGAGGGGAAAGGGAAGGACACACAGGAATATAAGGAGGGAAGGGCAAGGCATCAGAAAGGAACCTAAGAAGAGAGAGAATGCACAAAAATATTACTGGGTATCAGGAAGAGAAGTTAGAGAACTCTACCAACTCCTGGAACTTCACCCATAGCCACCAGTGGGCATTGAAGTCAATCATCAACCAGTCTCCATTCTCTGTATACGGAGAAACTTCTGGAGCCACTCCATCAGTGAGGGAGCAGTCGTACTACCTCATGGGGTAACTACTCTGGCGGCCATGAGGAAGTGGCGGAAGAGGACACTCTTCACCTTAGAGATCTTCTCAGGAATGACTGAAAGGATAACTAGTAGAAGACAGGGTGTCTACTGGGATATTTATATAGTGCCGCACTTAAAGGGAATGTCACCAAAAATGACCTATTTTTTTAAAGGATGCTTTTATTTGAAACATAAAAAGGAATTTTATTTTTAATTTTTCATGTCACTATCTATATCATAACGTACTATATCCTGAAATTCTAGACTGGCAACCTAGCGTAGTAATAGACTGACCATTACCAATTCTGTAGGGGTTTTTATTGCAGCAGTCCCCTCATTTACATCACAAAGATGACAGACAGTATCACATGTCCATGGTGACCCATCAGTGCATCCACTACTGACCATAGATGATGTTACAGCTTATCTACTCCCCCTCCCTGTCTAGAAAACTCTCCTCCTATCTCAATGAGTTGGTTCCAGACTACTGTTGTTCATAGCCATGAGTGTGCTGTAAAGCATATCACTAATTGCTGTTAACATAGTAGAGGTAAAGCTCAGGCAAGATGGCAGCCCTCATAATCATGCATAGAAAGTAGAATTTAAAAAAAAAAATCTACAATCTAAGAAATAAATTTTTTTTAATGTTCTTTTGCCTTTTTTTTCTCTTTTAATGTAATGTCTAATACCTTTCTGTCCAGAGATCTTTATTACTTGCTGTATATTTTGGTCAATGCTAACGTACCTTATATTTTATTTCTATATGGATCTCTTTATACTTTACGCTTCTATGGCTATAATCGAGCACAACAAAGCTATGTCTCCTCAGAGATAACTGAGAGCAAAAACACTGCTGAAAAGTTCTCGGTGTACATTGCTTACAATGGGATAGGCATTTGTGATCTTTAATCCCGGTTATACCACAGTACTGTATGTCTGCTTGGCTGTAGCAAGCGGCGATCTCGCTCTTAATGACTCCTCACAGTACGATACTACTGCTAAAAGACATCAGCCGCCTGGTAAATTAGACAACACTGGGAAAACAGAAATTTCCGTTTTGGGCAGAAACTATCGATTGCTCCCTCATCCAAATATTACTTTTCTATTGTCAGAGGTGCCTAAAGGGGTGAGCTTTACCAAGAGCTCATAGGATCCTTTTGAAATATCTTCTAAGATCTTTAGAAGTGAATAGGTAATATTTGGAAAGATGAAGTGGAAAATGATGTTAGTATTTTTTTTTTATTAGATTTTTTTTTTTTATTTTTTTTTTAACAAAGACTCATGTTCTTACTGGGGATTGTTCTGGGGAGGGAAGAGGAGGATTTAAAAGAAGAAAAAAATGGGTTGGGAAAAAAAAAAAGAATCAATACTTACCTTGTTCTGATGACAGCCAGATCTCCAGTGGCGTACCTTCCAATTCCATCTCGACACACAGGATTGCCACTTGCCCTAGGCTCACATCTTTGCCGGTCCCCTAGTGGACTCCAATGACTGAGAACTGGACCGCTGTTTTAGTGTTTACACATGGACAGCAGCAGATCTCATTGACTATAATGGGGTCCACAGGTGTAAAACTGAAACTGGTGGAAAGAAAAGCCCTCCGTGCGGTTTCTGCAATGGAGTCTCCCAGCAGTGACCCACGTAAGCTAGTGATCCACTGATTGGGCATTTCCTTTGTCTTGAGATGGGACTAGAGAGTAGATATCAGTAAGCAGTGGTGTAACTAAAATCTTGTAGGCCCTGGTACAATCTTTTGTTCAGGGCCCCCTACCTCATCCCTACAGAGAATTCTCGATAGTGATGGTCATGAGTGCTAAGGAGTTTAATCCACCTTAGTTTGGTTAGGGTAATCTGTGGGTCACCTTGGCTTATGGGCCAGATGGAAGCTGCAATCTCAATACTAATGGGTTTATGAGCCCCCTAAGGATCCTGGGTCCTGGTGCGACTGCACCTCCGTAAGTTGCGCCCCTGTCAGTAAGCTTTGGAACATTAGCGGCTGGGAATCAATGAGGTAAGTACTGCTTCTTTTTTAGTTTGTTTTTAACCATTCTGAGCCTGTTTTTCAAAAATTTCTCTGATTCCATCTTTATTATCGAAGGTTTAAGATCTGTCAGCATCTGATACGTCTATTTTAGTAAATATGTCTCTTCCCCATGAAATATAAGGGATATATTCTTATAAAGCTACATTCCTTTTTTCTGTAATTCATCCTAGAAACATATGGGTATACTAATCCTTCCATGTCAAAGGGGTGTGACCCTACAAAGCTTGGCGCTGTCAGCACTGATAGTAGGGACACGGCTCTACACTGTCTACCAATAAGTATTTGGACCCGGTGGTAGAATAGAAAAACAACATTTATTCATATTGAATAGTTGGTAGAACCCAGCCGATGCTTCCTTATAGATGGTATTGATCGACACAATACTCCCGGATGCCTGGTGAGACTCCTGGTGTATGTGAGCCATCGGTTGGGTGCGGTTCTTCAGAATTTCTCTGGCCAGCACCCGTCGGTCTCTAGTGCCTCCCAGTTTCGGGGGTCTGCCGACTCTGGGCACATTCCGATAATCACCATTCAACTTCCATTTCGTAATCACATAGGCCACTGTTGATTTTGGGTAATTCAGTTCACTTGCTATGTCCTTTAAGGATCAGCCATTTCTGTGGTACCCGACAATTACTCCCTTCTCGAAATCGGACAACTCTGCACTTCGTGGCATCGTGCATGCGACTAATGCCAATGATGTTCCCTACACGATATTTAACGGCGGAAGGTGTGACACTGCAGATATCTCCATTTGCATGGGTTTCCAAATACTTATTGGTAGACAGTGTATATGGTAACACCCAATTGTCAATACAGTCACATATTTATAAGAGGAATACCAGAGGAATGACACACTACAGAGTTATAAGAATTGATGCTGTAGAATTGCTAAAATATAGAGAATATAATTTTTTACTAAAACAAACATGTTCAGATAGCTGACAGGTAGTCTTTAATGTGTTAGTCTTCTGTTGTCAGAGCAATAACATGGCACTTAAAAAACGGAAAATAAATCACTTGTAATATGTGAATGAACAGGAGGACTGTTGTCATGGAGCCAAATCTGCTGCTGCAATCTATTGACGGAGCCGGGAGATCAAATCAACTTCGAGCCATCAACCTGCTGTATTATCCTCATCACTCAAGACTGGAAGGTGAACATTTTGGGCAATATATATATAATTTTTAGGAACGTCCAATAAGGCTGATTTGGGATCCATACTTGTCCATCAACCTCTGTTTTCATGTATTTGGAAGTAATTTAGTAGTGGATGAGAATCTTCTACTTTCCCATAATATGGCTCCAATTTCAAACAAAGGATTTCTCATTTGCATTTTGTAGGAATCCGAAAGAAAAACAAAAAAGGCTCCATCAATTGTCGTCCCTTAAACCTTATTCTCTATGGGAGAATATATTTGGTATATAGGACACCTGATAGAGCCTGTAGGGTGCCATGTAGGCTCTGGCCACTTTCATTTGTTTCTTACATTAAATGGAAATTAAAACTTCACATAAATAAAAAGAAATTCTGACTTGTAATTGATCACAGTTTGTCGCATCCACAGAGTCGCACACTGCGGAAAAACTGTACTTTTTGTTGCAGATTTTGCTGCGTTTTTTGAGCCAAAGCCAAGAACGGCTATAAAAGGAATGGGAAATATATAGGAAGGTTCTTTTACTTCTTATCTCTGCTAAATACACTCTTGGTTTGGCTAAAAAAAAGGCAGCAAAACCTGCACCATAGAAAACAAATCTCTTCCACAATGTGTGACCTCAGCCGTAGGGTGTTTTACATTACTACTGAACAGAAGGTCATCCACCGCTGAGTCTGAAGCAAATAACCTGCTGTGAGTACAAATAGTGTATCCCCAGTCTGTATCTTTATGATCCACACCACACACGTGCTCTGATCTTCAAATATTGCACCAATAAACCCGGACATGGAAACACACCTCAAAGGTTAAAGAAGTTATAGGGAAGTGATGGTGATTCTATGGCACGCATGTCAGACAGGGCACACAGAGCCCTCCATACTGGCACGCGTGTGGTCGCCCGGATTGCTCACTAACGGGGAATCCGGTACAGGATTCCCTGTTGATGAGCGATCACTGCCTTCAGTTGTATGTGCAAATGCACATACAGCTGAAAGCTGTCAGTATAGGCCGTGGATCGCGCGACTGCGGCCTACACTAACTGCAGAGTGTGACCTCTGCCCTGACGCAGGGGGTGCTGACGAGCATGTAATACTGGGGGGGCCTATTGAGGAGCATATAATACTGTGTGTGGGGGCCTACTGTGGAGCATATAATACTGTGTGTGGGGGCCTACTGTGGAGCATATAATACTGTGGGGGCTACTGTGGTACTGTGGAGAATATAATACTGTGTGGTGAGCCTACTGTGGGTTGCAGTTTGGGCACTCGGTCTCTAAAAGGTTCACCATCACTGTTATAGGGTATCCAAAGGCTGCAATAACAGAGTATGCAAAATCGCACTAAGGCCACCAGCGACGTTCTTAGACTGACAAAATGGTGGCACTTCAGGACTAATAAGAATATGCACACAGCCACTAAATTCACTGATCATATCTGCTGTCCTATCATGTCAGTTGTGTCTACACAGACACCTAATGGAGGTCTCCAGTGTAAAGACCCTTCAGGTAAAACCCTCACACTTCAGGCCCCCTGGAGACGTTTGACTTAAAGGGATACTGTGAGAGGAAGGAGGTGCTCAGCTTTATCCATCACCTAAATTCAGTGATGTGATCCTGTGTTATGTTCCTTATGTCTACAATATAGGTGTTACCTTCATATCATAAACCTTGTCAACCTATGGAGTGCTCAGTGGTCAGACCTGACTCAATCGCCTCTTAGGTGATGTATATTCACTCAAAATGGCTTAAAGATGACTGCTCAGTACTCCTGAACTATCTAAGGGAATATTTGCCCTCCCAGTAAAAATAAAAATTCTTGAGCATGTTAGGAATCTGTACTGAGCAATTCCTGTGTTATCAACCTCGGAAATATTTGAATCAATTGACAAATGGGTGTTACCAGCTGCATGTCCCTGTACCCTCACAGATTGTCCAATCAGTACTGCTAGTGTGAGACTGGTCAGGATTGCACCCAGTTGTCAATTTAGTCTAATAGGAATAACAGCGATACCTATAAAGGATGCACCAGAATTGCTATTTAATAGGGATCATATATATATATATATATATATATATATATATATATATATATATATATATATATATATTACCAGGCATGTCAGGAAATGTCAAAAGTCCTCTTTAAAGACTATAATTTGTGAGTGAAAACTGACTCATATACCCAAGATCCGCAACAGATGGAGTAAGGACGTATTGTATAGAAACACTGTAAAATTCAGACCGGTTTGCGTAGAAGAAGCCGAAAATAGGACAGTCTAAGGTCAGGGAAACGAGGGTTATCCTCCTACTTGCCTTGAAAGCTCAGGCGTATTCCTCTCAAATGAAGCCTTATTGATTGTACATGACATTTTATAATGACATTGTCACTTTGCAGTGACCAGAGAAGGAAGACAATTACTGCTGTATCATCTATATAATTCAGCCATGCCCCTGCACTAACCGGTCACGTATTTTCTATATATGCCAATAAAAGAGAAAGCTACAAAAATAACAAAAAGATGAGTCTCCCGACAGAAGCGCTATGTGTTGAGTGTACTTTTCACCTCATTAGGTAGAACTATGCATTTTATAGGTTCTGATGCTGATCTATACTAGCACTGCTCGGCTACCCTGTCTCTTTCCATTGCAATGGCCTATATACAGTGCGGCTCTACTAAGACACAGCAGAGGTCATTAGCACATCCTATCGGCACCTCTGCATTAATTAATTTCTTCTGTCACCCGGCCAGCACAACAATGCGCACCCAATTAGTGCTGATCCTTACTTGTGAATACCCAGAATGCCAGAAGTGGCACAATTACCAGACTCCATCATTAATTAGCTATGTATCTCCTAATGTCTGGGCTTCACCAAGAGACTTGTAGCAGATCTGACCCTAAACGTATGAAAATGAGGCTAGAAAGGATAGCAGAAGAAGGTCTCGAGAGTATACAGAAGTCTACACAGGAAAATCTTGTGCGGTATCTTATCCTGGAAAATTGGGGAAAAATAGCTTTACACCTAATCTGAAGTGCCTAAAGTACAAACTGAGCGCTTTGCAGACATGCAGCAAGTAGGAGGTCTTCCTGCTACCTGTATATAACATTTATAGAAAATCTAACATACATATAGATGTAGCACTGTCTAACTTGAGTTCTATAGGATGATAACTTTCTGTGCTGTATTATCTCAGAAGGCCTCAAAAGCCATTGAAAATCCATTGAAAGAGTCGAGTTAACACTCTGTGCCACAGAGTTGTTTAAGAGGTCACCCAGCGTCCAAAAAGTATCTGTAAAAACCAGGGGCATAACTAAAGTCTTGTGGGCCTGGGTGCAAACTTTTGTCCGGGGCCCCCTACCCCCTTTGTAAAGCGAATTCTTGATAGTGGCGGTTACGGGCACTGAAGCGATATCTCAGATATTTGAAATAGATACAGATTTAGTACCCACAACTGCAGTTCTCAAGAATACAGTGAGTGAGCAACGCAGCACCTGGAATTTAAACAATACTGGGACAGTATTACATGCTCCACTGTGGCCCCCACACAGTATTATGTGCTCCACTGTGGCCCCTACACAGTATTATGTGCTCCACTGTGGCCCCCACAGAGTATTATATGCTCCACAGTGGCCCCCACACAAAATTATATGCTCACACTGCCCACCACCCAGTATAATGTGCTCAGTGCCGTCCCCCCAAGAATGAACCCCCCATTCACTCCCTCTTGCCCACACACAGCCTACACCCCCCATATGCCCCTCTTGCCCACACACAGCCTGCACCCCCATTCCCTTTGCTTGCTCACACACAGTCTGTACCCCCCATGTCCCCCTCTTGCTCACATATTCTCTTCTTCCTTCCATCAGTCTCTTCCTTGCAGCTTGCCCACTGTCCTATACAAAACAAAATAGCTCCGCCCACACAAGTCTGATCATCTCCTAGTGAACTAAAGGACCTTTGATGACGTCATCAAAGGTCCTTTAGCCCACTAGGATTTAGCATCTATTGCAGGAAGTAGCTCTGAAGTGGATGCGCAGCCCAGGACAGGTGATCATAAGATTTTTATTTTTTATTTTTATACACCTCCCCTATGCTGGCAATTAATGGAAAGGGGCCCAGTCAAGCCCCTTTCCATTAACAATATGTAGAGCGGTCGGGGAACAAGGCCTTCCCTGACTTCTACGGTCCGGGGCTCCGGCCATTTCAAGTTGGCCGCGGACCCGATACCCCTCCAGGCCCGGTCACAGTCGCACTCCCTGAGCTCACGATCATTACGCCACTGGTAAAAACATCCACAGCAGTGCAAAATACTAAATGTTCCCTTGCGCAGCCTTTGTTTGGCTTTATTTGGCTTTATTTTACTTGCTGCTCCTTCTATCACTGTTATTTACATGCAGTGAATATGTGGACAGACTACATTTCCTATGATTCATCTGCCTGCTCTTTCGGCTGATGACGTGGCCAAAGACACGGTGAAGAGGTGGTTGGGAAAAGAAGACAGGGGCTTCGCTGGAGAGTCTTCGGACAGCACAGGGGTCTTTCTGAAGACTCATTTTCATATGGCCAAAAAATGAAATAACACCGGAATGGCAACACGGATCAGAATAATAAAGGTAGGAGAAGGCAATTCCAATGTGGTCTTAGTTCAAAAAGGGATTCTAATGATAGTAATAATAATAATTCCTTTAAGAAGTTAGAATTTCATCAGTGAATATAAATCATTGAGATATGACTAGTAGCAGGCTGGCATACAGATCAAAGAGTTTCTTGTAGGAAGAGCTGTGAGGGGGCAATGAACTAATGACATAGTCATCTAACAGAGGTAGGAGAAAGAGATAGAATATAGTCCCACACACTCCGGTTGTACTTTCTTCTTAAAGAGCTGCTCCTCTAATACTATCATTTAACACAATGCTGTAAACCTCACTCAGCAGCAGCTTTTATCTGGCCCTGCCAAATAAATTGCCAAATTTGGAGTCTGAAAGGAATTTGGGGATTGGCATTAGCCTCATGGGGTTTTGCCTTTCTGTACTGTAAGGTAACTTGTTGGACTTGATGGACCTGTGTCTACAGCCAGCCTCATATACCATGTAACTATATATATTACAACCAGAGAAGAAATCACCAGATAGAAGTGCACTGGAATCACTGTGTACAACTGCTATGCCCATACTCTTAAGACTCCAGACTCCTTGACTGCTACTGCTGAATCCAGGGCTGTCCAAACCACTGTCTCCAACTCTGACGCCTTCATGAATGGCAGAAAGTAAATATGTAACAAGCTCTGCATCTTCTTAAAGGGGCTCTATCAGCAAAATCATGCTATATGAGCCCCACATCTGCCTGAATAGGCTATTCAGGCACAGCTAATGTTATTTTAAACCCTCCCATTTTAAAATATAACCATAAAAACATATGTAAATTATACCTATTGTGTACAGTGGGTGGTGATACATGGTCTGACTTCATCTTCTGGCACGCCTTCCTCTTATTTCTTCTTTCAGTGACGCCCCCTGGTCCTGGCTCTTCCCCGGCTTCATCGTCCTCTTCTTACGGCGAGATTGGTTCAAATCCGGCGTGTGCACAGTATCACTCCCTCCGGAGCACTACTGCGCATGCGTAGTACACTCGCATAGTTCTAAGGGGAACTCAGTATGCTCAGTTCCCCTTAGAACTACGTGAGCGTACTGTGCATTCCCACTACCATTGGGAAAAATGACGCCGGAGTGTGCGCAGTAGCGCTCTGGAGGGAGCAATACTGCGCACGTGTCGACTTTGAACCAAGCCCTCCGAAAGAAGAGGAAGATCAAGGCAGAGAAGAGCCAGGATCAGAGTGCGTCACAGAAAGAAGAGGAAGGCGTGCCAGAAGATGACGTCAGACCGTACATCACCACCCAGCATGCCAGATAAGTATAATTTACATATATGTTTTTATGGTTTTATTTTAAAATGGGAAGGGGGGGGGGGTAAAATAACATTAGCAGTGCCTGAATATCCTTTTTAAAGGCTATTCACACATATGTGGGGCTCATACAGCATAATTTTGCTGATAGAGCCCCTTTAATTATACAATATTGATAATTGAATAAAATAATTTGAAATAATGATTTTTTTTTTTTCCGTTAAAATGGGAGTTGATAACTTTTTTTCAGATCCCACCCAAAACTCACCTGGACTCCACATTTCTGACTCCACAGCCCTGGCTACATGGATGGGTCATTTACGAGACTCAACAAAGCAGCGTTGGGGGCTCTAAGCTGAAATTTTGTAATGGAGCCCATGAGTCTTTAGCTATGTCCCCGTATACACAAGTATAAACCACATGGACAATTTGACAAAAGCCATTATATGTAGTAAACCTTACGTCTACACAGTTTTTGTCTGCCCATCAGAAGCAATCTATAACTCTGTCCACTAGCTATGGCGAAAATGCCCTCAATTGCATACAAATCTAAGTTTAGGGTATGTTCACACAACAGTACACTGCTCAGTAATTTATGCCAAAACAGGAGTGGGTACAAAACACAGAAGAGGTAGAAATCATTGCAGTATATACGTTACCTCTGCAGATTCCATTCCAGTTTTGGCATAAAATACTGATGCAAAATGGAGCCCAGAATACTGCCATGTAAACATATCCTTAAACTGATTAATACTCCTACAGGAACTGTATACAAGGCTTCAAGTGACAGTGATATAGGTATTATATAGGTGATGGAGAGCTGCTCCTGCTTCATATTAATGGCATATAACAGATGGGGGCCTTGTGATAAAGTATATATTGAATCCCACAGTTATTACTCTGGTGGGAGACTTTGACCTTTTTTTTTTTTTAATTTTATTTTATGGCTTTTTTTTTCAAAAGAAATAATAAAGTTGCCTATGAGTCATGGTAAAGCTTTTATTTTAGTGCAAATCCCATGAGACTCCATACTGCAGCGGGGTCCTAACCTATTTCTCTTACACCTAACAGGTTTGATACAGTTTTGTCTGTGAATTACTTGGCCTGAAACAGGAGTGGAACCTATAGAGAGAAATATAATGTACTCATTCACACACAGCACAACTTATTTTAGCCTGAAAATTTGCTTGTGTTACATGCAGGTTTTTATGCATATTGCATTGTGGATCATTGCAGGGGAATTCAACCATGAATGCTGTGGATATGTATACTGTATGTATATGGTTACTAGCAGCTCACTGTCACCTCCAACTAACACAGGAACATTTCCATGCAGACAGAAAAGGTGCAAAACCTGCCCTCACATACTGACCACTGACAGGATAGAGATACCAAACTAACAGGGAATATAAAATCCCAGGTACATTCACCTGTAACACACCTAATGTGGTGTATTTAATAATATGCACCAAATGTCCCACTGAAAATCTGTATGTTGGAGAGACCGGACAGCAGCTTAGAATGCGGATGAACTCACATCGCCATACAATTGGAGAACGAAGAATGGACCTTCCCGTGTCAAAACATTTCAGCATTGAAGATCATCACCAATGACATGAAAATTTTGGTTTTAAGAGGGAATTTTAAATCCAGGAAAGAGAGACGGATTTATGAGTACAAGTTTATGACCCTGCTTCAAACATTGCAGAAAGGCATGAGTCTGTCACATGAGTTCATGGCATCCTACAGAAATCACTGAACTGAGACAGCCAGCCATAAAGACACTCTGTGAACTGATAAGAACATTGCAAACTGATGAATTGTTTATTTGTATGTAACAATAACCAACATCCTTCTTTCACTCTCCCTCCTAGAATTCTATTCCTATGTGTCCCTCTGTACATAAATATGCAGCCCATCAGAAATTGTTTTTAGATATACCTGAAGAAGAAGCCGAGAGCTTCGAAACTTTGTAATCTGTCATCATTATTAGTTAGCCATTAAAAAAGGTATCAACTACTGAAGACTCTCAAGTTTTTTGTTTTTATATTTCCTACCCACTGGCTAACACAGTACAAAAACAAACATTTTCCTTATGCAAAATCTAGGCATACTGTGAATCTAAACCAGCATTTGCCTGCATGGTACTGTATTTTGTGACATTGCTTTGGTACCAATTCTGACCGATGCCGCAAAATCCCTCAAATTGTGGCAAAAAAAATCTAATGTTACCATAACAAGGGAACACACCCTGAAAGAAATAGCTGAAGTTCTGGATGCATTTGTCCAAATCAGATTTCATTTATTATGGTGCCTTGTTATTTAGGGTCGCTTACTTCAATGTAGTTGAGTTTGGTGGTCACAAACTCTGCAGACAGGTGCAAAGAAGTTTATGCAACAAACTTCTATTTTCTATTCCAGCTTTATTTTTGTTTGTTATAATGGTTTTTCTAAATGCACCCTCAAATATCCACTGTTATATAACCTCAAAAGCTTGGTTATCAAAATGTCACAATAAGCAAAGCAGGAAATCCTGAGCAGGCAGAACACAAGGTCTGTAGAAGTGTTATCAGCAGAGTGAAAGTATAAAGTTCTTAGTAAGGTTAATCCTAAAGCAAGATTGGAAAAAGAAGAGAGCTCAATTTCATCAGCCTGCTACAAAAGTGAAAGAGGGCAACGGGAAAACACCTGGGTGCAGGGAACTCACGACACGGTATTAAGAAAATACTCAAAAGAAAAAAAGTTAACAAAGTCAAAACATCTAACACTAAAACTTTAAGTCTCTTTCTATTCTTATTAGGAAGTTTCTCTGCCCCCCCCCCCCCCCGATAAAATTTCATTATGTTAAATTCTCGGCTCAAGATGGACTGCAGGTCACATGACATGTCTACAGAACTCTACGAGGAGGGGAGGTGTGAGCAGGAAGTTCAGGAGATAGAAGAAAGACAGGATTTGTTTGTTGCGTGAGCTGTTTATCACATGCTGCACAATTTTTCAATATGGAAAATGACCTGCAGTGCAAAGGTTTAATTCATGTCTATTTCTGTTATAGGTTTTTCAGTGTGGCAAAGACGTATGAGAAGGAGCGCTATCGGAGATCCTTCCTCCCAACTGTGGTCAGGCTGTATAATCAACACCAGGCCAAGTGAAGATCACTCTGCACAGAGAACTAAATGACCCTGAAGTTTTACTTTTTAGCTGTTATGACTCCTAGTATCTATCTTCTATTCTGAGCTGTCTTTTTTCTTGTAATAGTACTGTATTATCCATGCTGTTGTATCACCCTGAATTTCCCCAAGGTGGGTCTATTAAAGGATTATCTTATCTTATCAGTACCTGTCAGTACTTCTCTGTATATGTACTGTACGATCCTGGGGCTGCTTCTGAGTAAGACTGTTACAAGTCTCCCCGCCCTGTACCCGCCCACACTCTCCTAAGCCACAACAAGCCCTGCCTTCTCCCAGCATCAGTAACACTAGCCTGGGGAGACGGGGGCACGCACGACTCTTTGCCGGTGTTTGAATGAGAGAGGACAGAGAACAATGTCTCAGAGCTCCGGGGAGCAACAGCGGTTTTGTGCAGGTAACTAGGGCTGAGCAATTGGGATCGGAATTCAGTTCCCGATCTTTTTTTAGGCAGGATTGGAACCCGATCGTGATCGTGAAATTTACTCGATTGCCGATCGGGATCGGAAAAGATCGGATCGAGTAAATTACCGATCGGGATCCGATCTTTCCCGATCCCAATCGCTCAACCCTACCTGGAAAGTCAAATGAAATGAGAGGTACAGTATGCTTTAAGGCGAATACCACATGGGATGGCAAAGCTGTGGATTTGTGCAGATAAAATCAGCTACAGAATATCGTACAGAACGGGTGGCTGAGATTTTATTAAGTCTCATCCACACACATGTTGCACAATTTTTCAACACAGAAAATGACCTGCGGTGAAAAGGTTTAATTCACAGCTATTTCTATTGTGGCAAGGATGGTAAATCCAAAGCAAAATCTGCATGTTGTACATGAGAAGGTTTGCCAGGTTTTCCACTTGGACCTGGCTTAGGGCTGAAACCAGACTGTTTTGTGGCAGTTTATCCTAAAGAGATTTTTGGGAACTGTATTTTTGCTAGCCTATACTGGGGTGAGTGGTCTGGAACTCAGGGTTCCCCCCGTGGATCATCTGTATTAAGTGGCAGCAGTGTTTCCTGAGCACTGCCTCTGTTTCACAGCAAACCCGAATGATCAAGCAGGTGATTGCCCGGGGACCCAAGTGTCAGACACCTGCAGATCTTTAATTGTTGACCTAGCCTAAGGTTAGGCCATCCATTAATAAGGGTCAGAAAACCCCTGTAATAATAATAATCATCTTTATTTCTATAGTGCCATATTTTGGCACTTTGCAATGCAGAGGGTACAGACATGTACAGGTAGATGAGGAAGAATGGGGGACATAAGAGATTACAGTGCTTGTACAAGGGTCCAGCCATCTGGGTAGCATAAATAAAGCTACATGAGAAGGTCACCAGCCACAGTCGCTGCTTCTCCTTTCTTTTGTATCCGCTCCTGTGTTCTGTTGAAAAAAACAGTCACAAAAACTGTGGGCGTGATTCTGTCCTAAGGGAAAGTTCACATACGTCAGATTTGTAGCAGAAATTTACATAACTGTCCCATTTGTATGAATTGTGGTTGCAGAAAACATCTGCTTGCTGCAAAACAACCTCCTTTTACACGTCGGGAAATGATTTTGAGTTGCAAAAATTTCTGCAACAAATCTTCCATGTATGAAGTTACTGAAAGGGAAGGGGGAGTTGCCTGGTTAATTGCAGGTGCCTTGTGGGTAAGCTGGCTGGGGTAGGGTCCAGCACTATGATCAGCTACTCTCAGCAGGTAAGCCAATGTGCTCATTTTCCCAGCAGCAGGTCATTGATTTCATTGCACGTTGCCAGTCCATGAGCTATGCCGGACACAGACCCAACAGAGGGGGGTCCTGGATTGGGAACATGCACCTATCAACTGTTCCTGTGCTAAATAGGTATTTAGTAAGGGGTCGTCTATAGTAAATATCTTAAATTTCATATATAGGAGAACTGGACTGCAGAAAATTCCTCCACCCGTATACTTAACCCTGTAATGACCTTCTCATGAATCAGGATCCTTCTATTTTTGACCACTTACAACATGATACACAAATATACATGTGTAGATTAATGATCAGCTCCACTGTTCCTTGCAATCTTTCAGCTCTTTGCCTTTCCATCGATCTCCTTCTCTTTGTCCGCATTGTACTTTCTATATTTAGTCCTTCTCAATGTCAGGTTTTCATTTCACTCACTCAGCCCTCATACACCCATTTATGTGAACACTGCGCATGGATTCCTCAATGTCTTCCTTCTCCCTCTCCGCTTTATTAAGATGTACATATAAGGTATACAGATAAGCTTTTTATACTTAGTCATTAACTTAGACATTTCCTCACAATACACAAGTCCTTTTTTGGCAAAATGTGTCCCTTGGAAAATATTAGGGAAAAAAAAACCAACTATATTAGCCATGGATTTCTGGAGCTCTTAGGAAATCCATATTTTAGGAAGCGGAAGAAAACGTGCCAGAAAATAAATGAGAATTTCATTTGGAGTTGTCAGTCCTATAATCAATCAGGAAGCGAGTGTGCGGTGGTCGCGACAAAACCACATGCGAGAGGCAATAATGACGGAAGATTAATAGGTGTACACATGCTAGAAAAATCTCACTACTGCTTAATAATACTCTAGCAAATTGTACGAGCTGGTGCGGGACTGCTTCTGGGAGATCTCTTGGGATAGGTGACCTCAATTTCGCTGCTTGCAGTATTTCTGAATCACTACATAACGCTCTACAAATGTTGTTACATTAATTCCATCAGGATTGTATATTCGTATCACATTCGAATGAGAACGGGAAACCCAGAGGACAAGGGGAGGCCGGGTGACAAAGGTGGCGATTCCCTTGTAATCGAAGGAACACAAAATGATGTAGAGAAACATTAACTGCAGATTGATGCACTTTATACAGATTTTTAGCCAGTCAGAAGGTTAGGCCAATAAACAAACTCATCAACCGGTCCCTCGAGGACTCACAACCTTGTAATATAAAGTACAGAATGGACAGGAAAATACTGAACTAAAGAGCGTCAATCCACTAGGGAAGCATGTTCAGATCCAGTCCCTACCGATAGGATAGAGGCTCACCTTGACCAGTTGTGCTATTAGGGACAACACTATTTGAGGCTTAGTAGAGTTTACACCCCCAGGCTGATCCTGATGTAACAAGGTGGTATTGAGCTCCAATGGTGTCATTGGCAATGAAGGTCAACAGATAAAACAAAAGGATCTTTCGTGAGCTCATGGTTGAATTAAGTTGTTGAGAAATTTCTTGGGTTGCAATATCTTCTAGGTTGCTTTTGGTCACTTATGGTATGCTTGTATTGTATCTACCTTCTATCCTAGAGAAATGTTCCAACACCAGTTCTAGCCGACAGCAGAAGATTAGGTTAACACCAACCACCAGTCATGTTGTCACCAACTTTGTAGCAGATTCTAGGCAATGATTACACCAATAGGAGCCCTGTCTGAACAAGTTTCCAATAAAAATCTTGAGTAATAATGACTATTTTGTGTTTTCATTTTTGTATTTGTTAAAATTGTCCTTTATATGGGTACTAATCTTTAGGTTCTGCTGAATGGATATGATAGAACCATTGTATAATAGATCTTGATGGAACCCACTGACATACTGTATATTCCAGTCTGATATGAGTATTTGTACATACAATGGTCAGACCCAGTGGCGTAACTAGGAACGGTGGGGCCCCGTGGCGAACTTTTGACATGCCCCCCACCACCACCAATGCCAAAGACCTCGACCGACCCCCTCCTCCGCACTATATTATATCCATTAGTGTCCCCCTGCACACAGTATTATAGCCCATAGTGTCCCCTGTACACAGTATTATCCCCCATAGTGGCCCCTGCACACAGTATTATAGCCCATAGTGGCCCCTGCACACAGTATTATAGCCCATAGTGGCCCCTGCACACAGTATTATAGCCCATAGTGGCCCCTGCACATACTAGTATGCCCCACAGTGGCCCCTGCACACAGTATTATACCCATAGTGGCCCCTGCAGACAGTATTATAGCCCATAGTGGGCACCCATAAACAATTATTATACTCTGGGGTCTTTTCAGACCCCAGAGTATAATAATTGGAGACCCGGGGGAATAAAAACATAAAAAATTACTGTTACTTACCTGTCCCCCCGGCTCCTACGCTGTCACATGACCCAGGAAGCAGGCCGGGTTCATGTGACGTCAGAGATGTCAGACAAGTAGGACGGAGGACGGCAGGATCGCGGAGAGGTAAGTAACAGTGATTTTTACGTTCCCTTACCTCTGCTGGGCCTCCGATCATTATGCTCGGGGGTCTGCAAAGACCCCTGAGTATAATGATAGTGTTTGTTGGGCCCGCGGTGTCACTTACCGATCCCAGCCCAGCCAGGATCGGCAAGTGAATAGGGCCCGTAACGGCCTATTAAAAAAAAACAAAAAAACACAGTGGCAGCGGCTGTCACCAGGCCCCCTAATGGCCCGGGCCCTGTGGCAGCCGCCTCCGCTGCCTCTATGGTAGTTATGCCACTGGTCAGACCTAAGATTGGAACCACCAGTTTGATATTGTGTAGGTCTCCCTTGTGGTGCCAAAACAACTCTGACCTATTGAGACATGGACCCCAGAAGACTACTGATGAAGTCCTGTGGTATCTGGCACCAAGAAATTAGCGGTAGGCGCTTTAGGTCCTGCTAGTTGCAAAGTGGGGCGCCAATGGATTAGATTTATTTTCTAGTACCTCTCATTGACACTCAATTGGATTGAGATTTAGGGAATATGAAGGTCAAGTAAACACCTTGAACCATTCCTGAACTCTTTTTCATAGTGTGCCATTATCCAGGTGATAGAAGTCACTACCATTAAACAATACCATTGCCATTTAGAGGTTGTACTTGGTCTACAACGATGCTTAGGTAGGTGGTACGAGTAAAAGAAACATCAATATGAAAACAAGGACCTAATGTTTTCCTACAGAATATCAACTGCTTATGCCAGCTCTCCTTCCTCACATGGTGTCATGTCTTCTCCGGCCAAGTGAACTACATTCCTTAATGTCAACACGATATAAAGGAAAACATGGTTCATCAGATCAGACCTCTTTTTTTTCATTGCTCCAGTTATGATACTTATGTATTCACTCAGAAGAATAGCTATAGGGGATACAGCAGTAGCATTTGCTAGCTGGGCCCTGGACTCTGAGGGGGCCCCAAAGGTACTTCTATCTAAAATATAAAATATGCCAATATTCTACAGGCCACAAGGTAGGTAGGGACCTCTACAGATTTTGCATTGGGGCCCAGGAGCTTGAAGTTAGGTGTCTGTATTCACTATAAGCACTTTGGATGGTGTACAGGGGTCAGCATGGGCAGTCTAACCAGCCTGCTACTATACAACCCCATACACAGCAGGCTGTGATGTACTTTGTGTGTTTTACAACTTTTTATTAACATTTTAATGTTATCTTCTAATTGGTATACATGTGTATGAAGTGAAACACTTTGTTCTCTGGAGGAGCAATTTCTTACTAATGTTTTTGTAAGTAGTATATTAACACATTAAGTGAATGCTTACATACATCTAAGCTTTTCCCTAGGCAGAAAAGCAAATTGTTTAAGTAATACTTGGCTTCGTTGAAGTGCCATAATTAATTCTTCGTAAAAAAAAATAAAAATCCTGCTCAAATAAAATCCACTACAGGTGACATGCAAACTCTAAAGAGATTATAATAAAATAATATGTATACTCAAAGGCTGTGTCAATAGCTCTTAATCCATGCTTAAAGTACAAGTACTGTATCCCACAATGTCAAAATCAGCCGACTGCAGAAGGATACCTGCACATCACGTCTGATAAGTGATCCTTAAGAGCTATGGAGAAAGCAATCATTTCCATAAATGAGACTCTTACTTCACATTTGTAAGTCATCCTACCATTAGCCATAGGCAAGCCGACGTCTGTAGGGGCCACATTTACACCATTTACATTGTGCACGCCGGCTCATGCTGGATACTGCTAATCACTTACAATGGACGGCTCTGGATATTATGGATGCAGATGAAATATTGAACAGTAAACGTCATATAAATATAGAGCGATAACTCAGTGTCCATACTCGGACCTGGCCATTATTTAATAAGCAGTTCATCAACATCAAGGCACAAATCTATGAAAAGCTGCGAGCGCTGAGCAGTCAAAGGATCAATTTATTAGACTGGAGGGCCAAATTAAAAAAGATTAATTATATGTCGTGTGGCTACGTAGTAGGAAACATTCAAATTATACCAAAAGGTAAAAAAAAAAAAATATGACCTTAGAAGAATTCAATGTGCGGAAAACTATTCCAAAGTGAGTATGCAGACATTTTGATCTTCAAGCTAAAGCCCCACGTTGCCAAAACGCGTTTCTCACTATGGCGAGTGTTTTAAAGTATCTGCAAAGTGATGTAATTCTGGCTAATCCCATTCTCATATTATAAAAAAAATAATAACAATTGAAAATTGCAACATGTCAATTATATCTGCGGAAATTCTAGCAACCTTCCGTATAGGTATAATAGGGAAAGAAAGTCCACAGAGGAAAAATGCAATGAAAAACGTTGCGGGGAAAAGAATGTGATTAGTTTCTGCTGCATTTTGGTACGTGGGGCCAAACTTTTTATAGGTATCTGAACAAGTATATTGGTGGAATTGACATTAACTGAATAAACTCTGGTCTGCACATGATCATTGCATCACGTGTTCATCAGAATAAAGCTATGGCTACATGGCGACTGAAAAGTATGTAAGATTTGACTGCATGCGGTTATTTTTCTATGGTGGAATTTGGCTGTGAGTTGCAAACAGTGTAAGATTCCCATCACCCACTAGACTAGTTACAATCACACACGACTTACGGTACATCAAAGTCTTATTTGACTATCACTTTACAGTCAGGTGTAACAACGCAAACAAATTCACAATCATTACTTGTGACATTGTAATGCAACATTGCAATCACTACCTCACACTACCAGAGTTGTCTTGTAGACCTGACCTTATAGCCCTCGATTCTCACCCGAAATGGTTAAAATTGGAAGAGATGTAATGTGTATGGCCAGCTGTATACTTCTTTAACGTATCCGATACAGGGCTTCATTTCCATTGAGTTAAACATGCATAATCTGTGGCCTGTGATTCCTTTCTGTGAGTCCTGAGCCAGGAAGGACAATTACGATGCACAATATTAAGATTGACAATACAAGGATTCACTGACAAGACCATAGAATAGTAAATAGAGTAGCATTACATAAAGATGTGCAACCAATGTGCCCTCTAGTCTAAGCCTCTGCACTTAGTGAGAAGGTAACATCCGGACCTGGCCACTGTTCCTTCGAAATTGGATGCACAAAACAGTTGAAAATAAATATTATTGCACAGAGTAAAACAAACAGCCAAAATTAGTTAGGGCAATTTAAAGGGATTATGGGGAAATCCCTGGTCATGTGATATACAGTCCATGGTCATGTGATACATAGTTCATGGTCATGTGATATACAGTCCATGGTCATGTAATACATAGTTCATGGTCATGTGATACATAGTTCATGGTCATGTGATACATAGTTCATGGTCATGTGATATACAGTCCATGATGATCTGAGGGACACACAGGTGCACTGCTCGTTACAGTCACAGCACAGTAATCAGACATCTGCCTGGTAACGAGCTGTGCACCTGTGTGTCCATCACATGACCATGGACTCTACTTCCAATGGATAAAAATCAGTCCATGGTCATGTGATGTACACATTGGTGCACAGCTTGTTACCAGGCAGATGTATGATTACTGTGCTATGACTGTAACAAGCTGTGCACCTGTGTGTCC